>NC_090240.1:11566124-11919874 GCF_024489055.1 Chanodichthys erythropterus
TAAAACTGATCTTGTAAGCCCCTGCAGCCATGTCCTCCTGCTAACCCTTCACACACACACACACACACACACATTCACACACACGCTGTCTGCGTTAGTCATCACTGCAATGGCTTGTTGTTTTAATGCCTATTGTTTCAGCACTGCTGCTGGCTATAGAGTTCACACACTATAAATGAGTCATAATCCATTAGCGTGTTATAGTCCATCCTTAGGGCTTTTCATTCACAAATATGATCGCCTGTAGAGGGAGCCACTCAGCGCTGATTCAGGTTGAGATGCTGAATGACAGATTGATGAATAAACTCTGTCTCATCTGTTTTAGGCCTTCATTATTAAGATCAAACAAATGCATGTGTTCTAGTCCTAACTGAGTGTTTGTGGAGTCATATATTGGTGGATCATATACCACATAAAACACACAGATTAAACAAATAAACTAGATTCACTGTGGCATTAGAGTGAAGAAGATTATCATTTTAAACTGAATTAGTGAAATGGCGTTTGCAACCATTTCACTTCTACAAACCCAATTCAAAAACCGTTGGGACACTGTACAAATTGTGAATAAAAAAAAAAAAAATGCAATCATTTACAAATCTCATAAACTTATATTTTATTCACAATAGAATATAGATAACATATCAAATGAAAGTGAGACATTTTGAAATGTCATGCCAAATATTGGCTCATTTTGGATTTCATGAGAGCTACACATTCCAAAAAAGTTGGGACAAGTAGCAATAAGAGGCCGGAAAAGTTAAATGTACATATAAGGAACAGCTGGGTCAATTGGCAACATGATTGGGTATAAAAAGAGCCTCTCAGAGTGGCAGTGTCTCTCAGAAGTCAAGATGGGCAAAGGATCACAAATTCCCCCAATGCTGCGGCAAAAAATAGTGGAGCAATATCAGTAAGAAGTTTTTCAGTGAAAAATTGCAAAGAGTTTGAAGTTGAAAGATTCAGAGAATCTGGAACAATCTCTGTGCGTAAGGGTCAAGGCCAGAAAACCATACTGGATGCCCGTGATCTTCGACCCTTAGACGGCACTGCATCACATACAGGAATGCTTCCGTAATGGAAATCACAACATGGGCTCAGGAATACTTTGTCGGTGAACACAATCCATTCAAACACAATTTTCTCTGGGCCAAGGCTCATTTAAAATGGACTGTGGCAAAGTGGAAAACTGTTCTGTGGTCAGACGAATCAAAATTTGAAGTTCTTTTTGGAAAACTGGGATTCCATGTCATCCAGACTAAAGAGGACAAGGACAACCCAAGTTGTTATTAGCTCTCAGTTCAAAATCCTGCATCTCTGATGGTATGGGGTTTGCATAAGTGCGTGTGGCATGGGCAGATTACACATCTGGAAAGGCACCATCAATGCTGAAAGGTATATCCAAGTTCTAGAACAACATATGCTCCCATCCAGACGTCGTCTCATTCAGGGAAGACCTTGCATTTTCCAACATGACAATGCCAGGCCACATACTGCATCATTTACAACATCATGGCTGCGTAGAAGAAGGATCCGGGAACTGAAATGGCCAGCCTGTAGTCCATATCTTTCACCCATAGAAAACATTTGGTGCATCATAAAGAGGAAGATGCGACAAAGAAGACCTAAGAAAGTTGAGCAACTAGAAGCCTGAATTAGACAAGAATGGGACAACATTCCTGTTCCTAAACTTGAGCAACTTGTCTCCTCAGTCCCCAGACGTTTGAAGACTGTTATAAAAAGAAGAGGGGATGCCACACAGTGGTAAACATGGCCTTGTCCCAACTTTTTTGTTAATGCCATGAAATTTAAAATCAACTTATTTTTCCCTTAAAATTATAAATTTTCTCAGTTTAAACATTTGATATGACATCTATGTTGCATTCTGAATAAAATATTGAAATTTTAAACTTTCACATCATTGCATTCTGTTTTTATTCACAATTTGTACAGTGTCCAAAACAACAAAAACATCTAGGACTGGGCTTGATTTTATCCAAATTCATTCTGTTCAGTAAAGTTAAACTGGTAAATATGTGTTAAATGTGTCAGTTAAATAATATCTATGCAAAAAAAGGTCAACAAAAATGTTGATAATAATATATATAGAAATAAATACACTCTTTTAGTTGGCAATCCTTCTTCGTTGTACACCTTATTTTCTTTCTCTTTCTCTCCTCTGTCTGACTGTCTCTCTCCAGCATTTATAGAGTCAGATGTTTTAGTCTTTCTTTCTCTGCCACTGAAGCGGTGACAATATCCGCCTGTGATAACCTCAAACTACATTCAGTCTGTCCAGCGGCTCACAGCTCACAAATAACCGCAGGCCAGACGTTTATTAGAAACTCAGCACGAGTTGACGTCCATCCTCAGTGCAGGAAGAGGAGGAACTCTTCTGATATTAAAGTGGGGTGGGGGGGGTGGGCGTCCCATGTCTGGCCATCTTATTCAAATCACAGCTCAGCTGCCCTCCTCTCCCTCTCTCTCTCTCTCTCTCTCTCTCTCTCTCTCTCTCTCTCTTTCTCTCTCTAGTTTTTCCTTCATGTACATGAGAAGGAAAATGTGATTTCCTTTTTCTTGACATTTAATGTGGTTTTATTATGTATTTCCAGAATGTTTAATTTGTATTATCTATAATTTGTTGTTTTATATTAAATTCCATGTAGCAGTGCATATTAGCTGTTTGTTGCTATTATTAATAATCTTTTTTACTTAATATCTACACTCAAAAAATTATACTTTAAACTAACACAAGTCAATTATGGACAGTGGTTCCACACAACCAACTTAGTTTTTATCAACATTAAAGGTTTATTTTTATTCTATGCTATATCCTTGTGTTGTGACAAAACAACTGACTAAGGAAGAATCTATGTAAAATGGTTATGTCCAACAAATTCAGTCATGGACAGTGGTTCCACATGATTGAGACAAGTTAAACCCAATAGAATCAACCATGGTAAACAAACTAGAATCATTTGTGTTCATTTAACTTGAATGAATGATTTTAGTTTTCATATTAATTGAATCATAAAAATAATCCTATAATTAATGCTTCTTGTTTAATCTTGTGATTTACATAACTTTTGTGATGTGATGTTCTGTGTTGGCAGTCTAGAAGTGATACTGGTTTCATCCAGGACAGCGTTTCCCAAAAGCACCATAAGCCTATCATATTGCCATCAATGGAGTTACGATCAACTTAGGCTTACAATGCTTTTGGGAAATGCAGCCCAGAGCACTTCCATAGTGAATACTTTGTTCCCTTTCGTGGGAACTGTCGACGCTGCGTGGTAACGCATTGGGAACCTTCTGCGTGATGTCGTCACTGAAGCACTCATGTATCTAGCCAATCGCGAAGCGAGACGTCAGAGACGGGTGACGTCACGGACCAGGAAACTATAAAGCACACTCGGATGCAGAGCACGCCAGCTTCTGTGTCTTCAGCAAGCGCTCTATGTTATCTTGTGTGTCTTATTTGGTGTTGTTTGTCCTGCTTATTTTTGGAAAACATTATCTCTTCGTCTGAGGACAAGAGTGTTATTGTGCACCACACATATATATATATATATATATATATATATATATAGTGAATAAAGACACGAGTGAAATGGCGGAAGGCAGACAATTTAAAAAGTGTGTTCACCCATGCACACGGTTTATTCCAGATGGGGACACTCATGAGATGTGTGTTGTCTGCCTGGGGGTTGAGCATGCACAGGCAGCTCTCGAGGGGGCTGTCTGTGTTCATTGTGAGAAGCTCACCCTCAGAGTTTTAAGATCACGCCGGGCACTCTTTCACGATAAAGAGAGTGCTCCGGTCGGCGTTCCCCGCGGATCGGGTCCCGCTGTTGCTGAGGCGCAGCGGCGGCTTCATTCGTGGGGTTCGCAAATGGAGCTGGCAGAGGGGGTTGAGACGGGCCCAGCCTTATCTCGCCCTTTACCTGCCAGCCCCAGTGCCTCTTCTCAGGCGGCGGAAGCACGCGCTGCGGTTTCTTCCCCCCAGAGAGAGGCACCCGCGCTTCATCTCTCTTCCTCTGAGGAGGTTGATGTGATGAGCGTGGGGGAAGAGGAACCGCCATCCTCTTCCCCAGCACATGAGGAGCTCCTGGAGGTAGTGACCAGGGCTGTTGCCAAATTAAAAATTGACTGGCCAGCAGAGCGGGCAGATACTAGACCAAAGAGTAAGCTGGATGAGCGCTTTCTGCCCGCTCGGTCACTACCCCAGCGTCGGGGTTTGCCCTTCTTTCCGGACCTCCACACCGAGGTCTCGAGGTCTTGGAAGAAGCCGGCATCATATCGTGTCTTCAGCCCCCAGACCTCAATGTATAGTAACATCGTGGGGCTGAAGCAGCAAGGCTATGCGGCGATGCCTCAGGTGGAAGAGACGCTTGCGGGCTATCTCTCCCCCGAGTCTGCATCGTCGCTGAAACCCCCTGGGCAAGGCTTATGCGGCAGCAGGTCAGGCAGCGGCATGTCTACATACCATGTCGCTCCTACAGGCATATCAAGCCGACCTGCTGGGGGAAGTGGAGAATAGCGGGGAGGCCACGTATGAGTGCATCCAGGAAATCAGGATGGCAACTGACCTGGCTCTCCGTGCCACCAAAGAGACGGCAAAAGAAATCGGCCGCTCTATGGCAGCATTGGTGGCTACGGAGAGACACTTGTGGCTGAACCTCTCGGACATAAGGGAGCGTGACAAAGCCTCCCTTATGGACGCGCCGCTGTCTCCTGCGGGCCTCTTCGGCGACGCCGTTACAACAGTCGTCGAGAGGTTCCAGGAGGCTAAGAAACAATCTGCGGCGTTCCAGAGGTTCATCCCCCGCAAACCAAGAATCCCTCCCCCCGAGGCTGATGAGCGGGATCAGCCTCGGCCGTCAACGAGCTCCTCAGCGCACCACAGAGCGCAACAAAAGATTAGCGTGGCCGCCCGTGCTCCCCCGCAGAGAGCTTGGGGATCGGGTCGGCCCGCTCAGCCGAAGCCTTCTAGGGGCAGAACGGACCTGCGCGCCGTTATCCTGGCCCGGAAGGCTTCGAAGCGGTCCTGATGTCTGTGGGTCAGGAACCGATGAGGGCGGCCCCCTCCGAAGGGAGCCGGCGAAAAATACATCTAAAAGCCGCTTCCCTTCGGCGCCCTCAGGGGATCGTTATGCCAACCCTGCCACCCAGGGTGCGTCAGGGCGCAGCGGTCTCCACCGACCCTCCGAGGAGGGCCGGCCACTTGATTCGATTGTTCTCTGCCGGTGCGCCGCTTCAGAGCGTCGAATCAGGTGCTCAAAAAACACCAGAGGCCAGTCTCGAGAGACTGGTTCCCTTAGTAAATTTTCTGGTAGAATGGAAACTTCTTCCGAATATATCAAAATGGGTGCTGCTCACTATAAAAGAGGGTTACAAGATCCAGTTCGGGTCTCGCCCGCCCAGATTCAACGGGGTTCTTCCCACAGTGGTAACCCCCGAGCAGTCTCTGGTTATGGAACAAGAAGTTGCGACACTTTTGCGAAAAGGAGCTATAGAAAGGGTTCCTCCTCCCAGCAATCAGTCAGGGTTCTACAGCCGTTACTTCATTGTTCCAAAGAAGGTTGGAGGTCTACGACCTATTATAGATTTACGTGTGCTAAATCGCTCAATACAAAAGCTCAAGTTCAAGATGCTGACACTCAAACAGATTATACCACAGATCAGGTCCGAGGACTGGTTTGTGGCAATAGACCTGAAAGATGCTTACTTTCATGTGTCCATCCATCCTTCTCACAGGAAGTTCCTCAGGTTTGCTTTCGGGGGCGAAGCTTACCAGTACAGGGTTCTTCCGTTCGGCCTATCATTATCACCCCGCACATTCACGAAATGCGTGGACGCAGCTCTGGCTCCGCTGAGGATCCAGGGCATTCGCATACTGAATTATATCGACGATTGGTTGATTCTAGCTCAGTCAGAGCAACTAGCAGTTCAGCATCGAGATGCTGTTCTGTCCCATATGAAGAGGCTTGGGCTGAGGCTCAATGCCAAAAAGAGTGTGCTAGTTCCAGCTCAATCCACCAACTATCTGGGTGTAGTGTGGGACTCCACCACGATGCGGGCACATTTGTCTCCCGCTCGGGTGAGTGCCATTCTTATGGCTATGAAAGGGGTGAAGTTAGGCCAGTCACTCACTGTAAAACAGTTCCAGAAACTGCTGGGTCTGATGGCAGCTGCGTCCAACGTGATACCTTTTGGCCTTCTGCACATGAGGCCCCTACAGTGATGGCTCAGGACCAGGGGGTTCTCCCCGAGGGGAAATCCCTTTCGCATGATCAAAGTCTCAAAACGATGTCTTCGTTCTCTGACCATGTGGAAAGACCCCCGGTTCCTGTCCCAGGGACCCGTGTTGGGGGCCACTACTCGTCGAGTAATGCTTACGACGGACGCCTCCCTCACGGGCTGGGGAGCGATCATGAGTGGTCGCTCAGCTCAGGGTCTTTGGGAAGACCATCAGCTCTCTTGGCACATAAATCGGCTAGAGATGATGGCAGTGTTCCTAGCTCTGAAACACTTTCTCCCAGACCTGAGAGGTTACCATGTGTTGGTTCGTACGGACAACACTGCAGTGGTTGCATATATAAATCATCAGGCGGGACTGCGGTCTCGCCGACTATATTACTTGGCCCGTCAGATCCTCCTGTGGTCCCAAGGGAAGCTGCTCTCGCTGAGGGCAGCTTACATCCCGGGACATCAAAATGTGGGAGCAGATGCCCTGTCGAGGCAGGGGCCAAGGCCCGGGGAGTGGAAACTCCACCCAGAAGTGGTGAGTCTCCTATGGAAAAATTTCGGTCGAGCGGAAGTCGACCTGTTCGCCTCGGGAGAGTCAACCCAGTGTCCGCTCTGGTACTCCCTAACACATCCAGCACCTCTGGGTCTGGATGCTATGGTACAGACGTGACCGAGGCTGCGCCTGTACGCATTTCCCCCGATCGCCCTGCTCCCGGGAGTTCTGGAAAAAGTACGCCGAGAAGGGGCCAATCTAATACTGGTAGCCCCATTCTGGCCAACCAGGATATGGTTCTCAGACCTAGTGTCGTTACTCAACGGCTCCCCAATGGAGCTTCCTCTCAGACAGGACCTCCTGTCTCAAGAGGGCGGCATGATTATACATCCCCGCCCAGAACGACTGAAACTATGGGCCTGGCCTCTGAGGGGGCCAGACTCATAAATGCTGGTCTCCCAACCGAGGTTGTGGAGACCATTCTTAACTCCAGAGCTCCCGCCACGAGGAAGTTGTATGCCTACAAATGGAATTTGTTTTCTACCTGGTGCAGACACAATAATACGGACCCTGTCCTTTCTTCTGTTAGCTTTGTGCTAAAATTCCTCCAGAAAAAATTCTCGGAGGGCCTATCACACTCAACCTTAAAGGTTTATGTTGCAGCAATTTCAGCATATCATGCTCCTCTTGAGGGGAATATCTCGGTAGGTCGAGACCCCCTCGTCACACGCTTCCTCCGTGGCACACTGAGGTTGAGGCCTCCAGTGCGCACAAGGGTGCCAACCTGGGACTTGGCTGTGGTCTTACAAGGGTTAGCTGAGGCTCCCTTTGAACCATTAGAGGAGGTTCCTGAGAGGTTCCTCACTCTGAAAACGATTCTTTTATTAGCTATCACTTCTCTGAAGCGGATAGGAGATTTACAAGCACTTTCTGTTGCTCCCTCTTTCCTTGAATTTGCTCCAGGAATGGTGAAAGCATTCCTGTATCCTAAACCGGGGTATGTCCCAAAGGTCCCTACCAATGTCCCAGGCCCCATTGTGCTTCAGTCTTTCTATCCTCCTCCATTTGAATCTGCGGATCAGGAAAAATTGAATCTGTTATGCCCAGTAAGGGCTTTGGATACTTATGTCCACAGAACTGCCCTGTGGCGTAAGTCAGATCAGTTGTTTGTCTGTTATGGGTCCCCTAGAAAAGGGGGCCCAGCATCAAAACAGAGAATGAGCAAGTGGGTGGTCGAGGCCATCTCACTTGCATACGAAGCGGCCGGACAGCCCTCTCCCTTGAATGTTCGCGCCCATTCTACCAGGGGTATGGCGGCATCAAAAGCTCTGATGTCAGGAGTCTCCATGAGTGACATATGTGATGCAGCTGGATGGTCATGCCAGCACACATTTATTAAATATTATAACCTTGATGTTGGCTCCACTCCGGGGTCCTCTGTCCTGTCAAGATAACCTTGGCAAGTGCTTGAGCTACGGCTCAGTTGGGATTGCGTTCCCAATGCGTTACCACGCAGCGTCGACAGTTCCCACGAAAGGGAACGTCTCAGGTTACAGATGTAACCCTGGTTCCCTGAGTAGGGAACGAGACGCTGCGTCTCTTGCCGTACCCCTGCACACTTGCAAGTGCTTGCTTCAGACTTACTTAGAAGCTGGCGTGCTCTGCATCCGAGTGTGCTTTATAGTTTCCTGGTCCGTGACGTCACCCGTCTCTGACGTCTCGCTTCGCGATTGGCTAGATACATGAGTGCTTCAGTGACGACATCACGCAGAAGGTTCCCAATGCGTTACCACGCAGCGTCTCGTTCCCTACTCAGGGAACCAGGGTTACATCTGTAACCTGAGACGTTATAAATGTAATTTGAATTTTTGTTAACAAGTCTTCAACCCAAGCACAAACTCAACACTTCACCACAATGGTAACCCCAAATCTATTAACATAACAGGAACTTTTAAATACCAACATAATAGAAAATAAAAAATATTAAAAAGTCTCTACATTTTATCATCTTGCTAAAATAAAATATTATCTGCTTAAAATAACACTTTATTTCAACATTTACTCTGCCAGATCCCCCCTTTGCAAAGCATGATGGGAAGTGAAAGTCCTGTTTGATTGAGTCCTGAGGGCTGTTTCATAAAACAAGATTAGAAAACAAGCCAGGCTTATTTTACTTATGTTAATATGAAACATTAATTAGGCTTATACCCAACATAAAAAAGAGTTTGACCTCTGATGAGACAATATGTGATCATTCCCTCAAGAAATGTGGGCATGCATGAATGTATGTTGGTGCCTATTTGTTATTAGTCTAAGTTAATCTGTAGATATCGGACACTTAAAGATAAACCTAATGTGTCAGCATTGCTCCAGTGCTGACTTGTTCCAGATCTTCTGCTAAACAAACACTCCCTGAACCACAGCCAGGGACCTAGAGCGAGAAGTGCCTCCTCTGCCCAGCGCTGGAGCCCGTGAGTGGGGTTAAGACACACTGCCGCCCCCTCCTCTAAGAGCGGGAAGTTCATGGTCTGTGGCTGTTTGTTTGGCCTTGTGACACTATTTTCAGTGGCTGCAGTATCAGGAAAAGACACAACGTGACACTTGAGAACAGGACAGTCATGCTTACTCTGTGTCTCTGTAATGCATGACTCAGACCGAATTATGAAAACACCTATTCTACGGTGACCACTTTGTTTCACACTTTCCTTACATGAAAAAAAAAAAAAAAAAAAAACTTTAAAGGATAAAGAAATATTGATTCAATTTTAACTATGGAATAAGAACCTTCAAAGTATATTATACTAGTTATAAATATTATAAAATATATTTATTATTTGGCAAATACAAGTCAAAAATGGCTGAATTTATATCTGAATTTACCATAATTTAAAATTTTAAATGTGTCATGCTTTTGTAATTGAAATTGTGTAATGCTGACATATATGAATGTTGAATTTTTGGACAGTAAAAACACTATTATACTATTATTATGTTTTGTAATCAAAACGTGCCCGTAAAATGAGTCCAGTTATGCATTGATTATACACCAATCAGGCATAACATTATGACCACTGACAGGTGAAGTGAATAACACTGATTATCTCTTCATCACAGCACCTGTTAGTGGGTGGGATATATTAGCCAGCAAGTGAACATTTTGTCTTCAAAATCGATGTGTTAAAAGCAGGAAAAATGGGCAAGCGTAAGGATTTAAGCGAGTTTGACAAGGACCAAATTGTGATGGCTAGATGACTGGATCAGAGCATCTCCAAAATTGCAGCTCTTGTGGTGTTCCCAGTCTGCAGTGGTCAGTATCTATCAAAAGTGGTCCAGGGAAGGAACAGTGGTGAACCAGCGACAGGGTCATGGGTGGCCAAGGCTTATTGATGCACATGGGGAGCGAAGGCTGGCCTGTGTGGTCTGATCCAACAGACGAGCTACTGTAGCTCAAATTGCTCAAGAAGTCAATGCTGGTTCTGATAAAGGTGTCAGAATACACAGTGCATCACAGTTTGTTGTGTATGGGGCTGCATAGCTGCAGACCAGTCAGGGTGCCCATGCTGACCCCTGTCCACCGCCGAAAGTGCCAACAGTGACACGTGACTATCAGAACTGGACCACCGAGCAATGGAAGAAAGTGGCCTGGTCTGATGAATCACATTTTCTTTTACAGTCCATGCCTTGAAGGATCAGGGCTGTTTTGGCAGCAAAATGGGAACCAACACAATATTAGGAAGGTGGTCATCATGTTATGCCTGATTGGTGTATATCCATGTAAACACTCTAACAGCACAATACAGGGCATGACTGTGGTGAGCAATTAGTCAGTTCACTCTTTAAAACAGTTTGCTCTGTCCTGTACATACACACACACACACACACACACACACACACACACACACACACACACACACACACACACACACACACACACACACACTGTGTGAGATCTAAACATTCAAGACATCTGTCATTCAAACAAAAACAATGTGCCTGTACTACAAAGTTAGATAAAGTCAAGCCACAACTTTATCTAAGTGTCCTTTGTAGTACAGAGAGCATTTCTGCTGTCTATCTCTGCACCGTGTGTGTTTCACATTCTCTCCTCCAACACCTAAACTCTTTTTTTCCCCCAAGTGTTAGAAATTCTTGGAAATAAAGAAACATCAGACTCTCACATTGAAAACAGAGATAGACACCAAAGAGACATTGTTATCTAGAAATTATGCTTTCTCACTCATTTAAAATACTAATAAAATGGATAGTTCTGGTAAATATAGTGTTCCAGTTGTGTTAAAACACACAATATGGCAACAGCTATAGCCTGTCTTCATAAAACTGTCCTTATTTTTCTTACCCCCATGTTGTTCTGAACCCGTATGATGGTATCGCTAATATTTCACTTTTTTTTCTTTTTTTGCCAGCTTGACATTCTTTATGAAAAAGGATTATGTACACTTGTGGCGTACTTCAAAACTTGAAAGTGATCTTCTGAGTGTTCATAGTTGGATTAGTGAATAAACACTGTTTTTGTCATATTCTGCTGTGTTGTGTGCCGTATTATATTGCATCCAGCTGTGACAGTTCAGCTGATTGCATTTAATATAAATTTAAACTATAAAGTTTTTTTATTATTATTATTTAATTGCAAATAACATGAAATCAGGCTAAGTGTCCATCAACATTACATTCAAGCATATTTTTTTAAAGTATATTATTTCTGTAATAAGTAGCTATATGCTTATGTTATGCTATATGTTTACTTCTTTTTCACAAGGTATGGTCACTATGAACTGGCATTTTATGAAAATAGCTGCATAAAGCATTGTGTTCCACAGAAAAGAAAAAATAGCAAGAAAAGGATTTTGATAATCAATAATTAAAGCAGTTTAATTTGGGGGAGAAATTTGCATTACATGATTATATTTTGATGAAGATGTGTCATTAGAGGCCCACTGAATTGCTTTGGAACGTGCAGCATTATTCAATGTGTTGACGTAATTTCCACTGAAACAGGGCGAGACATTTCAAACAGCCCCTCCCCTTTTGAAAAATGGCCAGTAGCGTTTTGTTTATATCACATTTCGGCCAGGACTGTTGATCTCTGTAAAGCCGCAGTTTTCTTTCTAATCTCTAATCGTTTCTCCTCCTAAACTCCTCTATATCTCTTTAAAATATAGAATTCTGTGCAGAATTCAAATGGATTCGATACATTTTGTGGCCTGCGTTGACTCGCGCATATGATCCGCTCTGTGTTATCGTGTCTCTGGACTGGAGTAGACTGTGTGCATGCTCTAGCGGTTCACGTGACACTAACGTGAAAATCAACTTCATTCGCCCCAATGGAAAGAATATTTACACTGTCTGAATTGTTCCCTATCCCCTATATTCATTCACCATGTAGAAAATAATAAATGTGTGAACAAGTGACTGATTTTAGCTGCAGCTTCTATTTAGGGGGTGGGACACTTAGATTCTAGAGAGCATTTGATTGGACAGAAAATCTGATGAGAAGCTTAAGTGCAGAGTGTGTCATCAAAATCATTGATCCTTATTGGCGGAAGTGAGAGACTAAGTTTTGAATGCTTATATATTCTATATACGAATTTTGTCATTGTTTTGGAGCACACTAGCTTATACATAAGAGTAAGGCTAACATATTTATACTAAAAGCTAAAAAAAAAAATATTATATTATAACCATTTTATATAAGCAATAAGGTACTTGAGGCTATGCTGTATTGTAAATATAGTGAATTTTCTCCACTCTGTGTTGTGGCCTATATTGACAATATAGTATGACCTGTAACTTACTGCTTAACGGGGGTTCTGCCAATCTCATGTTAATCTTGAGTACATATAGAGTAACAATGCATCCTTCATATCTCTGAAAAGTCTTTAGTTTTATCATATTTATAAAAAATAGATACGTTAAACCGAGTCTTTCCGGAAAAAAAGCTGGAGGCGTGTCTGCTGTCAGTGCCGTGGGCGGAGCTAAAGAGTCACGAGCACGTGCAGCTTCTGTGTAGAGATCGCATGCTAGCTGCGACAATATAAATAAAAAGGGAATGTTTATTTGATGCTATAAATGGACTAGTAGGAAGAGATGATCGGTTAACGAGCCTCTTGAGCTGAGGCGCTACAGCAATCTGTCACGACCATGGTCACAACACAATAAAGAGCCACAAAACGTTTTTTATTGTTTGAATTTCTTTAATAACTACACAGTTTGAAAGCTGGGACTTTACGCCGTGTGTACGCCGTAGCTATGGCGTAGGCTGTGTATAGTATGAGTAGGGAAAAGGCTGATTTCAAAATGTAACAAATGTATCTTCAAAAATGTAATAACGCGTCAATTCTACGCGGACCGCAAGCGATCTGATTGGTCAGCGAGAACCACTCCCTCGGGTCAAAAAACTGGCGCGGAGCAATCAGAGAAAAGAGTACTTTCAACTTCCATATGAATAAAAAAACATTCTGTTTCAGGGGACACATACAGTCAAACTGCAACAAAAGTAGTTACCTATTTGCCACTTCTCTGCCATTTCTATTTGTAAGACAATGTACATGACGAGCTGCTTCTTCTTTGGCTTTTGCCTTGAACCTCAACATGACCGTGGACACTGCCTCCTAGTGGTCTGCATGCACGTCGACGCGGACAACGACGCAGAAGTATAAATGAAAACAGACGCGTAGCCTACAGCGCAGAGGCTCCGGCGTAGGTCCGACGCAGAAGTAAATCAGCCTTTTCCCTCACAACCAAAAACACACTCCTTCGAAACCGGAAGTAGTGGATTTGGTACAGAAATACTCCATCATACGGCCATCTCATGTTTTGAAACTTTGGCCATGTTTAGCATGAGAATGCAACTTTCTAACAGTGTAAATAAGTCAGAATGCATGAAATAGCATAACATCCCCCCTTTAAGAGAAAGATGGCTATGATAAAATAAAGAGAAAATCTTCATTCTGACCTTCTCTTGGAGAATCTGTCTTTGTCTCTTCATTACATACTCTGAAAGCCCGAAGTCTGAGAAGCATTTATGAGATTTCTCTCTCTGTGGCTCTTCAGCGATGAAGGGTCATTGGATCTACACCTCATGTAATTCATGTATGGACTGACAGCTTGCAGGTGGTCCATGAGTCAAGCTGTCAAACACGCACTATAAAGCGCACATGTGTATGAGGAAGGTCGGCCAACACGCTAACAGTGCCCAAAGGCAAATGTGTTTGATGGTGAATTAAGTTGTTGTGGTTTTCTGCCTGTGGCAATAACAGCCCCTTTCCTCACCTCACTTCACCAGAGTGATCCTCACCCTCCTCTGCCCTCCTATCCAACGCGGCCCATTTCACTTTCATCTGTAACATGCTATTGTCAGAAAAGCAGCCAAAGGGTTCTTCCTTTGTCTTTGTTTACCTCACAACAACTGGATAAGGTCTATACCATTCGCTTAAATGCCTCTCTCTTCACTGACACTCTTTTTCACCTACACGCTTCTTGTGTCTGTGTGGTTTGTGAGCGCTGCTGCACTTTTGACAGTTCACCTTGATGTGAGAGTGTGAAGGAGAATGACATCTGAATGATATAAATAATGCAACAGAATGAATATGACACAGTGAAATTGTTCGAATCGCTGTCTAATAGCTCTGTTTCATAAATGTCATTTGAAGGTGTCGTACTGAAAGGACCCTCATTTCTTACACACGTTTCACACATGCAGATTCGAGGCACTGTTTTGTGGCAGTGTTTCCAGTAAAATATGCTTAATCAGCTAATTTTAGTGTAAAATTGTGTAAGAAATTCATATTGTTGGGCCATGTGTACATGTTTACTGGGTAGGAAATGGAGCGTCCAGAATATCTCAAGACTTGAAAATGAAGACAGACAGGGAAAGAGACACACACACACTCCTCCTTCTCCGTTGTCCTCCTACACATCGTGATCCTACACCTTTCATGTGCAAAGCAGATGTAGTCAATTGACATGCTAATGAGACACACACACACATATGCAGGGACATCCGCTCTTACACACATTCCCATGTATCAGTTCAAGCCCTCGCTGTCAGCCACACTCATTCCCTTCCCCCACGTCCCTCCTCCTCCTCCTCCTCCTCTCAACCCGCTTTTGCTCTCTTTAAGTGGAAACGATTGGAATTGAGTTCAGTGTGCTCCCTAGAGAGGAAACCTGCCTGCCAACCGCCAGTCCCGCCACACACTTACCAACGAGAGCGTGTGTGTGTGTGTGTGAGTGTGTCCCTAAACCTTTACAGCAACTTCACACACTGCCATATTCCTGTAGATTGGTGACTAATCTACAGGAATAGATTTATTAATTAGCGGTTAATTGCCCTGGTAAGGCTCTAGGCAGTTAGAATATGGGATACTGTGTGTGTAGGTGTTTCTGTAATATTTAAAATTTTGCTCTTTTGGGTCATTAATCAATTGTAAATAAATTTGTGACAATTTTTCTCTCAATATGCTATGCTGGTAATAGAATCTGTAAGGAAAAAAAGTACAAATGCGAGCACTTTCATTTGTAGTTTAAAACTTTTCGACCCCAACATGTATCACTGGTTCTCAACAGATGCAGGTCTGTTCTGATAGGGTCACGGATAGGAAACAATGCTAAATGCAAATAATAAATTATTAAAAAAAATAAAAAAATACATTTAAAAGCCTTGCTGGAAAAAAAAAAACCTGCTTAAAGGGTTAGTTTACCCAAAAATGAAAATTCTGTTCTGTCATTAATTACTCATCCTCATGTCGTTCCACACCCGTAAGACCTTCATTCATCTTCAGAACACAAATTAAGATATTTTTGATGAAATCTGGGAGGAATAGGACTCATCCATAGAAAGCAATATAATCACCTAAAGACATAAATTAAAAGACAGCTAAAGACATTGTTAAAACAGTTGACGTGACTTCAGTGACTGCAACCTTCATTTTATGAAGCGACGAGAATACTTTATGTGTGCAAAAACATAAAAATAACAACTTTATTCATCAATTTTTCCTCTTCCCTGCCAGTCTGCCCTGCCTTCACTTCATAAAATTAAGGTTGAACCACTGCAGTCATGTCGACTGTTTTAATGATGTCTTTAGTTCCTTTCTGGCCCTTGAAAGTGACTGTCTACGGACGAGTCATATACCTCTCGGATTTCATCAAAAATATCTTTATTTGTGTTCCGAAGATGAAAGGTCTTACAGGTGTTTTTGGGTGAACTAACCCTTTAAGCTGGTCTGCTGGTCTTACCTAGTCTAAGTTGATCTCCGAAGTTGGTCTTCAGCTGGTCTAGCAGAACTCTCATCCTGGCCAAGATGGTGTTTAGCTGTTTTAGCTCAGCAGCAAGCTGAAAAGTGCCTAGAACTTTTCTTAAACCAGGCAACTGACCAGATTCTTTTGTTTGTTTGTTTGTTTGTTTGTTTTTCAGCAAGGGCATCAAAACAAATATGTTTTCACTTTTAAAAGGAAATTTCCCCTATCATTGGTTATTGATATCAAAATATGATATCTATATGTCCAAACACACTGGAGAAAATCTGTAACTTGGTAAAGGTTAGCCAGAGTAGGTTGATGCCAACTTGAACATCCTCTCATCCATGAAAACCATGAAGCCGAGGTAAAAGAAAACACAACACAGATTACATTACAAAAGTACATCATGTCTTTAAGTGGAACCACTTGAGAACCACTGCATATATGATTTAGATATATCATGGTGTGTTTAGGGTGTTCTGGACTCTCTATAAACGTACAAGCGGTGGTGTCTGCAAGAGGCCCGGCAATAAGTCCATCACATCCCGGGCTATCGACTCCCTCTGGGGGATCAATACTGGAATGATGGGCCTCCTCTGTCTCGCCCATCCATCCACTGGGCCATTGAGCGCATGTTAATGTTATGAATTATTGAGAGAACGGTTACTATTGATTGGCTGTGAGGATTATTGAAGAGGTGAATTGCAGTGAGAGGGCGGGCAGAGGTCTGGAAGGAGGCGGAGGGAGTCTGCGTCAACTGCCAGGTCAAAATCCTCAAGCAAGGTTTAAATGTTCAGTAAGACGCCTGACCTCCAAAACAGCCAGGTCAGAGGTTGCAGGAAGGACACGGCTGACGTTATGATGAGTGTTTCTACTGGCTCTGGTTTCTTAGTCGCTTTCTTGCTCTTGGTTTCCCATGCCCTCCTGAGAAAAACTGTTTAAACCAACTTACAGAGGTTAGCTGGTCTCCCAAGCTGGTTGGGAGACTAGGTTTGCTGGTTTTAGAGGAAGGTGGGAGCATTTCAGACCGGAAGACCAGATGGCTGATTAGCCAAACCAGTGAAACACCAAATTTGTCTGGACGGGTAGAAAAAGAGAAACTGAGTTGAAAAAAGGAGTCTAATTCTGCCCCTGGAGGGCCAACATCCTGCAGACTTTAGCTCCAACCAACACACTTGCCTGGAAGTTTCTAGTAATCCTGAAGACCTTTATTAGCTGGTTCAGGCAGGGCTTGACACTAGCGTTTTGCTCACCAGCCATGTTGGCTAGTGCCTTACAGATATGTTTAATATTATCTCATAATTGGGCAGCAGGTATATTAGGCAGCTGTCACTTTAAGACCTGATGCACAGATACATGCACAGATCCATTATACTGTTAGACATGCATTTTTTCTAACTGTTTACCTTCACTTACAACATTACTAACTGTGTTTATGTGAATATTCATCAAGATCTGCATTTTGACATTATTTTGTGTATATTTGTCTGTTTAAGGGCAATAAGCAGCGAAAAAGGATTCAATTTAGTACTGAGAGGTGGCTTTATATGCGCACACTTTGGGTGTACAATGCCACGCTGAAATTCAACCTCTGTAACACCAACAATATTCGTCCAGAGCAACAAAAACAAAATGAGTGAGGGGAGACGGGTTTGTGTTTTAACTCGCTGTCGGATAGACGATGTATAAAAAAAAATCTATATTTTTGACAACACTAAATTGCTCTTAGCTTATTATTTCAGATGCCTTTTTAAAAAAATACTGAAAAACTGAAAAAAAAAAATTATATTATATAAATTCAATTCAGGTGTTAATGTCAAGGGTTCAGGTGTGATCAATTGGGGTTGGAACTAAACTCTGGATTTAACACCCCTGAGTAGATGATCAGTGAGGTTTTTTTTTGTTTGTTTGTTTGTTTGTTTTTTGTTTTGTTTTTTTTGTTTGTTTTTTATTGCCACAAATCTAGACATGAAGTAAGATGCAATGGTCAAGTACCTAAGATTCAAGGTCTTAAAACAGATCTACAACTCTCTATAAGCAACTATATCAGTAACAGATTTCAAATTTTCTCACAGAATATTTGCATAGAAGATTAATAGGATGCAAGAAAATTTCCCAGACAAACTTGTACTTGCTTATAGCACTTCATTGCCATTTAAAATGCATTCTCAGAATAGTCAAGTCAGGTAAACTATCTTCTTCTGTACTCAGTTTTCTCTTACAACTTATGGCAAGATTGGTACCCAATATTAATGGACAAAACATTTGAAGGTATCTCACAGACCTTAAGCACTGGGGTTTCTTGCCACCACAGTAATGTGGTCCTAGTATTCACATTTATATTTCTGACCTAAGATACATTTGCCCAAGCCATACGGTAAGTGCATTTTGCATTATTTGAAGGGGCAGTTTTTCATTGACAGTTTTGAACAGACAAAAAGTACTTTGGAGAAAGAAGGGACATGAGATTATGAACTTGAACTTCCATCTCCATAATGACCAAGGCTCAGTATGTCTTGAGTTCATGCACTATAACCATTAAGCCACAGCTCAAACAAGAATAGAAGTTCAAGTCAGAGTACCTCTGCTAGAAAACACAAGCATATCTTGCTGACAGTTATTATAGGTTAGAGTCTCATGTTTAAGTCTAGTACATCGAGTACATTTTGAAATAAGCCAAGTAATTTGAATAAGCCAACGGATCTGTGATCCTCATCCACAAATACCTCTAGATATCCTGACATAGCCTAAAACATTTCCCTCTCTTTATGTTCAGAGGATGTTGCTGAGACAAGATTGCGCTAGAATCTAGTTCCCTGGTGCTGAATCCCCACAGGCCTTTCTTAGCAAATGTTGCGGCACTAAAAAACGAAATCGCTGGACCGTACTGCTCCTCACTAGCATTATCTTCTATTGATCCCAGTCCTTAAGTGTGACCATAAATCCTGTCCTGCACTGCTGACCGAGGCCAGCTTACTAGGACCCTCTGCATGGAAATTCTGATGGCAGAGGAACCGAAAACGGTACTTCCACTCTTTAAGAATTAAGATTAAGAATATTAAGAATAAAAGTCATTTGGATGGTGAAGGATTTTTACTACTGCATTGCAAAAGGGTGAGATTTCGACGTTTGCTCCTACAAACTGAGCGTGCCACTGAAGGCAGTCCAATTCAGGAATTCAGGAAATCACCGGTTTGAGTCAGACGAGATGTAACTGGAATTATCCGAGGAGGCAGTCGTAGAATGCGAAAGTAAAATGACATTGATCGTTAGTAATGGCTTTTGAAATGAATCCAGGGTTTCTTGTTGAATGCAGCGAGCTCGGATGTACATAACAAACAATCTAAAAGCTTGTCTAATAGCTCACCATAAGCCAGGAAGACCAATATATCTATTCTCAAATAGTCTCATAATCCCCATTTACACAAACAATCGACGCTGCATCCATTAGATGATGAGCTACAGGCTGCGTTTGTTGTTGAACAGAAAATAAGCGATTAAGTTGTTGGATGATAATGCAATTATAAAGCTGTTTCAGAGCACTTCTGCTTTGTTGTGATTCATAAAATGCCAGTAGTCTTTGTTATATAATTTGAGCATCCGTTGTCAGACTACAGAGTCTGCATAATTCTGAAACGTAAATATCCACTAAATTTGTTTTAAGTTTGTAACTGAAAAGATTCAATAAATTCCACCATGTCTGGAGAAGATCTTTTTGGATATTGACATTGACTATACCATGCTGCGTTCAGACGGATTTATTGTCTGGTTCTTTTGGATCTCTAAACAAGCTCAGTGCAGAGACATATTGTTGGAAAAGAGATCTGGATCCAGACTCTCCGGGAAACTTGTAAGGAGACCAAATCAGCGCTGCTCTGTTAATAATTTAGCAGGTAGTGACAGCCTGAGTGAATGTGATATACTGATAAATATAATTTTCTCCAAAACACGTTGGCCACAATTATTGGCACCCTTTTATTCAATACTTTTTTCAACCTCCTTTTGCCAAAATAATGGCTCTGAGTCTTGTTCTAAAATGCCTGATAAGTTTGGAGAATACCTGACAAGAGATCAGAGATCATTCCGCCATATAGAATTTCTCCAGATCCTTCAGATTCCCAGCTCCATGTTGGTGCTTCTCGTCTTCAGTTCACCCCACTCATTTTTCGAGGAACCAAAACAGTGCATAAAGATTCTTTAGAGTCTGAATATCGTAAGTTATCAAAAAAAAAAAAAGCTAAAATTTGGATTCACGGTTCCTAATGTGCGCCAAAACGTTTGAAGTGGGCGGAGCCACTTTTACTAAAATGGCTATAACTCTTGAACGGAATGAGATATTTTCACCAAACTTCGGACACGTGTGTGAGCTCAATCTTTGGTGGCAGTACAATTACAGTGATTGGACACTTGGTGACGCTATAACATTGAAAAAAAAAAAAAAACAGCTAAAACTATGCAACCGTTAGTCTGAGTGACTTAAAAAAAAAATGGCATGCAGTGTCTTGGTCCAAGGAGCCATGATTGTCTATTAGGACATTGGTGTATCTCAAAAAACATGGCCGCCATTGGCCAATGAAGTTTGAGCACCTATTTCACAAGGTTAACAGAGGCCGATTGGAACAAAACTCTGTGGGCATGTTCAACACTGGGGCCTAGAGGTCTATAAGAATTTTGAAAGAAATCAGCCATCAAGTGGCACTAACAAGTTTTACACATCTGTAATCACGTGATGTTTTACACATACACACAATATGCCTATTATTTCATAGATCTCCTCATACTGAACCACTTTGCCTCAGGAACCACTGCTGTCAATTAAATTGTTCATTAAATATTCACAATTATCTAAAAAAAAAAAAAAAAAAAAAACGACTTTTGCGAACTAGTCCTAGGTTTTTCGTTCAATAGGAACCAAACCAGTGCAGTGCAGTACAACTCTCCAGATCAATAATTATCAAAAAAAGTTGACCTTTATGCTTTGGATAGATATAACGGGGTGTATTAGAAAATGTTTGTGGCAAAACATACTAAAAAGTCTATAAATCATAAACAAAAACTCAAAACTTCAAGAAATTAGATGAGCACATGTACAACTTTTATAGAGATCGGACCATAGGTGGTGCTATAACTGTTAAAAGCTTTGAAAACCATGTATGGTAAATTGTAAATGTTTTTTTCCATCTATGATCTAAGTGGTTCTATGCTTGCTAAATAAAACATATCTATATCTATTTATGCAAGTGCTTAAAGGCCTTAAAGCACTTGAATCCCGTTAATTGCTACTTGCAGCTATATTTATCTGTTGGTATTTTATAGAATCCATAATACCATGTATCTAAACAAGATGTCCAGGACCTCCAGCAGAAAAATAGGCCCACAACATTAAAGATCCAGCAGTATATTTAACGGTGGGCATGTGTGCACCAAACCCATCTGGTGGGTTTGCTGCCAAAAACTTTTTTTGACCATAGAAGCCAGTCCCGTTTGAAGTTCTAGTCGTGTCTGACAATGAATATGCTGGAGATTGTTTATGGATGAGCAAGGAGGATTTTTATTGAAACCCTCCCAAACTTGTGGTGATGTAGGTGCTGTTTGATACTTTTTTTTTTAGGCTTTCTAACCCCAAGACTCAACTAATTTCTGCAGTTCTCCAGCTGTGATCCTTGGACAGTATTTGGCCACTTAAACTTTCTTCCTCACCGCACATTAGGATGATTTAGAGACACGTCCTCTTCCAGACAGATTTAGTTGATTGGAACTTCTTAATTATTGCTCTGATGGTGGAAATGGGAATTTTCAACTCTTTAGCTATTTTCTTACAGCCACGTTCTATTTTGTGAAGCTCTTAATCTTTTGCTGCACATCAGAATATATTATTTATATTCTGAATATATTATTATATTTATCAGACTATATTATTTGGTTTACTCCTTATTATAGATGATTAAGGGAATTTGGCCTTTGAGTTTCCTCATATTTACTTCTGTGGAACAAGAAGTCATGGCTGGACAATTTCATGTTCCTAGTCACCCTGGTGTGCTTAAAAAAAAAGAAAAAAAAGTTAAAAATTGGAATATGCTTCAGACATATTTACTCATAAAAAATTGTAGGTGTGCCAATAATTGTGGCCAATGTGTTTTGGAGAAAAACATTTATTTCATAATGTGATTTTAACCCCACTTTCAATTCTTTTCCTTCAATGAAAAGTTAGATTTTTGCAAATGTTTTGAATGAAAGATCAAAAGGATAAACAATACAGATGTATTTTTACAGCCATCTTTGATCATATATTTTCATTCATTAATTTGTTCAAATTCTGTTAAATTCTGTTATTCATAATTAAACATAAAAAAATAGTATTTTAAATTATCATAATTGTGGTTAAAATATTAATGAAATAATATAATAAAAAAGACTATATGGCTTTATAGGCATTATGATATAACATTATATAGAGTAAGTAACATTATAACATTATATAAAAAGCATTATAACTTCACTAATATGTAACATGTATAACAGCATATGTGCAGTGGCTAACTACACACTATGTGACTACTCAGATGTAACAAAACCTTACAAGAGAAAACATTAGTTTGAATGCCTTTCTTTTACTTTTTTCAATTTAATTTAATTTACTTTTCATTACAAATTATGTTAACAGCAATATTGATCAAACTCATAAACAAAACTGTAAAATCACAGAAATACAGATATTTTGTATATAAAAAAACTGTACATTTTAACAAAATAATAGAATAAACATAAAATGTGACAAAAAATAATTTAATTAGTTGGCAAATGATTGTCAAATTAAAATCTAAATATGTTCACAGATGGCTATAAAATACTGTAGCGGTGGAACACAGGTGACACCGGCGCTCTTAAATCTGCAGTAGAATAGCATATATCAGGTGACAGCTATAAAGGGCTGCCCTTTAGGGTGCAGCGGGCGCTGGGAGCTTGACTCTTGTCTGAGTGATAGCGAGCCCTACATCATTCAGACCTCACCTTATCACTCGCGCACTCACTTTCGCACCCTTATAAATGTCAGCGATAAATCTGGGCTCAATCCTGCTCAGTGCATAACTCATACACACACATGCAGACATACACAAATACACTGTGTGCTTGACACACACTGCACATCTCATCACTGTATAGTTTGATGCAACTTGTCTTGTTTCTCTGCCTGTCTCCTTCCTTCTAACCTGTCGAGATGCCAGCAATGCTTTTGTACTGTGTCCTTATTTCAAATATCTGCCATCACCGCTCCATTCCTCCCTGGTGAGACGTAAACCACCCTTCAGCCCCCCTTACGGCAACCTCTGAGCTAAGCCCCTGTGAGAGCCAGCACAGGTCGGCCATTGTGAAATATAGCGAGGCGTAATGACCCTCTAAATTAACTCCTTGTAACCCTGCATTTCTCAAATGGCTGTCATTAGCATATAATAGGGTGCAGAGAGACGAGAGAGGGCCAAGTCTGCCCCGCGGCAGGCCTGCGTCGACCCAGTGCTCTGCCTCAGCACCGCGGGCGCTGCTGTAACGGTACTGTAAAGTTCAGCCTTATAAACATGTCAGCTGGGCATGTAATTAACCGACTGGCCATTAGATAATGGATCTACTACCTGTGAGCCGCCTGTCATTCAAGAACTGCACACACACTTCTGCTCCTCTCACAGTCCTAAGCCCATCCCAGTGCTCTTTAAACTGATTTTTAGGATTACTGAAGCCGATTGGGGGAGTGTTGCAAGACTTCCGCAATGTTTAAAATTACTATACTCAATTGAGAAATAATATAGGGCAGGATTTATCCACTGATACTGGGGCATGAAAAGTGGGTATTATTATTGCTTAATGATATTTTCTTGCATGCATACTGAAAAAAAAAAAATTATAATAATAATGGAGAAAGGAAAGGAAAGGAAAGGAAAGGAAAGGAAAGGAAAGGAAAGGAAAGGAAAGGAAAGGAAAGGAAAGGAAAGGAAAGGAAAGGAAAGGAAAGGAAAGGAAAGGAAAGGAAAGGAAAGGAAAGCAGTGGTCACACAAAGAGCTTGTTGATTAAAAAAGACCCTCATTGCAATTGCATCCACAAAAATTCCCCTTCTAATTGAGAGACACGTCAAAGGCACATTGGCTTGGTAAGACCCCCTCCTCCTCCAACTCTCCACTTCAATCACATTTACACCTCCACTTCATTCTCTCCCTCTGTAGTTATCTTTTTTCTTCTCAACCTCAAATTAATGAAAAGCAGGCCAAAGAGGGAGCGCTTTCAGTCATTTTAACAGCCAGTTAATAAATGCGATTGCAAATGGAACTTGTCACCACACGCTAGAGAGCAGCGCGCGGTCAATATCCCGGCTGGCAGGTGCTGAGGGTCACATATAAGTCAGTCCAGTGATGGATATGTATCCAATAATTGATGTAGGCCGTCTGTTATTGTGGGTTTCACTCCTGCCTCTATTGCTTATTAAAAGCTGTTTGCTTTAAGTACCAGGCTGCCCTGTAACTGCCCATGCTGGCTGTTAGCTGAGCATCAGAAACCACAGGCAATGGCGAAGACGGCCAACTCTGGCTGCCAACACAAATATTAGAAATATTTTGGCCACACGGGTTAACAGACAATGTACTTGTTGAATTAGTAAATATACACACATGAATTCTCAAAAAAAAAAAAAAAAAGTCTAGTTAAAAAAACAAAGGTGCATGAACATTTAAAGGAACACTCCACTTTTTTTGAAAATAGGCTCAATTTCTAACTCTCCTAGAGTTAAACAGTTGAGTTTTACCATTTTCGAATCCATTCAGCCGATCTCCGGTTCTGGCGGTACCACTTTTAGCATAGCTTAGCATAGTTCATTGAATCTGATTAGACCGTTAGCATCGCGCTTAAAAATGACCAAAGAGTTTTGATATTTTTCCTATTTAAAACTTGACTCTTCTGTAGTTAAATCGTGTACTAAGACCGACAGAAAATGAAAAGTTGCGAAGTGGAGTGTTCTTTTAAACAGAAGTAGCTATGTAATAAGTGGAATAAAGTACTCGAAAAAACAAAGGTCCACTAGGTAGTAGGGGTGTAACAATATATTGTGGATAGTGACAATGTGTTGTGCATAGCACAGGTGTACTATATATAATGTTAAATATAATGTATAATAATACAATGAGGGAATATTTGTGGGTCCTGATTATGTCAAATGTCTTATGTTACCAGTAAAAAGTGGCCTACATTATTTTAAATATATCTAGTCAGTGACAGAGTGCAAACATATTCATCTAAAATAAATCTGTGTTTCAGCGTTAGAATCATGAATATTTTTATTCTGGTGTCACCATTGTCCTGTGCATTGGGTTACCAAGCCTATTCATTTACACCCCCAATGTAATACCAAATTTAGCATTTTAATCAACAGTACATGTTTTGTTATCCTTTTACCATATGTCTTCGAGTATCGCAACAATATTGTATCTTGAGTTCAGCATGCAAGAGTGAACATATCCATCTGCGCTCATTGTCAATGGAGTGTAGTGTACTTTGAATGGCTTCCACACTTAACTGTACAAGATGGAGCAGAACCGAATTATTTTGTGATATTGGCCATTACCACAAAATAAATCCCCTTTAAGAGAAATAATTAGGGAGAAAGGTGTGTACTGGACTGGTCACATGCCAGACTCGAACCTACATCTCCCACATAGGCACCAAGGCTCAAAATGTCAGAAGCACATGTGTTAAAATGGCTCTGAAAGGTCAAATCACTTAGAGCAGAGTAAGACTCTACCGTGTTGGTATGTTGGGTTCTTGAAGAAGTAAAGAAAGTGAGAGGATATAGATGGAAGGAAGCAGAAAGAGAGGGAGACACGTCAGGAATTACCGCAGGGCCTAACCCTGCACGACTGGAAGGGTGTTGTTATTGTAAAACTCAGAAAGAGCTGCTATAGCACATTTCTGACATGTAGCGCTGCCTTTCAGGGCCTGATCAAAGTGCCCCAGCGCTACTGCGTCTGATAACCAAATCAATTTTCCCAGTCTTTTGTTTTTCGCTGAATAATGCACATTTAGTTGTAACCTTCGGGCATAGAATGAAGACAAGGCAGACGAGAGGGGCAAGAAATGGAAGGGGTGAGTTAGGGAGGAAAGTGCTGTTCCTTTATATTCCAAGAAACGAAATGTATTCCATAAAAGAGCAAAGAAAAGGAGGGAAATATTCAATAAACTTAGCAGAAGGTTTAAAAGCGCGAAAGCTCTGGAGGACCGTGAACAGCGGTTGGAGGCGGTTCGACGGGAGAGAACGGAATGATTAGAATATGAAATGTCTTGGAAGAGGGGAGTGGGTGGGAACGGAGCCAGAGAAATGGAGAGGTGAGATTAAAAGATTACCTGTCTTCTTCTCTCGCCCTTCAGGACCCTAGCGTCTGTCTGCCACCGCTGCCAGACCAGACAAGTCAATGAAAGAGAGACAGCTTCAAAACAAGATAATCATTACAATCAATCCTCACCGTATTACCTCTGTTGCTGATCACATTTTCAATCACATGGCTTTGTAATTATTATGTTTCTTGGCTCGAGAGGTCTTCAAATGCAACTTATCAACTTATGAGAGTATATTATACTCCCTTTAATAAAAACTGAAGACCAAACAAAATATTTGAACGGAGTGCAATAATACAACCAGAGTTTGTTATATATATATATATATATATATATATATATATATATATATATATATATATATATATATACAGCTATGGAAAAAATTAAGAGACCACTCCAAGTTCAGAAATCAATGTTAAGTGGTCTCTTAATTTTTTCCATAGCTGTATATATATATATATATATAGATGAATAAGTCATTGATGAATAAGGTTTTTAAAAGTGTAAAAAACATAATGATTATGTTGTTTTTATAATAAATCAACACTGCTTTTGTAATTTTACAACACTGCTTTTGTAACATCAAAAAAGTCACTCGGTTTAACCAAAATTTCAGTTTTACCGAATGACACTTTTGGTTATACCGAATGACGGTATTTTTAAAAAATGCTAACAGGCTGATATGTGGCTAGTTATCTTGCTAGCTAGCTAACAAAAGGATAATCAAACATTTTATATTTAGTATAAGTTTTTAAAATATTACAACATTTTCCATGTTTTATAGTTTAGGGACATGCGTATGAGCGAGTGAAAACATAAATTTTTCAAATAGTTAAAAGAGAGTTTGTTACTTTGCTTCACGCCCATGTGGTCCTTTGCAGGTGTCTGAATGATGGCACGTCCTGTCACATGATACTGACCGCATGACTTGATCCAAAATGGTCCCTTTATATTGGTTACAATGAAATTAATTTATCCGGATATTCTTTCTCATAACAAAGCAATGACACTACACATAATTTTAATACCATTTTGTACTATGTTGATATTTGATGCCAGAATAAAAAATACATACATTTATTACATTTTAAGATAATCTATTCACAAATAAAGTGTCTGTATTGGCCTTTGGACGGTTAAACCGAATGATCTTTTGACACTTCAAAATCTTTAAAATACCTTTATATGTAGTAAAATATAATTAAAACCTACTGGATTCGATAAAAGAGATCTAGTTTTTACTACCTTACACACTTTGGATGTCATATCTTTGTTTTTTTTATTTTTTATTATTACATTATTACAAGGCCTTTGGACCAAAAAATGACCCGTCACGTCACTGACCCATGTATATATAATCAAATATATTAGATCAGACTGACATAAGGTGGGGATTAAAACACAAACATGTTACAATTTTTGGTGGGATTCTGATGAAAATTCTAAAAACAGTTTTATCATCCAAAAGTGTAATGAAAGCAAATCTGATCAAGTGATAGCACCACCTCTACTTGACAATCTGCATGTTTTAAATCATGTTATGTTTAACTCATGAGCAATATTAAGGCCGTTTGAATTGCAAATATGAGATCTCCTCGCAGTTTTTAGTGAAACCATGACAATACTCAGCGTTCTGGTGTTCTTGTGTGTCTGTGATCAAACCATTGTTCTTTGTTGTTGACTTCAGTGAAAGAGTAAGTCGTGCCACTCTTGATCTGTGTGCTGCTGTCTGTTCTGTTAGGTGGAATACCCTTGACCTGTCGCATCCGCAGACATTGATATTCAGTAACAAGCCCCACAAAACAAAACGATCCATATCACAAGGTGACAGGAGACAGCTCTCTCTCTCTCTCTCTCTCTCCATGCATGATTCTCTCTCTTTCACTCTTTCTCTCTTAAGTATAAATGGGCTTTTAAGGTAAGTGCACATATGGCTACGGCCTGCCATGGCCCTTTAACCTTAACAGTGACATGGGAGAGATTTTTCGAAGAACGTCCACAAAGTTGGCTATAGATTAGTCTTTGAACACTAGCTTTGGCAGGGACAGAAAGAGAGAGGGATGAAGGGACAGTCAAGGAAGGAGTGAAAAAAGGACAGCCAAAAGGTAGAAGACAGCAAACAGGACCTGTGTTCGATCTACTCTTGGCATTGACAAGTGAACTTGCTCTTTCTTGTCTTCTCTCTATATATTTCCTTTAGCATTGTATCCCAACAGCGCTTCTCATCATTTAAAGTAATTCAGCTACAGTCGAGCTTTGTTTATTGCTTCAAAAAAGAAACTGCCATGTAGACATCTATGCAGAGACTTCAGTTCATATGTATCCACACAAACCAATTCACTGAATTTAATTAGGAAAAAAGTCTGTTTAATTATTACCTCAGCAAATTCAAAAAGCATTTTAATGTTAAAGCTAGAATGCTTTGCCTCTGAGCTCCTTTTGAGTTTTACTTAGGCTGACCCAGACAACCGGTTGTGATCAGCTTGTCTGCATGAGGGTTAGTGCGTCAACTTTGATGTGCAGAATTAATGAGCGGTGTGGCTGGTCCTGCTCTAACAGATGGGAATTAACTGTCACTAATGTAGAGGCAATGACCAGTAACCTTCTGGAGAGATTAACTTGAATGAATACTCAACTGAAATGAGGATGACAAAGCAGCGACGTTCATCCGGACATGTCGTTCTACTGATCCCATCGAGGGAATAAATCAAACTGTGAAAAAGGGAAAGTGAGAGATGGAGTACCAAAGCCATGTGGCAGCATCTCTGGAAATGAAAGGAGAGAGTCTCCAGACATGACTGAGAGAAGAGGACCTCTTTTACTCCATCTCTCTATCTTTCATTTGTCATCTCAACCTGAAGAAAAGTGCTGGTGGATACTGATTCAGAAAATTTCATTCAGGGTGTGTTCACACTGGTTTGGTTCCCTTGGTTCATTTCGTCTGGACCAAAAAAAAAAATTAGTCCTGGGCCGCTTAGTGTTTACACTGGCATTTTTTACACCAAACCTAAAGATACTGAACTAAAGACATAGGGATACGTTCACAACTTGATTGGTCAGCTTTTATGATGTATACTTACCGATGTGGAACTTACCGAAAATCCAAAACAATGTATGCTGGGCTAAATGCTCTCCTTGTAATGGCTTTATTTTGATCAGCTGAGAACCCATGAAGAGCTTATAAATCCAAAAACATGAGTCAAAACAGCGGCAGGATTCCCTCCGTCACACACAAACAAAGATCTGCTGCCAGTGTTGGGGAAAGTTACTTTTAAAAGTAATGCATTACAATATTGTGTTACTCCCTAAAAAAAGTAACTAATTGTGTTAGTTACTTTTTATGAAAAGTAATGCATTACATTACAGTATTTTTGTGGTACTTTTTCTCATTTGGGCTGGGCTTGCTTGTTTGTCTTTTTTAATAACAAAAAGTACTATTTTTGCCCTTTCACACCAAAAGTGAAATGAATAAGCCTCAGGCTGAAGGAAATTAATATTTACAACTGTACAGTATAGAGGGCACAGCTCAAACAAACCTTTGAGCTGTGCTGCCTTTCTGGATTAAAGAAGAATAGGATACAGGAGAAGGAAGTTCAACACTCTTATTCCTAAATCTAAAGTAATTTTTGCTTATTAATATGGCTGAATTGGATCATTGAAGGTCAGCAGACATTGGTTAATGAAGATGTTGGTTAATAAAGTGAGATTAAATACAAAGTATATTTGTGCAATTTAAATCTGTAGTTTTTACAAAATAATTTTGGCAGCTGTGGTTGCCAGAATAATTTTGTAAAAAATACAAAAAAAAAGTGTGTAAACATTTACAGAACAATCTGCAATTTAAGAAAATTTGAATGTAAACCAATAAATTCAACAAAGCACATTACTACTAAAATCTGTTTTGTACCTTTAACATATAATGACAACCACCATAATAATGCAGGTGGTAAAAGAGAAAGCCACATGAAGAATCAGAGTGTCATAGAGTATGCCGACTGGGACCAAGAGGGATGATAGGAAAGGCATAGGTGAACACCGGGATAATCCAAAAAGCGCTTTTTATTTATGCAAGCAGCTAATCAGCTGGGGTGATTTTTACAAATAAGTGAGTAACACATTAAAAAAACAAAACAATAAATGAGCCCAAAAAAAACAAACAAAAAAACAAAAAAAATTACAAACGCTTTGCACAGCGTACATTTGCTCTAACTTAAAGTAAAGTAAAGTAAGTAAATTTGCTTAAACAGCATAAACATAACCTGCAGTTTAACTCACTGACACCCCTCCTCCCCCAAAGGCTGAGAAGGTCTGGCTTAAATATCTTAAATTCCCGCCAAAATAGTAAGTGGACTATACCACCTCTTTAGCCAGACAACATAAAAAAAAACAAGTAATAAAAAAAAAAAAATCTCATGTTTAAAGAAGAGCTGGACAGCCATTGCAACAGAAAACTAACAGATATAGAAAATACAGTTAATAAACATAACAGTTAAACATGTTTTCTTATTCAGTTCATTTGTCAAAAGAAAACACCTGAAAAAAAAAAAAAACAATTGGTTCGTTCCAGCCCTTTAAATGCGCAACTTTGAAAGCGCCCCTCCCTTTGGGTAATCCCTGATACAACCAGGGAACGGTTGCATAAACCACTTAGACTAGTATTAAAAGTTAAGACACTAGTGTTTTTCTTGAAGAGTGGCCCTAATTTTTTAAAGTCTGTTACATAAAAAGGTAGATTGGTGTAATTTGAATTGGAAAAATAAAATTGATTACCCTTTGGTTAACTGCAAGTTGGTCAAACAAGTTCTTAAGACACAGTCTTAATGTAGTGACTAAGTTTATGCAACTGGCCCCAGGAAGTAAGCGGAAGCGTCTAAAGCCGGGGACACACCTAACGATTAGCTGAAACATTCTAAGACTGAACTGAACACACATACCGATTGTTTCCTTCGACTGGAGCCGATTTTAATCGTTGACAGTCGGAGAAGAACACACACGTTTATGATTGAGACCGCTGCTAAGCAACACACTGTGCGCGGGATCTTGAAAATGGATGTAAACAAACAGCTCGCGCTCTTAATCTGCAGCTATATTTGTGCGGAAAATAACTAAAAAAGTGGAAAAACGCGCAGGATATGTGTGAGGTCCTGGCTGGAGAGGCAACATGGATTTGTTCTCTACAGAGAGGATTTGAGGTGAGTAAACTAAATCTCAATAATAGGTAAAATATTTGTAATTCATATGCTTAAATCTATTTTTAGGGCTCGCACTCCGGTGGTGTCGGCCGTTGTTAAGCAACGATAAGCTGCGATCCTCAATGAAGCGTGTTCGTCTTGAAACGGCACTGTACAGACCATTACATTACCACAGAAGTAACGTTAACTTTATACTACCACAATGCGACCTCAAAGGGCACTTTCACTCTTTTGCGATCAAAGGGGCAGGGCTCTTTATATTCTCTCTGTATATATTGTATCAACTGTTAATTTTGTATCCGTATCAGATAAATAATATATATACAAAACATGATAAAAAAAAAAAAAAATTATCTTTATCATTTGTTGCCCCCCTATTGGCTGGTGCTCCAGGACACTCGCCCAATGCCGTCTATGGATAATCCGGCCCTGTACATTACCTGACACGTTCAAAGCTTCCGCAATAGCAGCCCAACTTCTTTCCTTATCGTTTCTATTATGGTATTCCTTCGAAGATGTGTTGTATAGACAGTCGTACTCTTGCCAGAGTTCAACCAGTTTTTCTTCCATACCGGTTGTCCAATGTGTTTTTATGTTTCAAACGTTTTTGACGCCATTTCGCCGCTTGTTTACAATCGCATGACACAGTCTCCAAGGAAACCGAGACGTCATCGGTCGCAAATATTATGCTGCCTTCACGTGCTCTCAGTGCTATTGTAAAGATGACTTTCCTTGAAAAAAATAAAAAATAACGAAACTTGAATGCGATTTGCTCATAATCACTACTTCAGAAGTGTGAATTGTCAAATTTGAGAAGAATCTTTGTGAGGAGGACTGGAAATGACTGTATCTAAAATTTTAAGACTAGAATCGTTAGACGCAGCACACTGCACTATTTTAAGCACAAACTGTAAACACCGACTGAACGCAACTGGCTCTGACTCGGCGCGATTGGACATGATCAGTCGTAAGTATCAAATTACATTCATAATCGGGCTTAGCTACAATCGTTAGGTGTGTCCCCGGCTTAAGCCAGAGCAGACGAAACGGCAATCATCTTTACTCTTCAATCTTACAAATAAACGGTATAGTAACAAAACAAATGTGTCATGTCCTTATTTAATGAAAACTGAACTGATAAATGAAGCGGGTTGTGATGTCCGCTGATATGTGCACCTATCACCGAACATCCACCACGGCGTCCTCAATCCCCCGTTCATGCCATCTTACCCAAAAACATGACGACTGACCACGGTAACTAAACTTTTTAAATATAAACTGTTTTATTGTCTGAGTGTGAAAATAATTTACGTGAATCATGTAAGGACTGTATATCACATAAACCTGTGACGATATAAATACATGATTAAACACATCTCATCGTCACACAGAGTTCATCAAAATTAGCTTTTCCACAAGCTGAAATATATACTAATATAAAGAAGGTGCAAAGAGTCATTCACGCAAACGCAAAACACCATCATGGTAACCCACAACATGTACATAATGCAATAAAGATTCATTAAACAACAGAAGATTGTACAAACCCTATTGTACATAACTGATTAAAAAAAAACTATTAAGAAACATGATTATTTAAACACTTTAAATGTCGAGTGTCACACAGGGAATTGTGGGAACATCAGTTTACAGATTTTGACTAAATTATACATTAATTTTGTCTTTTTTACTTATAAAAATTTACAGCATTTTACTGTGAAAGTTGCATAAATGTCTATACTGTTAACTTATTTAAAGTAAAATTCAGATTTTTTATTTCTGAGTAAAATTCTGAGTAACTGTTTTTATTTATTTTGAGGAATACTGAATGTTTTGTGAGTAAATGCATGTTCACATTTAGTCTAGAACTACAATAACCATCATGTTCACACAGCACACACAACACCTCTGCACTTTAATTCTCTCTCCATGTGGACAGGAGAGCTGTCAGTCAATAAATGTGAAAAAGTAACTTGTGTTACTTATTTGAAAAAGTAACTTAGATATTTTGTTGTAAATTGAAAAAGTAATGTGTTACTAGTTACTTGGAAAAGTAATCTGATTACGTAACTCAAGTTACATGTAATGCATTACCCCCAACACTGTCTGCTGCAAGGAGACGCGGTTCTGATGCCTGTACCGAACGGTAATGGGCAACATTGTGACTGTGATAAGAAAAAACAAGTATGCTTGAGCAATCTCTCCTTTTTAGGGTCTCATCTTGTGACATCATGTCCTGTTTTTGGTTCGTTTAAATGCCTCTGGTCTGTGTTGCATTCATAGTTAATTCGAACTGCACCAGAGTTCGTTTGGAAGTGGACCGAGACCCATCTTTTCAACAGTCTCTATCGCTTGTTTAGTGAACACCAGGGTTCGGATAAGTTCACACTTATTCAAATGAACTGCATTAATGAAGCAATCAGACCACGGTTAGTTTTTCAAACGAACCAAACATGCTAAGTGTGAACAGACCCTCAATGTTCCCATGTACTTAAAACATAACCTAAAGCAGGGGTGTCCAATCCTGTCCTTGAGGGTCACTGTCCAGCAAAGCTCCAGCCATAATTAAAACACCTGAACCAACTAATCAAGGGCTGTCGGAAATCGCCCCCTATATAATAGAGCACTATTTAAGGGGGACAGCCATTTGAAGTGGTGTCTGAAACCGTTGTGGACGTTATCGAGTGCACTCATTCAATCCTAGGGCTGGGCGATGTATCGAATGCTTTTGTCACGCGCATTTCTTCAGTAAAGCCGGTTCCCTGATTGCTGCTAAATCGCCATCACCTGCTTTCAAATGAAGCGGCATTTAATACACAGAGCCGTAGTTCACTGATAAGACACGCAATATCGCGTTCAATATCGACGGCGATACATATCGATACTGAACTGCAATAACGAGTGTAAAATGGACACTCAACGGCTAGAGAATACCCATAATGCACTGTAAGGATCACGCCGAATGAATTCCTATGTCTGACCAGAAGATGGCGCCTGCAGCTGAATCATCCATCCAATGTGGCTACAGCGTAATATCATGCTGTTATGAAATCCTTTTTAATTGATTGTTAAATAGTTTAATTAAGGTTTATACATGCTAGTTTCCATGAAAGCGTTCAAATTAAATCTTCTCATTACTACTGGAGCCACCAGTTTGCTAAATTCTTAAATGATTATTAAATGGCAAGCACAAACTGTGCAAAAGGGGCAGCCCTTCCGGCGCACTCAGTGTCCGAATTCACTCACTCGATTTCATTCACTCCTTCAACTGGACTATAATAGTGAATGAGGGTAGAGGGGGCGATTTCGAACACAGCTAAGGTCTTCAAGAACACTAGATCACACTTCCAGGCAAGGAAAATCTGCAGGAAAGTGACCCTCCATGAGAAAGATTGGACACCCCTGCCCTACATTTGGGTAACCAAACATTGACAGCTAATGACTTGATCCTTTTGAGAATCAACTTGGAAACTTAATCATTATACCATGCTCCACAACATGAAGAAATTGCTTCCCAGTCACTATTCTTCTCAATACCTGGAAGAGGAGCTTGGTAGGGTAATGGTCAAGCTGTATTGCTATTTTAGACAAGGTTCTTCAATCATTACTGTATAATTTATTTTTGGTACTTTTTGAACCATATAATGATACATAACAGATTAAATTTGGTCAACTATGTTTAGCATTGTTGTCTTTAACACCACGTAACCAGAAGAGATACACAGTACTGACCCATCATCCATCTTCACTCTTTTAGTTCATAGTAAAATAATGAGGTCTTGTAATAAAGAGAATACTATTAGCACACTTTGAACCTGCTCTCTCCTCTAGTATTGGAAATTCACTTCTATTGATCACACAATAGCTATATAGGGACTGAATACTTGACCCCTAATCCCTTTATGGACTGACCTCGATTGAACCATGTCCCTTAAATGTGTATGTTTGAGTGTGTGTGGCGTCTGTGTGTGCATGTGTTGTGTGGTAGTCATCTGTTTTTCACCTGAGACCAGACACACACTACCCCCATTGTGCTGTAGGATTTTTTATTTTGTTGTTGTTGTTGTTGTTATTGTTTTTTGTTTTTTTTTTGTTTTCTTAATGGTTCCTATTCTGATAAACTAAAGCAACTGCAGAAATGTCAGTAGCATTATGATGTTTTTAAACTTCAACTTGAAGTAAAATTAAAGGTTTTTTTTTTTTTTTATTTATTATGTTTTTTATTTCCTGTCCTGTTTTTATTTCCTACAATCATCTGATATAAGTGCAGAAAAATCAGTTAAATATGACATGTATGATTTGTATTTCTCTCAATACCAGTCTCTAAGAACCTCTCATTGGTATTCAAGAGAACGTGTGACCTAACATTGTACTCTAAAATGTAGCCTAATTCAGGCTTCCGCACATTCACACCTGTCACCAATGAGCCAATTTGGTGTCCTTCACAGGAAACCTGGTGTAAAGCTTCTTGAGGCGCTAAGTTTGAATATGCGCATGCACAAACGCAATTTGAAAGCTTTGTCAAGAGAAAAAGATTCACAGAAACTTAATTTTGGTCTGTTGCTCATAAAATGGACACTTTTATAAAAAAAGTACCTATATACTTATATACTACTTATATATTTTATACTATATATATATATATATATATATATATATATATATATATATATATATATATATACGCACACAGCAGAGTCTGCAAAGCATCACAAGAGATGGCGTTGAATTACTTTGTCTCAAAGCACATAATGTTACAATAATAATGAATGTAAACAACTAGAGCTCTGACTTGTACCACCTGACTGCTGCAGATTAATTTCGGTGTTGATAGTGTTGACATAGAAACACATAAATCCGAGTCTGAGGACCTGAACAGCTTCAGATAGAACAACACGGGTTGCCATCTCGTCATTACGGTTATGGCACAGCGTGAAAGCAGCATAAGCTAGTTGTTTTGGTTCAGGAGGAACTGTAAAAGGTGGCTGCTGTTTGTTTGCGGCTCTCTGTGACTGTCTGTCTACAACTCTGCAAAGCCTTACATATCAGCTGACATATCTCTTCCACCTTTTTTTTTTTTTTTTTTTTTTTTTGCTGAGCTCAACTTTTCTCCTTTTTTTCCCATCACATATCATATCAGAAAGGCATTTATTTTCAATAAAAATGAAGAATTTTTTATTTTTTTTTTAAAGTCGAAGTAAATTGCCTAACGAGTGTTTAAAGGTACAATATGTAAATTTTTTGCAGTAAAATATCCAAAAACCACTAGGCTAGTGTTATATATTTTTTCCAGCTGATTACAAACAATATCTCTAATGTTTTCAACTACTTGTAAATCATGAGAAAATTCCCATTCTAAACAGTGACACGGGGCAGTGCAGTCGTCTGTCAATGACGTCAGTTAACTTTGTTACCGCCTTTACTGACATAGAAACCACATGACAACAGTGCCGTGGACAAATGCGGAAGTAGAGTCTAGCGTCTAGCAAACCACTAGCCTGCTTCAAGCAGTTCCTTATTTACTTCTTGCACGTTTTATGGTGGATTGTGTTACTTATTTATGGAACATAATTACTGTTTACCATCTGCCGCTGGTTCTGTCGACAAGGACAGCTCCCGTAAACTCATGACCGGAAAAGCGGAAGCGGCGCCGGCGACTGTGTCATAATAAAAGTCCTGCTGCTCGTGAGGCGTGTGTTGATCAATCGCTCCAGCTCCTCGTTCAGCTCCCGCAACACTCGGTCCTGCTCTGCTTCATATTACAGTAACGTTAATAATCGCATCCACGAACATGAGTTCTTCCAGACTCCAATCCCTATTCTTTTGCATCGTCCTTTGAGATGGAGACCACATGTCCCAAGTTTCCGCTCTAAAACTTGGCGTCATCAAACTACGTCCTTGTTTTGAATAGGCTTCTAGCGACCTCTAGCGGAAAAAAATATCACAAATTGTACCTTTAATAATGATAAAATAATTTACACTTATTATTGCATCCTGTTAATGTACAACAATATGAGGTGCAAATATAAATAGCATCTAATTACTATTTACACTTATTGCAAAGAACTGCTACTTTTAGCCTATATGGTAAATAGAACAAAATTCACAAAATAAAAAATGCACTTATTTTATTTTATTTATTTATTTATTTTATTTTATTTTATTTTTTTCATGTGGGATACCATGAAAATTAATAGTAGTTCAATAACTCAGAGTTTTCCATCTCAGGGTAAATCAGCTCAGAGTTGGTTGAACCTCCTTATTGAAACAGGCCCCAGGTCTAGCAGAATAATACAGCGTTTTAATAGTTTTCATGGATCCGTGTGAATGGGGATCGTTTTGACAACATTGCCGTCTGCATGCGAAAAATGCAAATGAAAAACCTTTCCAAATCATTGTTGTGTAAACGTACCCTTGGGTTTCAGAAGAGTGCTCATTAGTGCCCGCTTTGTGTCTGATATGCACCCTCGATGCACAGCAAAAACAGTAATAGTGGCATTACGACACAAAGTGTGGACTCAGAGGAAAAACATGAGGGCTAAGGGTTCCATTTGGGACGGCCCATCTTTTTCACAAGGGATGTAATGTAGGACACCATGAACTACTTTTATGACACTTTGGTGTATTTTGTGGAGCTTGACAGTGCCTGGTCATTGTACACATTCAGATGGATGTCTTTGGCAATTGTGTTGCATCCTGCCCTTTAGTTAGGGTCATTGAAAACCTAAAACCAGCCTTATTAAACGGGTCCTAGACTAGACTAGTAGTCCATGGCTCAGAACAGAGGGAAAGACCTGGTGTCAGATCAGTCTGAGAGACTGGTCCAACCAGCCACAGCACCTTGTCCAAGGCGGTCTTAGATAATAAATTCTTCGATAATTTCCCCCTGTAGCATTTTCTTCCTACTCAGTATTATTTTAATTGCATTTCAATGCTTCACAGATATTGATTAATACATGTATTAAAGGAGACGATGCTGCAGTGTACACATGGTTTGTTCATGTATATTCATATATTCTCATTCCAAGCATCACTTGAATGTCTCAAGGGAACACCTCAATTTAAGAGACTCCGCAATGACGTTATGCCTGTAATTGAATGCTATGATATTTTTTTGCCTTTTTTTTTTTCTTTTCCCTTGATCCCTCCACTTCCACCAAAAAGAAATATGTAATATGGAAATATGAAATAGAAAATTATGTAAAAACATGCATTATATCTTGGCTTCTGTATGTAACGTTCATGGAGTGGGCAGACACTTTTGACAAAGTAATTACACAGAGTCTCCAGCAAATCAATGACAAATTAATGCATTATAAAGCTTTATCTGCTTTCATTTCAAAATGAGAGGTGATAAAAGGCGCAAAAGAAAACGGTCTTTGTCGCTATCTGGACTCAGCAGCGATTATAATTATGTTAACACCGGTAGAACCTCCGTCCTGCCTTCCTGTAAGTCACTCACTCATTCATTCATAATTAATTAATAGCTCATAAAACCCAGGAGAAGGAACAATGGTTGTCCCACATTTGTCCCTTTCTTTCTCTCTTTTCCCCCCTCTCGGATCTTTTCTTCCCTCTCTTTGAAAAGAAAACAGAAATATTGGTGACTAACGTTATGAGAGAGGCCTCATTTCCATAGCCGCACAGTGAATTTCTGGCACCTTTTTAGTGCGCTTTGCCTGCAGGCTTCAATAATAATGACTGTTTTTTAGTGGATGGGGGCTGGGCGAAGCGTGTGGGCTTTATATACCTAGAGGGAAAGATTTGGGGCATAATATGTGTGTGTGAGAGAGCGAATACAGGGGAAACGCAAGAAAGGAGATATAAAAAAACTACTATCTGAGAGATCAGGTTCATCAAAACAACCATATACCCATATTCAACCACGTTATTCAATCTAACAGATAATGATAAAATAATCCTGCATTTTAGGTGCATCAAAACTGCTCCAACGTGTCTGCGGCCTCGTCTGGGATCCCAACGCACTAACGTTCACCCCAGGCGGTCTTCTCTGAACCACGTCACAAGACTCCTGTTCACATTTCAATACACTGATATCAAACGGTCTCATGGCAGGGCGTCCCAATCAAGCCAAGATAAATAATTACAAGCTGACAGAATGCCACAGCACAGTAGGGGGGCGAACACACAGGACGCGTTCTTGCGTTCAGAAACCTCTAGACGGAGCACAACGGAACTGAACAGAAGGCACATTAATAGGGGCATTAAACAAACGTTCCAGTTCAATACAATTTAACCCTTGTCGACAGCATTTGTGGCACAGAAAATCATTTTGACTTTCGAAATGAATATTATGGTTACAGTAAAGCACTTACAATGGAAGTGCATAGAGTCAGATATCAAATTTTATTAGTTATGTCCAATCTTTCAATTTCACTGTCATAAACAGTCTGTAAACCTGATAGCTTTTGCACAATATGCAAAGGGATATCTTCTGTCTATGATAGGAACTATCTGTGAAATATTGTGAAACAAACTCAGGTCAGTGATATGATGCTCAGTTTTGTGTGGATCTATTTTATTAATGACCTTTTCATGCATGTCTTTTACAAATAAAATGTTTTTTTTTATTATTATTATCTCTGAATTACTGAATGATACAACTGTTTCTTCATATTAAAGGTGCCCTAGAATTAAAAATTGAATTGATCTTGGCATAGTTAAATAAGAAGAGTTCAGTACATGGAAATGACATACAGTGAGTCTCAAACTCCATTGTTTCCTCCTTCTTATATAAATCTCATTTGTTTAAAAGACCTCACAAGAACAGGCGAATCTCAACATAACACCGACTGTTATGTTATCTCTCCAACAGTGTGTAATGTTAGCTTTAGCCACGGAGCATATATCAAACTCATTCAGAATCAAATGTAAACATCCAAATAAACACTGTACTTATGCGATTAGACATGCTGCATGATCCATTTTGAGGGTTATATTAGCTGTGTGAACTTTGTTTATGCTGGTTAAGGCAAGCGCGAGCTCCGGGGGCGGGGGAACACAAGATTTAAAGGGGTCGCGCAAGGAATCGGTGCATAAATAATTATGGCTCAAAATAGTCAGTTAAAAAAATTAATTAAAAAAAATCTATGGGGTATTTTGAGCTGAAACTTCACAGACACATTCAGGGGACACCTTAGAAATATATATCATCTTTTAAAAAGACGTTCTACAGCACCTTTAAGATGTGTAGCCTTTACTCTCCATTCTTGGCTTAAAAATTATCAACACATATGAAACCAAGAGATTTTTTCCTTTTCTTTATCATGAACACTCGATATTCAAATTGTGAACACACATCAATGTTTAATGCATTACTATAAACTCAGTGTTTTTTAAAGGGATAGATCACCCAAAAATGAAAATGTGATGTTTATCTGCTTAACCCCAGGGCATCCAAGATGTGCATGACTTTGTTTCTTCAGTAGAACACAAATTATGATTTTTAACTCCAACCATTGCAGTCTTTCAGTTGTATAATGCATGCCAATGGTAACAAAATCTATGAGAGTAAAAAAAAAAACATGCATAGACAAATCCAAATCAAACCCTGCAGCTCGTGACGACACATTGATGTCCTAAGACAAGTGCGAGAAACCGTATTTAAATCATTTTTTATACTCCACTATGTCCTTGAGCACAGCATCCGGTGCGTGAGGTGTGTATACGCTCTGGCGTAGCTTAAACATGGTGCCTGTAGTACAACAGTTGTTATACAAATGGAAGTAAACCACTAAAAAACATGGTTTTATTACATCAAAACTTCATTTTATTTTGTTACTTTTGTTAAGGGCAGCTTTATAAATAAAAAGGACACATACAAAGATCTTGTTCACATACCTCAGTTGGATGTGGAAAAACCATAGGCACAGCTGATGGTTTAAGTTGTACATGATCCTCTCCTGGGTATGTAAAATCATCAGGGTAAAAATGATTGCTGCAGACCCTCAACAACTTTAGTACGTTAATGGGTGTGTTGATATCCAGCTGAAAAGCAATCAACCATAACTTCAGGCGAGCAGGCTCCGAAGGTGGAAATACATGGAAAGTCACCACTCCCGAATTCCCAAGTACACATGAGAGAACGTAATCTTTTAGTTTTAAGTCGGTTTGAACAATCCAGATAAGCGCAAGTAAGTACCATTTTGATTAGCCATCGTACCTACAATGTTTGTTCACTGTGTAAACAATGAGAGACGTATACATGCGAGATCACTTCCGGCGCCAGAGTGCATACACACCTCACACACCGGATGCCGTGCACACGCTCAAGGCAGTTGGACATAGTGGTGTATTAGAGGTAAAAAAAATTATATAAATACTGTTCAGTTTCTCACACAAACCAATCGTTTCGTGTCTTAGGACATCAATGCGTCGTCACGAGCCGCAGGGTTTAATTTGGATTTGTCTCTGCATGTTTTTTTTTACTCTCATAGATTTTGTTACCATTGCCATGCATTATACGACTGACAGACTGCAACGGTTGGAGTTAAAAATCATCATTTGTGTTCTACTGAAGAAACAAAGTCACCTACATCTTGGATGCCCTGGGGGTAAACAGATAAACATCAAATTTTCATTTTTGGGTGATCTATCCCTTTAAAAAACACTGAGTTTATAGTAATGCATTAAACATTGATTTGTGTGTCCACAATTTGAATATCGAGTGTTCACGATAAAGAAAAGGAAAAAAAATCTCCCTTTAAAATGAGAAACATGTCAAAATTGTTTTCTGTTGTAATCAAAATTATGCCAAAAATGCTTCATGTATCTCTTTCAGTCTCTAAAAAACACTAAGGAATGAAAATAAAGCTCAACAGCTGAATTTACAGTAAACTATATTGTGTAGAATAAAAGATCATACTATGGCCTGATAGAATACCCAAAATCAGTGTAAACACATACAAATCACATTAAAGGGTTAGTTCACCCTAAAATGAAAATTCTTTCATAAATGACTCACCCTCATGTCGTTCCACACCTGTAAGACCTTCATTCTTCTTTGAAACAGAAATTAAGATATTTGGATGAAATCCGAGAGGTACGGTATATGACTCGTCTATAGACAGCAATATAATCAACACTTTGAAGGTACAGAAAGGTACTAAAGACATTGTTAAAACAGTCGACATGACTGCAGTGGTTCAGCCTTAATTTTATGAAGCAAAACAAAAATAATTACTTTATTCAACAATATCTTCTCTTGTGTCATCCTCACATATATACGTCCAGCGCTCTCAGGTTCTACATCAGAAAACCGACTCAGTATTGGCCGGCTCCTGCGTCAGCATCACACGCATGAGTTGTGATGCCCACATGAACAGCGTTGGCCAATACTGAGTTGGCATTCGGACGTAAACACGGAAGCCTTCACTGTGCTTACTGCGGCATCTGTGTAAGGATAATGACAGGGAAGAGAAGAGATTGTTGAATAAAGTTATTTTTTGCACAAAATTCATAAAATTAAGGTTGAACCAATGCAGTCAGACTGTTTTAACAATGTCTTTAGTACCTTTCTGGAACTTGAAAGTGCCAGTTAAATTGCTGTCTATGAACGAGTCATATTCCTTTCCGATTTCATCAAAAATATCTTAATTTGTTTTCTGAAGATGACCAAAGGTCTTACGGGCGTGGAACGACATGAGGATGAGTAATTAATGACCGAATTTTCATTTTTGGGTGAACTAACCCTTTAAGGTTGTTTTCACAGGCTGACATGTACAGTATTTTTCCAAAAATAAACGTATGTTTCTGTAGGGTGTGGATGCTGAGTGCGCTGGAACACACACCTGCAGAGCAGCATTCAGCACCTGGTCAAACACACACACATACACACACACACACACACACTCACTAACCCTGCTGGACTACACTCCAGGAGTCACAGCATGGGAGATCCCTGCTAATTTACCATTGACAACAGACTAATTATTGTCAAAGAGGTGGAGGTATGGAGCGGAAAGGAGCACAGCAATCCACAAATTTCAACCAATGGAGACTGCCCTTTGGATTTCGTTTTCATTTTCATTGAAGATGCCAACCACAACCAACTGAGATGTAAGATCAAAATTGAGTTAATGTTCAACATGAATGCTGCTGTTTCTTACAAATATAAGATTTTTCAAGGAAATGTTTTCAGAGAATACTGACAATTTAGAGGAAGTGAGCAAAGATGGCAGCCTCAAAGATGCGTAATTCAATGAGTAACTCTTTTGGTTACCTTTGTCTTTTTCACAAGGTAGATTTTCAGGTAATTTGTTACAGCAGCAATCTGCTTGTAATGTTAAGTAAAAAAATATACCACAAATTATACTTTGTCTATGACAATGTGTGCTCATCATTTAAATGATTGCAGAGCCTTCCATTCTGCAGACAACTCTGAAAAAACTACAGGAGTTAGAGGGTTTCTTGATTATTAGGTCATAGTTGCACTCCATCCAGATGTAATAAGCACTGCATATCTCACACACATCTCTAATGACATCTTGGTTCTTGTAAAACTCTTTATTAAAAAATTATGCTATGATCTTAACAAACTCTAATTCCACAAACTATTTACATCTTAGAACGACAGTCTGATAAAATATTAAGTTAAAAACACTCAAGCCTGAAAGGACAAACATCTTGTGTTCTGTTTTTACTACCACACTTTAAAGGAAACTGTTGATTTTTCCTAAACCAGTTCAGCACTGCCGATTCTAAAGAATCCATTGGTCATGTCAGTCACAGTGCTGATTTCTTACAAAAAAGTTGGGACACTGTACAAATTGTGAATCAAAAAGGAATGCAATAATTTACAAATCTCATAAACTTATATTTTATTCACAATAGAATATAGATAACATATCAAATGTTGAAAGTGAGACAATTTGAAATGTCATGCCAAATATTGGCTCATTTTGGATTTCATGAGAGCTACACATTCCAAAAAAGTTGGGACAGGTATCAATAAGAGACCGGAAAAGTTAAATGTGCATATAAAGAACAGCTGGAGGACCAATTTGCAACTTATTAGGTCAATTAGCAACATGATTGGATATAAAAAGATTCAGAGAATCTGGAACAATCTCTGTGCGTAAGGGTCAAGGCCGGAAAACCATACTGGATGCCCGTGATCTTCGACCCTTAGACGGCACTGCATCACATACAGGAATGCTACTGTAATGGAAATCGCAACATGGGCTCAGGAATACTTACAGAAAACATTGACGGTGAACACAATCCATTCAAACACAATTTTCTCTGGGCCAAGGCTTATTTAAAATGTACTGTGGCAAAGTGGAAAACTGTTCTGTGGTCAGACGAATCAAAATTTGAAGTTTTTTTTTTTTCTTTTTGGAAAACTGGGACGCCATGTCATCCGGACTAAAGAGGACAAGGACAACTCAAGTTGTTATCAGCGCTCAGTTCAGAAGCCTGCATTTCTGATGGTATGGGGTTGCATGAGTGCGTGTGGCATGGGCAGCTTACACATCTGGAAAGGCACCATCAATGCTGAAAGGTATATCCAAGTTCTAGAACAACATATGTTCCCATCCAGATGTCATCTCTTTCAGGGAAGACCTTGCATTTTCCAACATGACAATGCCAGACCAAATACTGCATCAATTACAACATCATGGCTGCGTAGAAGAAGGATCCGGGTACTGAAATGGCCAGCCTGCAGTCCAGATCTTTCACCCATAGAAAACATTTGGTGCATCATAAAGAGGAAGATGTGACAAAGAAGACCTAAGACAGTCGAGCAACTAGAAGCCTGTATTAGACAAGAATGGGACAACATTCCTAATCCTAAACTTGAGTAACTTGTCTCCTCAGTCCCCAGACATTTGCAGACTGTTATAAAAAGAAGAGGGGATGCCACACAGTGGTAAACATGGCCTTGTCCCAACTTTTTTGAGATGTGTCGATGTCATGAAATTTAAACTTTTGATATGTCATCCATGTTGTTTTCTGAATAAAATATTGAAATTTGAAACTTCCACATCATTGCATTCTGTTTTTATTCACAATTTGTACAGTGTCCCAACTTTTTTGGAATCGGGTTTGTACATCAGGGGTACAAAACTGTAGTTTTAAAATTATCATGAAGGATTTGATTAGTTTGGATCAATAAAACACACCTGAACCATTATTTTCTGCTGAAAAATCCAGTACAAACCAGCATGGATTCCATGCTGGTCAAGGCTGGTTTATGCTGGATTTTTCAGCAGAAAATAATGGTTCAGGTGTGTTTTATTGATCCAAACTAATCAAATCCTTCATGATAATTTTAAAACTACAGTTTTGTACCCCTGATGTACAAACCCGATTCCAAAAAAGTTGGGACACTGTACAAATTGCAACCATTATTTTCTGCTGAAAAATCCAGCACAAACCAGCATGGATTCCATGCTGGTCAAGGCTGGTTTATGCTGGTATAGTGCTGGTCTAGCTGGTGGACCAGCATATTCATGCTGTTTTCAAGCAAAACGGAGCTGGTGAAGCTGGTTTACCTGCATAGTATTGGGGGGTTGAGTGCGAGTTGGCCAGCTGTCTGTATGCAAGCAGTGCTTTGGGACAAGCATTGTTTTTTCTTGCATATTTCTATATTTTACACATTGATGATGTAAAGGAAAAACAATAAAAGGTTAAAACATATGATTTATTAAATTATATGATTATAACTTTCTGCTGAAAGTATAACTGAAAATTTAAAATGTTTTAGTTATAATAACATTATTAATCAATGACACTGGTAAACTGGAAAGATGTTTCAAAGCATCAAAGGAATATCTCCTCTTTCAAAAGATCTGTACACAAATCAGTTAAAAAAAAGAAAGAAAAAAAAAAGAGCTTGTGTACATTGCAAAGCAAAAACATTTAGAGACATGAAAACCATGCCTAATAAACCATGCCTAATTAGGAAAATGCCCAATAAAAGCATAATCATAAGAAGTTTGTTCTGTAACAGGGGTTATTATGAGAAGTGCTCTTTCAGTTGGACAGTTAATATCAACTTGAAAAATGAAAGTTCAAAACTGAAAGTTGCTGTTTTTACTTACTTGGGAAGTCAAATGTGTCAAAATCCGGCTGTCATTCACTGATTCCAAAAAGTGTACATAGTAAAAGGTGTGTCATTGTAGTCAGGAGTATAAAATATTGTTGACAATAATGATAGTATGCACTTTCAACAATTACTGAAAGAAAATTAATTTAACCAAAGTCAATAGCCAAGTGCCCAACTAAACGGAACACAAATTACCATAATGGTGACTTCAACAACCTTTGTACATATACCAAAGAAATAAAGCCCCAAAACAGCATTCCCACATTCACTTTGTAATAAGTGAATGTGGGAATGCTGTTTTTGGAATTGTTTAATCATCCTCTGGTGAGATGATATTGATTTAGTTGATATTGTCAGTTGTAGTTGTTGTGAATCTGCTCATCTCTTCCTTTTTTTCAGTTCTTGTTTTTCCTCTTATCTTATCTTATCTTATCTTATCTTATCTTATCTTATCTTATCATCACTTGTAGTGTGAATCTACTTTATTTTACTAACTGAAACATTGCTTAAGTGTTACCTTTACTCTCTATAAATTGAGTGTTTGTTTAACACCAATCATTTTACTGTGTACCAGTAAACATGTAACCAGCAATCAGTTTAGCATTGGTAGCTGTCATGTGAGTTGAGGGAGAGATTATCCAAATGGAGAAGTTTATTAAATAATAACAAAAGTACAGGGGGTTATTCCAGAAAGCAAGGGTTTTTTTTATTTTTTATTTTTTTTAATCTTGTCTTTTAATATTTAATCAGATTTTATTACAATGAACAATAATTATATTGTTTGTTTGATGCTAACAATAATTTTGTGTCTGTGCATGCAAAGATAATATGGCTGTATTCGTTTTTTTGTTTGTTTGTTTTGTTTTTTTTTATGTTTAGCCATTTTGCTTCCACATTTCTTGTAAGGTGAGATGTATCACATATGTATTTTTATTAAATACATTATAGCCTGTCCTGAAAACCTTTTGAGTGCAGATCCACAATGTGTGAGATGAGAATGAAATCAAATAGAGTAAAATAAACATTACTTTATGTTCCAACGTTTCTGTGTTGGTCCCCCTTTTGCTGCCAAAAAACCCCTGACCTGTCTAGGCATGGACTCCAATAGACCCCTGAAGGTGTGCTGTGGTATCTTCACCAAGATGTTAGCAGCAGATCCTTTAAGTCCTGTAAGTTGTGAGCTGGGGCCACGATGAATCGGACTTGTTTGTTCAGCACATGCTCGATTGGATTGAGATCTGAGGAATTTGGAGGCCAATTCAACACCTCAAACTCATTGCTGTGGTCCTCAAACCATTCATGAACCATTTTTCCTTTATGGCAGGGCACATTATCCTGCTGAAAGAGGCCACAGGCACCAGGGAATACGGTTTCCATGAAAGGCTGTACATGGTCTGCAACAATGCTTAGTTAGGTGGTACGTGTCAAAGTAACATCCACATGGATGGCAGGAGCCAAGGTTTCCCAGCAGAACATTGCCCAAAGCATCACACTTGTCTTCTTCCCATAGTGCATCCTGGTGCCATGTAAGAGAAAACATGATTCATCAGACAATCTTCTTTCCATTTGGTCCAGTTCTGATGCTCGCGTGGTGGACAGGGGTCTACATGGGCACCCTGACTGGTCTGTGGCTATGCAGCCCCATACGCAAAAAACTGTGATGCACTGTGTATTCGGAAACCTTTTTATCAGAACCAGCATTAACTTCTTGAGCAATTTGAGCTACAGTAGCTCGTCTGTTGTATCGAACCACACGGGCAAGCCTTCACTCCCCACATCAATGAGCCTTGGCCGCCCATGACTCTGTCTCCAGTTCACCACTGTTCCTTCCTTGGACCTTCCTTCCTTCTAACACATCAACTTTGAGGACAAAATTATCACATGCTGCCTATTATATCCCATCCACTAACAGGTGCCATGATCAAGAGATAACCAGTGTCATGTTATACCAGCAATCTGTCATGCCCACTGGAGCTTCATCAAAAGGGTACACATGCGCTGAATACCTCTGAAGTAAACTAACCCGGGAACATAAGCTGCTCCAGAGCAGGTTAGTTCAGAGAGTAAGTTGCTATGGCTACTTACATACCTTGAAAGTTACCGGTTTTGGAACCAAAAGTTGAGGTTATCCACTTACTCCAAGTAAACTTACCCAGGTCAGCAGCATGGCTAATTAGCATCATAGCATTGAGATTGGCACAGGCAAACACCACTTACAAATCTCATTTCGAAGGCTGAGTCCTCTGGAGGTTGCATTTGTCAACCACATACAATACGTCATCAGGGATGTCTCATTTCAGAAAAGTCATAAAGAAATGACAACAATTTTCTCTTCACAAGGAATAATGATAAATTTAATAATTACTTTTCTGAAATGAGACATCCTTGGTGAAGTATGTGGTTGACAAATGTGAACTCCGGATGATACAGCCCTCAAAATAAGACACACAGCTACAATTCCTTCTGAACATGCACCTAGCAAACATGCTAATATGCAGCTAGTTTGCATTTGTTAGTTATTAAATGTTGTTTGCATCTTTATATGTGTATATAGCTTGTTTGCTGTGATTTGTCCAGAAGCCCGTTAGGGTGTGTTGTTAATTGGTCCGTGTATTTTGAGTGTGTATTGACGTACTCAGAACTGCGTGATATGGATGTGGTGTGTGTTGAGGTTGTGTGACTAATGTTAAAGGGGACATTGGATGCAAAAAATCACTTTTACATGGTGTTTGGACAAATGTGTGTTGGCAGTGTCTGCACAACCACCCTATAATGATAAAAATCCACACAGTGGATTCATGAATCATAAGCACTTTGTCAGATCAAGCAGTTCCCAGATTCTTGGCAAAGTGACATTAATTTGCAGAGGCCCCTCCCACGACTCTTGATGGACACTGCCGATTTAGCATAGACCCGCCCTGAGTGAGCTGTAAACAGTGTAGACAAGAATGTCTCCAAAACAACTGAGGCGTTTTATATTGGATATCAAAGTATGTTATAGACTTTTCATGAAGACCCTAAAGAATCATACTAACTTGTGGAAAATTGGCATCCGATGTCCCCTTTAGTCGTTTTTTTGAAGATGTTGAGCCCATAAAATGGCCCCTGTCAGAGATAAAGATTTAGATGGTGGAAGCATCTTCTGTAATTCCTCAAAACCAAGACCTTGAAGAAAAATGAGTGAATAGACATGCTCTTTTTTGGTGGCCCTGTTTCTGTGGCAGACTGGAGCTGTCGTGAGAAATGTCCTTTTTTCTTTTTTCAGCCCACAAAGTGCAACAATACCTAATGTGCTAGATAAGCAACAAACTCACCAGATGTTCAATCTTATTTAGAAAATTTCATTCACATTATTCATGAGAAATCTTTAATTTACTTTGTATGTTTCTGAAAATCATCTTGCACATGTGTGTTTTATACTAAACTGTTTAAAAAAACCAAAGAAAAAAAAAAAAAAAAAGAATATTATTAATGCTGGGACAGACACACAAACTAGGCACATTTCTTACAGTTGTCTTTCACATGCGCGCACACACACACACACACACACACACACACACACACACACACACACACAGATAAGACACTTACTGTCCGGCTCTGCCTCTATATCAACAACAATATTTCTTATGAACTCTGGGCTAGCAGCTCTTCATGAATTTTTATTAAGCAAAACTCTAAGCAGATTGATTTCACACAGGCGGCTTTATTGCATTTTTATTTAATTCTTTTTTTCTTCTGATCTCACTCTCTCTCATTTCCCTGCCAGCCCTGGCAGATTTACCTCTCGGGATTTGTGGCACTGAATGGACTCATTGCGATTGTATTTGTGTTTGTGTGTGAGTGTGTGTGTATATGTGCTTGTAGTGATGTTGTTCAAGGGGCTTATAGAGAAGTGAAAACCTAGAAATAAAATCTTAATTTATCATACAAATGTATATGAAGGAGCTACCACACAGTCTTACACTTTAGGAACTGGAAACACTCATTGTGTCTGAATCAATGGGTCTATTTTGAGGTCTAGATTTTGACAAATATAAGCGCTACAATGTTTTTATCCTGGTTTAGCACTGTTGTATTATTATAGGGAGATAAGAGGGTCTGTATCTCTTAACATTGGAGAAAGCATAACGGCTAACTTAATCACGTGCTCACCTCTCATCTTGTTGCCGCTCAAAAATCCTCCATGCATACCACCAATGCATACCGCCCGTACTGCCAGATAGCATTATCCGTTATGCTTTTTTGGCTAAAGGTTGCAGGCTTGCCTCAGTAACTTTGGTCAAAAGGTACTAAATGCAGGTCAGGTGAAGTATCGCAAATTACTTGTTATGCCCATGTTTTAAATATGTCCATATGAGTTCACGGTCAGTGGATTATACTACTCCGAAAGGTTGACGGAAATTACAAAGCATATTGAAGGCTTTATTGGTCAGTGATTTTTTTTTTACAGTACAAACTTACAGTACAAAACAAAGTGATTTACAGCAAAAATTGGCTATTGTTGTGGATAGATCATAACTGCTGGCTCTTTATGGTTAGCAATGTTAGAATTAAAAGATAACTTCAAGATTAATTCAAATGTGCTGTCACAGGTGTGCATACTGTATGTATCAGATATTTTACATCTTAAATTTTACATCTTACATCTAAATGGAATTTAAAGCCAGAAGTATTATATATATATAATATAGATAGATAGATAGATAGATAGATAGATAGATAGATAGATAGATAGATAGATAGATAGATAGATAGATAGATAGATAGATAGATAGATAGATAGATAGATATACAGTGGCTACAGAAAGTTTTCAGACCCCCTTAATTTTTTCACTCTTTGTTATATTGCAGCCATTTGCTAAAATCATTTAAGTTATTTTTTTTTCCTCATTAATGTAAGCACAGCACCCCATATTGATAGAAAAACACAGAATTGTTGACATTTTTGCAGATTTATTAAAAAAGAACAACGTCTCGGGTTACGTGTGTAACCCCTGTTCCCTGAGTAAGGGAACAAGATGCTACGTCAATGACGTGATGGGAACCCTCTGCATTTTGTGTTCGTGAAGCACCTCTGTATCCAACCAATGAGGAGACGTGACGTCAGAGGCGGGTGACGTCACGGACCAGGAAACTATAAAGCATACCCAAAAACAGAGAACGCCAGCTTCTGGAGTATGTCTGATGCAAAGCACTCCAGGTATGAAGGAGGTACAGCAACGCGACATAGCGTCTCGTTCCCTTACTCAGGGAACAGGGGTTACACTCGTAACCCGAGACATTCCCTTTCGTGGGAACTATCGACACTATGTCAATGACGTGATAGGAACGCTGTCCCAACTACGCCGTATCTTCAAGTGCCTGGCTGCTATCTTGCAAGACCAAGGAACCTGGAGTAGAACTTATATTAAGTTTATAATGGGATGACCATCCAGCTGCACAACATATGTCGTCCAATGACACTCCTGACAAAAGAGCCTTAGAAGTGGCCATACCTCTTGTGGAATGAGCTCTAACGGCTAAGGGACATGGCTGTCCCACCGCTTTATATGTGAGTGAGATGGCCTCGACCACCCACTTGCTCATCCTCTGCTTGGATGCTGGGCCCCCCCTTCTAGGGGACCCGTAACATAGAAATAATTGATCTGTTTTTCTCCACAGGGCAGCTCTGTGGATATAGGCATCCAGCGCCCTCACAGGTCAAAGCAGATTACGTTTTTCCTGATCCTGATTTTCAAATGGAGGAGGACAGAAAGCCTCCAGTGTAATGGGACCTAGGACCCTAGTGGGGACCTTTGGCACATAGCCCGGTCTAGTATGTAAGAAAGCCTTGACCATACCAGGCGCAAATTCTAAACATGATGGAGCGACTGACAGCGCTTACAAATCACCAATCCTTTTCAGGGAAGAAATTGCTAACAGAAAGACTGTTTTTAGTGTTAGAAATTTATCTGACACTTCTTCTATTGGCTCGAAGGGAGCCTCAGCTAACCCTTGGAGCACAATAGATAGGTCCCAGGTCAGAGTTTTTGTGCACACCGAAGGCCTCAACCTCAGTGCACCACGGAGGAAGCGTATAACTAGGGGGTCTCGACCCACCGAGGAGCCCCCTACAGGATTACGATAAGCCGAGATGGCTGCGATATATACCTTCAATGATGAAGGGGTTAAGCCTTCTGAAAACTTTTCCTGAAGGAATTGTAGCACACAGCTAATAGGAGAGTGGACAGGGTCCATATTACGCTGGCCACACCATGTAGCAAACAGTTTCCATTTGTACATATACTACTTCCTCGTGGAGGGAGCTCTGGATTGAAGGATGGTCTCCACAGCCTTGGTTGGGAGACCGGATTCTATGAGCCTTGCCCCTCAGAGGCCAGGCCCATAGTTTCCACATTTCTGGGCGGGGATGGAGAATCGTGCCGCCCGCTTGTGACAGGAGATCCTGTCTGAGAGGAAGCTCCATAGGAGAGCCGTGAAGGAGAGATATTAGGTCCGCAAACCATATTATTGTCGGCCAGTAAGGGGCCACCAGTATTAGGTCGGCCCTCTCCTGGCGAACCTTCTCCAGAACTCCCGGGGGCAATGAGAATGGGGGAAATGCATACAGACGTAGCCTCGGCCACGTCTGTAGCATAGCATCCAGCCCTAGAAGTGCTGGGTGCTCCAGAGAATACCACAGAGGGCACTGAGTTGACTCCTCTGTGGCAAATAGATCAACTTGAGCTCGACCGTAGGCTTTCCATATCAACTCCGCCACCTCGGTGTGGAGTTTCCATTCCCCCGGCCTCGTGCCCTGCCTCCATAGAGCATCTGCTCCCACATTCAACCGGCCCAGAATATATGCTGCTTTCAATGAAAGGAGTTTTCCCTGGGCCCACAGAAGGATGCGGCTGACCAGATTGCACAGCAGGTGAGACCGCAAACCCCCCTGGTGGTTTATATATGAGACCACCGTAGTGTTGTATGTGCGGACCAACACATGGTGTCCCCTCAGGTCTGGGAGGAAGTGTTTTAGTGCTAGAAACACCGCCATCATCTCCAGCCGATTTATGTGCCAGAAGAGCTGATGGTCCTCCCAGAGACCCTGAGCTGAGCGACCACTCATGATCACCCCCCAGCCTGTGAGGGAAGCATCTGTCGTTAGCATTACGCGACGACGAGGAGTTCCCAACACGGGTCCTTGGGACAGGAACCAAGGCTTTTTCCACATGACCAGAGCATGAAGGCATCGCAGCGTGACTTTGATCATACGAAAAGGATTTCCCCTCGGGGAAAACCCCTTGGTCCTGAGCCACCACTGTAAGGGTCTCATGTGCAGAAGGCCAATAGTAATAACGTTGGACGCAGCTGCCATCAGACCCAACATTCTCTGAAACTGTTTTACAGTGAGTGACTGGCCTAACTTCACCCCATTCACGGCCCCAAGAATGGAATTCACATGAGCAGGAGTCAATTGCGCCTGCATCGTAGTGGAATCCCAGAGTACACCTAGATAGTTTGCAACCTGACTCGGGACCAGCACACTCTTTTTGGCATTGAGCCTCAACCCAAGCTTCTTCATGTGTGACAGAACAACATCTCAATGTTGAACTGTTAGTCGTTCTGTTTGAGCTAGTATCAACCAATCGTCGATATAGTTCAGTACGCGGATGCCCTGGAGTCTCAGCGGAGCCAGCGCTGCATCCACTCACTTCGTGAACGTGTGGGGTGATAGAGATAGGCCGAAAGGAAGGACCCTGTATTGGTAAGCTTCGCCCCTGAAAGCAAACCTGACGAACTTCCTGTGAGAAGGATGGATGGATACATGAAAATAAGCGTCTTTCAGAACTATTGCCACAAACCAGTCCTCGGACCTGATATGTGGGATAATCTGTTTGAGTGTGAGCATTTTAAACTTCAACTTCTTTACAGATCGATTTAACACACGTAAATCTATGATCGGACGCAACCCTCCATCCTTCTTTGGAACAATGAAGTAGCGGCTGTAAAAGCCCGACATTTTGCTGGGAGGAGGAACCCTCTCTATAGCTCCTTTTTGCAAAAGTGTCGTAACTTCTTGTTCCATCACCAGATGCTGCTCTGGGGCTACCACTGTGTGGAGAACCCCATTTAACTTTGGCGGTCGAGAACCGAACTGAATTCTGTAACCCTGTTGTATCATGAGCAGCACCCATTTCGAAATGTTCGGGAGAAGTTTCCATTCTTCCACATATTATACTAAGGGAACCAGTCTCTCGAGACTGGTCTCTGGTGTTTTTTGAGCACTTTGCTCGTTCATCTGATGTGGCGCACCAGCAGACAAACGAATCGAGCGCTGACCGACCCTCCTCGGAGGATCGGTGGAGACCGCTGCGCCCTGACGCACACTGGGTGGCAGGGTTGGCAGAACGGCCCCCTGAGGGCACCGGGGTAGAACGGGCGCCTGAGATGATAATCGAATTACCCCGGAGGGGACTGCCCTCAAAGGTCCCAAATGACTGGCGTCAGGACCTTTTCTTGGAAGCTATACATGAGCTTAGAAAAGCGACAAATCAATCGGCCGCTCTGTGGCCATGGAGAGGCATCTCTGGCTCAATTTATCTGACATAAAAGAAAAAGATAAAAACGTCCTGATGGACGCGCCGCTGTCTCCTGGTGGCCTGTTCGGTGACGCAGTGACATCTGTCATCGACAGGTTCCAGGAGACACGCAAACAGTCATCGGCGTTTCAAAAGCTTCTCCCCCATCGCTCTCATCCCCCCCGAGGCTGCTGGGCGGGAGCAGTCTCAGCCGATAGCCAGCTCCTCAGTGCACAGGGCGCAGCAGAAAGCCTGGGGACCGGGGCGGTCGGCACAGGCGAAGCCTTCTGGGGGTATCTGAGGACCATCATTATCTCCCGGAAGGCTTCGCCTGTGCCGACCGCCCCGGTCCCCAGGCTTTCTGCGGGGGAGCCCGGGTGGCCACACTGGCTTTCTGCTGCGCCCTGTGCACTGAGGAGCTGGCTATCGGCTGAGACTGCTCCCACCCAGCAGCCTCGGGGGGGATGAGAGCAACGGGGGAGAAGCTTTTGAAACGCCGCTGACTGTTTGCATGTCTCCTGGAACCTGTCGATGACAGATGTCACTGCGTCACCGAACAGGCCACCAGGAGACAGCGACGCGTCCATCAGGACGTTTTTATCTTTTTCTTTTATGTCAGATAAATTGAGCCAGAGATGCCTCTCCATGGCCACAGAGCGGCCGATTGATTTATCGCTTTTCTAAGCTCATGTATAGCTTCAAATGATGTTTCCCCGCTCTCATCTATTTCCCCCATCAGGTCGGCTTGGTATGCCTGCAAGATAGACATTGTATGCAAGCATGCTGCCGCCTGACCTGCCGCTGAATAAGCCTTGCCCACTAAGCTGGAGGTTGTTTTTAATGGCTTAGTGGGCAACGTCGGGGTCTTAAGGGACGACACAGACTCGGGAGAGAGATAGCTTGCGAGCGTCTCTTCCACCCGAGGCATCGCTCCATAGCCGTGGTGTTTCAGCCCCATGATGTTACTGTATAATGACGTTTGGGGGCTGTAAACACGGTATTGGACTGGTCTCTTCCACGACCTCGACACCTCAGTGTGGAGGTTGGGAAAGAACAGCAGACCCCGACGCTGGGGTAGTGACCGTGCTGGAAGAAATCTTTCATCGAGTTAGGCTGATTTTCACTTTTTTCTACGGGCCAGTCTATGTTTAATTTTTCAACTGCCCTGGTCACTACCTCCAATAGCTCCTCGTGCGCTGGAGATGAGGATGGCGGTCCCTCATCTCCTTCTTCGGCACCCTCCACATCAGCCTCCTCAGAGGAAGATATGTTGAGTGCCGGTATCTCTCTCCGGGGGAAAGAAACCGCAGCGCGTGCTTCCACCACCAGAGGAGAGACACTGGGTCTAGCAGGTAAAGTGAGAGATAGGGCAGGACCCGTCTCTCCCCCCTCTGCTAAATCCATTTGTGAACCCCACGAGTGCAGCCTTCGGGACCGGACCCGCAGGGAACACTCGCCGCAGCGCCCTCCTCAAAGAGCGCCCGGCGTGAACGCAGCACTCTGAGAGTGAGCCTCTCGCAATGTACACAGAAAGCTCCTTGGGAGAGCCTGAGTATGCTCAACTCCCAGGCATTTTACACACATTTCTTCTGTATCCCCGTCCGTAATGAAGCGCGGACAGAGAGGAACACACTTCATAAACTTTTGCTGCTTTTCCGCCAATTTATATATATATATATATATTTGTCTTATTTTGTGTTAAGAAACTCTTGTCCTCAGGCGAAGAGATCAGTGTATGCAATATGTGCAGGGACAAACAACAGTAAATAAGACAGACAAGATACAGATAGCGCTTGCTGAAGACAACAGAAGCTGGCGTTCTCTGTTTTTGGGTATGCTTTATAGTTTCCTGGCCCGTGACGTCACCCGCCTCTGACGTCACGTCTCCTCATTGGTTGGATACAGAGGTGCTTCACGAACACAAAATGCAGAGGGTTCCCATCACGTAATTGACGTAGCGTCGATAGATCCCACGAAAGGGAACTGAAATATCACATGGTCCTAAGTATTCAGACCCTTTGCTCAGTATTTAGTAGAAGCACCCCTTTGATCTAATACAGCCATAAGTCTTTTTGGGAAAGATGCAACAAGTTCAAAATTTTGGGATCCTCTGCCATTCCTCCTTGCAGATCCTCTCCAGTTCTGTCAGGTTGGATGGTAAACATTGGTGGACAGCCATTTTTAGGTCTCTCCAGAGATGCTCAATTGGGTTTAAGTCAGGGCTCTGGCTGGGCTATTCAAGAGCAGTCACGGAGTTGTTGTGAAGCTACTCCTTCGTTATTTTAGCTGTGTGCTTAGGGTCATTGTCTTGTTGGAAGGTAAACCTTTGGTCCAGTCTGAGGTCCTGAGCACTCTGGAAAAGGTTTTCATCCAGGATATCCCTGTACTTGGCCGCATTCATCTTTCCCTTGATTGCAACCAGTCGTCCTGTCCCTGCAGCTGAAAAACACCCCCACAGCATGATGCTGCCACCACCATGCTTCACTGTTGGGACTGTATTGGACAGGTGATGAGCAGTGCCTGGTTTTCTCCACACATACTGCTTCGAATTAAGGTCAAAAAGTTCTATCGTGGTCTCATCACACCAGATAATCTTATTTCTCACCATCTTGGCAAACTCCATGCGGGCTTTCATGTGTCTTGCACTGAGGAGAGGCTTCCGTCGGGCCACTGTGCCATAAAGCCCCGACTGGTGGAAGCTGCAGTGATGGTTGACTTTCTACAACTTTCTCCCATCTCCCGACTGCATCTCTGGAGCTCAGCCACAGTGATCTTTGGGTTCTTCTTTACCTCTCTCACCAAGGCTCTTCTCCCCCGATAGCTCAGTTTGGCCGGACGGCCAGCACTAGGAAGGGTTCTCATCGTCCCAAACATCTTCCATTTAAGGATTATGGAGGCCACTGTGCTCTTAGGAACCTTAAGTGCAGCAGAATTTTTTTTATAACCTTGGCCAGATCTGTGCCTTGCCACAATTCTGTCTCTGAGCTCTTCAGGCAGTTCCTTTGACCTCATGATTCTCATTTGCTCTGACATGCACTGTGAGCTGTAAGTTCTTATATAGACAGGTGTGTGGCTTTCCTAATCAAGTCCAAGCAGTATAATCAAACACAGCTAGACTCAAATGAAGGTGTAGAACCATCTCAAGGATGATCAGAAGAAATGGACAGCACCTGAGTTAAATATATGAGTGTCACAGCAAAGTGTCTGAATAATTAGGACCATGTGATATTTCAGCTTTTCTTTTTTAATAAATCTGCAAAAATGTCAACAATTCTGTGTTTTTCTGTCACTACGGGGTGCTGTGTGTACATTAATGAGGAAAAAAATGAACTTTAAATGATTTTAGCAAATGGCTGCAATATAACAAAGAGTGAAAAATTTAAGGGGGTCTGAATACTTTTTACCCACTGTATATATATATATATATATATATATATATATATATATATATATATATATATATATATATATATATATTGTGTGTGTGTGTGTGTACTTGTTTTTGTGAAATATCAGGACATAAATGTGTATAATGACATGGGTATGACATGGGTATTACAAAAAAAGGTGAAATATGAGGACATTCAGCATGTCCCCACTTTTCAAAAGGCTTATAAATCACACAGAATGAGTTTTTGTGAGAAAGTAAAAGTGTGCACAGTTTCCTGTGATGGTTAGGTTTAGGGTTAGGGGTAGTGTAGGGGGATAGTAAATACGGTTTGTACAGTATAAAAACCATTATGTCTATGGAATGTCCCCACATTTCACAAAAACAAACATGTGTGTGTGTGTGTGTGTGTGTGTGTGTGTGTGTGTGTGTGTGTGTGTGTGTGTGTGTGTGTGTGTGTGTGTGTGTGTGTGTGTGTGTGTAAAAGTGTGTTAGTGATTGTCATACTGTTTTTCTAGTGCTTTTTCTCTCTGCTCTCATAATTGAAGATGAGCGTGCCACACTTAGAGAGGTGATAATGTTAAATAGCTAAATGACATGTCCTGATTACGCACAATCCCGGTCTCTTCTGCCTGTGTGTGTTCATCTGAGCAGAATGAATAGCGATCAGTCGCAGGCCTGCTGTGTGTAATGAGGTATCCCGCTGCTGCATGCTGTTTCACAGCCCAGCAGTTCTGCGTTCGCACAGTGATCTCCTGCCCACCATCTCTCCCCTTCATCCCTCACGCTTCCTACTACACTTTTCCCGCAAACCTCAATCAGATTTGTGCTGTGCTTGCTATCAGTATTGTTTAGTTTGCTTTGTGTAATTTCTGCACTACAAGTGGCAGCACGCAGCAAAAATAATGACCAATGTTTCCAAAAAGGTTTCCCCAACCCTGAATGTACAGTACATAATTGTTTGACCTAGAGCAGGGTTCCTCAAATCTGGCCCTGGGGGTCACACCCCGATCAAACTAACCTACCTGTAACTCTGAAGACATTAAATAGCTTGTTTAGATGTCTTTGATTTGGATTGAATTTGATTTGCTAAACTCTGCAGGGAAGTGGTCCTCCAGGACCGGATCTGAGGAACACAAGCTAGAGGCTGGTATGTCAGACCCATGCTATCCATTACCATGCTCATTCAATGGCAGATGCAGCACTGTTGTGGATGGGGTTTTTTTTTTTTTTTTGACAGAATATACCATTTAACCAGTTAAGTGCAGATCCAGCCCCGTGGCCAGTTTCAGTGGTCAACTCACACAGTCACCTAGCAAGAAAAGTTCATGTATCATGGATGTATCATGGATGAATTCGAACAAACAGTAAAGCTGTCTATAAGGATGCGCTGCAGTCAGGGTTATGTGTCATTGCGCTCTTATTTTATGTATTATTTTATTTTTTTTATTTTTTTAGTTGTTTAGTTCCTCTTTCCTGTATCCCCCCTCGTTAGTCTGATTGCTTCCAACTGTATGTAGTTGTGCACTTGTGTTTCTTACATACATTGTCAGCTCTTGTCCTTTCATGGATTTGGTTGGGTTCAGTTCTGTTGCTTGTTCCTTGGTTTATTGTAGTTTCCCTGGGGGGTTATTCCAGAAAGCAGGTTATGCGACTTACTAACAGAAAGCTGCTTGGTTTGCAAGTGACATCTGTGTGAAGTCTCACTACTAGTGTTGGGGAAAGTTACTTTTAAAAGTAATGCATTACAATATTGTGTTACTCCCTAAAAAAGTAACTAATTGTGTTACTTAGTTACTTTTTATGAAAAGTAATGCATTACATTACGTTTTCTCACCTGGGCTGGGCTTCCTTGTTTGTTTTTTAATAACAGCAAAAAGACTTATATTTTTGGTTAACCCTCTGGAGTCTGAGGCTGATTTGGGGCTTGGAGAAGTTTTGACATGCCCTGACATTTGTGCTTTTTTCAGTTGTTCATAAACATATAAATGACAAAAGTGTCATTACACTGTATTCAGCACAAACTAGGCTACAATCATATGTGAGGAACATGTATGTACATGTTTGTATTTTTGAAGGAATAATGTTTATGCGTGGTTTTTGAAAAAACTTAAGTCACTGAAATAAAGCCAAAAAAAAGTATATTAAATCTGTGTTCACAAGACTTTTGGGTAGACTAGAGTTTTTGTTTCAGAATTATGTAAAAATTATGCTGACTACTCTTTCATATAAAACAATAGAGAGATATAAATTTTGTAAGACACTTTTTGTCAAGAAACACAGTATGCGTGGAGGCGTGAATCTGCATGAATAATGGGCCATTTACACCTGAGAAGACAAACGAATCACATAATAATGACCTGAAATGACTTGCATATTAATGAGGCCTTTCAGTCAGGTAGGGTGTGAAAAAACCCTCTGTAATCATGTCTCAGCTCATCATAAACAGCAATACTGTGAAATATTATTACAATTTAAAATAATTGTATTCTATTATATTCTTTAAAATATAATTTATTTCTGTGATGCAAGAGTGTCTGAACAATTATGTTACCTCAGTGGCATTTCATATAGGCTTTTAGCTTAAAAGCATGCACATTTGGAGAAATATTGATGGATTCTTATATATTTATGTCAATTTTCTATACTGAGAAGTAATATTTATTGTCATCACTATGAGTGCTGGATACTGTGTTTTTAATTGATACTTGCAGCCGGAGGGCACTCTCTGTGCACATTTAGTCCACAGATTATTCTAAAGAAGAAGAGGACATTTCAGGAATGGTGTTTTTAATTCATACTTGCAGCTAGAGGGCGCTCTCTGTACACCTTCAGGCCACAAATTCATATAAAGAAGAAAAGGAACTAGTAACTAACGGCATGTCTTCTACAGATCGCTAACCATGGCTTTAACATCCAAATAAACACTTTTCAAGACAATAAATACACGATTGAGACGATGAATGCATGTATTGCCTCTGAATTTGCCTCTGAATAGCGCTGGCTCCGTGGGCGTGGCCGCATTAGCGGGTAATGAGCTCAAGCATCATGTTAGTTTTCTTTATTTTACAAAAAGCACAACATTGTGTTTTTACTCTGAGTGTATACAAATAAAAGAAGATATTCTATAGTTTCAATTGATATATTACGTATGTCTCTATGACAAGAAATGACAGAGTATTTTAAGTATTTTAAGTGTTTTGCTGAAATGTGAAAAAAAATCCCGCTTCCTGCTTCCGGCCCTGTCTCAGCGCGTCTGCTGCCGCCATCCGGCGCGCCTAATAGAGCATTTTTCCGCGGTTCCACACTGCATTAAGAGCACTTTCCACAGCGGTTTTCACCGCTTACGGCCCTCGCCATTTTAAGAGCACCACAATCGCCGTTTTCAATGCCTCACCACTGCACCACTTGCAGAGCCCCTCTGCTCGATGCAGATGGCCACTGCGAGTGCGTTGGATGTCTGGCAAGTCCCACGCAGAGTCCCACCGTGAGCCGGCTAGGAAGAGACAGCGGGGAAGACCGGCCCAGCGAGCTGAGCTGAGCGAGCTCACGTCGGCCCATTGCCCGCGTGCCTCGCCCTCTATCAGCAGAGAACAGTCCCCAGTTCTGTTCTCCCACCCTGAACAACGTCCCCCAGCTGATGCAAGTGACCTTGTTTCCTTCGGCGGTTCCGATGAAGAGCAGCTCGATGACTCTGTGTCTCTGGCAGCCTCTGAACCGGAGCACTGGCCAGGCGAGTCGAACAAAACCCCGCCCCCCTGCCCCCCCTGGAGCCCATTGATCGCGGCGCAGGTATGGACATCGAGCTTTTCCGCGTCCTATCAAAAACCGTGGAGGAATTGGACCTCGACTGGGCTCCACCAGAGGAGCCGTCACGAAGCCGCCTGGATGAGTTCTTTCCTGAGGTTCACCAGGAACTGGTGAAGTCATGGAGCGCCTCGTATTTGGCCCGCCTGCACACTTCACACCGCTCAGTCCTCACCTCGGTTGAGGTGCCGTTGTCATGGCGACCAATTTTTTACATACTCCTCAAAAGAGCTTATTTCCTCTTCCTCCCATATCGGTGTGTGGGCCCCCTCTAAGCGGGCCGCCATCCGATGTCATTCTACCCCTTGCTGCCCGGGTCAAGGCTTGGCAGGCCATCCCCGGTGTGTCAAGTTGGATTCTGAGAACCATAAGCCTAGGTTACTCGCTCCAGTTTGCCAGGAGGCAAAACTACGGTACAGCCGCTCACGTCCTCCGGGCCGAAGTTTTAACTCTGCTGAGAAAAGGGGCTATAGAATTAGTTCCCCCTTCGCAGAGCGAGTCGGGCTTCTACAGCCGTTACTTCCTGGTTCCAAAGAAAGACAGCGGTCTCAGACCCATTCTGGACCTCAGACTTCTGAACCTTTCCCTCATGAAGCGAAAGTTCAGAGTGCTAACGCTGAAACAGATCCTCGCACAATTATGCCATGGGGACTGGTTCTGCTCCCTGGACCTGAAAGATGCTTACTTTCATATCCAGGTAGCCCCCAAGCACAGGCGGTTCTTGAGATTCCCGTTCGAGGGTGTGGCTTACCAATATACGGTCCTTCCTTTCGGGTTGTCTCTAGCTCCTCGCACTTTCACGAAGTGCATGAACGCCGCGCTCTCCCCTCTGAGACAGATGGGTATACGCGTTCTGAACTATCTCGACGACTGGCTCATCCTGGCCAGCTCGCGGACAGAGCTGGAGCACCACAGATCCGTGCTCCTCAGCCACCTACAGTGTCTGGGTCTCAGGGTCAATTTAGCCAAGAGCTCGCTGCTTCCCCCTCAACGTATCTCGTTCCTGGGTGCAGTTCTCGACTCTGTCAGCATGACGGCAGTAGTCTCGTCAGACTTCTCTGACCATTCAGCAGCTTGCAGCTTCCATCAAGAACAAAGCCTACCTCCCTCTGAAGCTGTTCTAGAGGTTGCTAGGGCTGATGGCTTCCGCCTCCCCTGTGCTGCAGCTAGGCCTGCTACGAATGCGGCCTCTTCAGTACTGGCTGAAAATTCGGGTCCCTCCTCACGGCACGGCCGCCTGCGCCTCAAGGTCAATCAGGCCTGCGTAGCAGCCCTGAGGCCATGGACGAACCCCTCTTGGTTCAGTCTTGGTGTACCCCTACAGGCGGTGTCGCGGAGGATGGTGCTTTCCACGGACGCGTCCAACCTGGGTTGGGGCGCTCTGTGCGAGGGCAGTCCGGCCTTCGGCTCGTGGTCCCATGAGGAAAGCCATCTGCACATCAACTGCCTCGAGATGCTGGCAGTGATTCGAGCCCTACAGGCCTTTCAGGCTCATTTGACGGATCGCCACGTCTTAGTCCAATCGGACAGCATGACAGTGGTGTCATATATCAACCGCCAATGGGGTCTTTCGTCCAGCCGCATATGCGCTCTGGCGAAACGACTGCTAGAATGGGCTTCTTCACGGGTTCGGTCGCTCAGAGCGACCCACATCCCCAGAAAGAACAACCTGGGAGCAGACATGCTGTCCCCTCAGACGGGTGGGTGCTCCATCCCCAGATAGTTCACACCATTTGGGAGTTCTTCGGAAAGGCGGAGGTAGACCTCTTTGCCTCTCAAGACAACTCTCATTGCCCAATTTATTTTTCAAAGAAGGACAATGCATTGGCCCACTCTTGGCCCAACACCCTTCTCTACGCTTTTCCCCCGGTCGCTCTGATCCCTCAGGTGATCAGGCGTGTCAGGGAAGACAAACACAGAGTTCTGTTAGTGGCCCTGCTCTGGAGGTGCCAAGTTTGGACCTCAGAGTTATTCAGGCTTTCCACGAAAGCCCCCTGGCCGATTCCCCTGAGACGGGACCTTCTCTCTCAGGCGAACAGAACAATCTGGCACCCACGGCCGGAGCTGTGGGCTCTGCACCTGTGGTCCCTCGATGGGAGCCATCTGACCTCCCCGAGAACGTGCTAAATACCATTTCACAAGCTAGAGCCCCGTCCACTAGACGCCTCTATGCTCAAAAATGGGCGGTCTTTGTTAACTGGTGTTCTACACGCAGCATAGACCCCGAGGAATGCGACGTAGCCGCTATACTGTCCTTCCTCCAAGAACGCCTGGACGCGGGGCGAGCCCCCTCCACGCTCAAGGTTTATGTAACAGCCATCGCAGCGTTTCACGCTCCTATTGCTGGCCAGTCAGTAGGACGAAACAACCTTGTTGTGAGGTTTCTAAGGTGTTCCAGGTGGTTGCATCCACCACGGACCCCTACGGTTCCTTCCTGGACCTCTCTTTGGTCCTCAGAGCTCTAAAGGGCCCGCCCTTTGAGCCACTGCGCCTAGCAGACCTTAGGCCCCTGACGCTAAAAACCGTCCTGCTTCTTGCACTGGCGTCGATCAAGCGTGTTGGCGATTTGCAGGCCCTTTCTGTTAGCCCTGCATGCCTTGAGTTCGGGCCAGACGACTCTAGAGTCGTGCTGAAACCTAAGGTGGGCTACGTTCCTAAGGTGCTTTCTACACCTTTCAGGTCGCAGGTTATTTCGCTCTCCGCGTTTCCCCCTATGACGGGCGATCAGGAGCAGGAATTACTTTGCCCTGTCAGGGCACTGCGCATTTACATCGAGCGATCACAACCCTTCTGGCAGTCTGATCAGCTCTTTGTTTTTTGTTTACTTTGGCGGCCGCACCAAAGGGTTTCCTGTCTCAAAGCAACGTCTTTCGCGTTGGATTGTTGACGCTATTACGCTCTGTTATTCCTCGGTAGGCACTAGGGGTATGGACTCATCTTGGGCCTGGTCCAGTGGAATTTCCATTAAAGACATTTGTGAGGCGGCCGGCTGGTCCTCGCCGTCCACTTTTGCCAAATTTTATCAATTGGACGTTCCGACCCTACAGGCTCGGGTCCTCTCGGCGTAAATATGCGGCCATTATAGTTCTGCGTTTTACGCAAAACCCGGGAGTTTTTTCCCTCGTAGTGCACAAGGGTGACGGCTGCTTCGGCCTTCCCACTTGACACTCGGTCCCCTCGCGGTGTCCGGTCAAGTCCAGTCATTCCCCAGCAGTGGCACGGCGTGGTTGAATTCGTTCCCCCATACACAGTACGAGTGAAGTATCGAAAGGGAACTTACTCGGTTACTAACGTAACCTCGGTTCCCTGAGATACGGAATGAGTACTGCGTTACTTGCCATGCCACTAGGCTGCGGCTCAGTGTCGTCGCTTCAGTCGATATGGCCTGAGTAGCCTATGGCGAAATGCTCACTTATATAGGGCTTTACCCCGCCCCTTTCGGCGGGAAAGTTTGCGCGCTTTGTCGCCATAGGCTGCGCAACAAAGCCGCGCCATCATTGGTTCAACGACTTGCAATGAGTGAACCAATGACGATGCAGCTGCACTGCGTTATTGAAAAGGCTTCAGTAGCGGGGAAAAAGGGACTTTTCCCCCATACGCAGTACGAGTGAAGTATCTCAGGGAACCGAGGTTACGTTAGTAACCAAGTAAGTTTTCAAATCAATTCCGTCGATCTTCGGGTCTGGCGGTACCACTTTTAGCATAGCTTAGCATAGTTCATTGAATCTGATTAGACCGTTAGCATCTCACTCAAAAATGACCAAAGAGTTTCAATAGCCTAGAAAATCGCAACTTTTCATTTTCCGTCGGTCTTAGTACATGATGTAACTACAGAAGTCAATATTGAAACTCTTTGGTCATTTTTGAGCGAGATGCTAACGGTCTAATCAGATTCAATGAACTATGCTCAGCTATGCTAAAAGTGGTATCGCCAGACACAGAGATCAGCTGAATGGATTCGAAAACGATAAAACTCAACTGTTTAACTCCAGGGGAGTTGGAAAATGAGCCTGTTTTCAAAAAAGTGGAGTATTCCTTTAAGGCCCTTTCACACCAAAAGTGAAATGGATAAGCCTTAGGCTAAAGGAAATGCAAATTCATGCCTGTACAGTAGAGAGAGTAGCTCAAACAAACCTTTCAGATGTGCTGCCATTCTGGATTGAAGAAAAATAGGATACAGGAGAAGGAAATTCAAGTCTCATTTATAAATCTAATCTAAAGTAATGTTTTTTTATTAGTATGGTTGAATTGGATCATTGAAGTTCACTTATTTGAAAAAAGTAACTTAGATATTTTGCTGTAAATTGAAAAAGTAATGTGTTACTTAACTAGTTACTTGAAAAAGTAATGCATTACCCCCAACACTACTGACAATAGCTACACTTTCTTTGCCCACAAAATGTTGCTAAAATTTCACTATTGTGACCACACCTTATGGTTGAATTATAGTCATTCTGATATTCAGAACAACAGCACACTGATACTGCTCACATAAAAAAACAAGAGTTTACTTCAGTAAGTCAACTACAAGAAAAACCTTTATACCTTCAAAAACGAGAGAAAGCAAAGTCTGCAAATTAGCCACTTTGAGGAGTTACATAAAGCCATCCGGACCAAATCACTTTTGATCCGGTGCTACAAAAGGAAGTTGAATTGCTGTCAAGGGGACAGTCATGGCACAGCACCACTTCTCCAAATGGGCTGCCCTCGCTGTCTTTGTGTAACTATAACAGAACACAGTTCTCGGGAGCACCAGGCCCAAACACAAGCTGGCGTATCGAACAAAAGAGGAATGTCTCTGGTTCCACTCCATTTGTCAGACAGACAATAACCCTACTGGTGTTTAACAACTGGCACAGCAGGGACAATCGTAGAGGTTTTAATTGTGTGAGAGGTTTAATTGCTCGGTGAGATCACCTCTGTCCACTGTAATGCTATCATTGTCAGAGGAGGTAATTACACATAATGCATCATGTTAATTTCACGCTCGTCATGCTTTTCATTTCAAATAAATAGATTTAATATGTAGTGCTGCAGGGATTACATATTTTTGTATGCCAAAATCCAGAAACGAGTTTCATTTTAACACTTCCGCTTCACTGAAAAAAAAAAAGATTTTTGCTGCTTGTAAGATTTTTGCTGCTGCTTAATTAAAATGAGATAAAGCAACACAATTCCTGCACATTGTGTTGTAACTTAATTTCACTGTGTTCAATTCACTTAAATGTATATCAAGCGTATAGCGTTTGTTCGGGCAGGTCAAGTTAGTCAAGCTCAAGACCTATAGGAATACGATGATTATCACCACATTTGTATATATATGGTCCATTAAGTATTATCAGCAGCTTTATCGCATTGCTCAGGAGCTAATTAAACGGCGAATTCAGTGGCGAGACCACTATGAATTATGTAATCTGGAATTTAGCGAATTTACATGGAATTCACTTTATGTTCAAGTTCTTCAACAAACACACTAATTCGCTGCATTGATTATAAACTGCTCGATTTGGAAACATGTTCAGATGAGATCTGCACTCATCACACAAAGGGGAAGGATATTAAGAAGATGATAAAGAATCCACGTAACAGCTGGCTGCATTTCACCCTCCATAAATCTCAACGTCTTCACAAAGCAAAGCTACCTTTTCTTTTTAAGCTCTTTGAGTGCTTTCCACATTTTGTGGATGGGAAAACATAGATTGCAATACCTGATGTGATTAAACTTCAAAAGGCTATAATTTCATGTATGTGCCGCACATTTCAAAGTTTAAATGTGGCGCTGTTGCATGTTACCTGCAACAGAGTGCACACAGACTGCTTGTAAGTGGTTAGCAGTCAATGTATACTATAGTGAATATTTATGCCAAGCGATTGCTTAGGCTGTTATGACTAATGCTGTTCAGTATTGACAAAAGTTACTTTATGGTATTGTAAAATATTGTAAATGGTTGCAAGAATGTATATTATTATCTACCTCATCTAAACTTAAATGAGCAGCTGCAATAGTCAGCATACACATTTCAAAATAAGAGTCTGAGTGTATTTAGGTTTTGTTAATAAATAAATCACAGAAAAAATTTATACTCCCCCCCTGGTTATTACTTGGTTACACAACTGTATTTAATTGGATTCAAATTCAATTACTTTATATTCATTTTATTTCTTGTTAATTCAAAGATAACTATCATAACTTCTGACCACTTTTTGTGCTGTGGGTAGAAGGATTTTCCATACAGCTACAAGTATTTCAAATCTGTGGGAAGCACCGTTTTGATGAATGCTATCAGGTTATTGACAACATGATTTTTAAAGGGATATCGCATGCCAATTTTGCACAAGTTAGTATAATTCTTTAGGGGCTTCATTAAAAGTCTATAACATAAAGTCTAGTCTATAACCCCCTTTACCGTGTCAAAAACTGCTCTGTTCCCTTTAAATGATAATGAGCTACTGTTCACCCCACCCCTATCTTCCGTGGACGGGCTGTAAATGCTATTTGGCAGGTATTGCATTTAACTCACCATTCTTATTTATGGAGTTATAAATGCTCAAAAACAATTGAAATACATTTGGAAGTTACTTGACCATGTTATTTACATAAAATGTACACAATTTGTAATAAGACAATCACCTTAATGCATTGTTCATTATAAACGTGCAGTTATGAATTACAGTGAGAAATAGAAATGCCGATATATATGTTTGTACGACTGTATTATTTTGATAATGAACTAGCTGCGATGTCACGTTTGCAGTGCTTTGTTGTGTGTGCATGAGGCGCCGGCGCGATCAAACAACAGTCTTTGTAAGGGACTTGTTCATCGTCATGGCAACAGTTCATGGCCAGGTCAGATTACATCAGAGTTTGTTGTCGTTTGTTGGAAAGTCATACCACACAGACATTCAAAAACACTTGTTCATTAAACTTGTTCAGTCAGGTGAAAACTCTGACAAAGGCCAACAGACGCCGACGGCGGTATCACATTAGCTGCATCTCATTTCGGAGACGACTGCTATGTTCATTCTTATATCCAATAACAAAACGCCTCAGTTGCTTTGGAGACATTCTTGTCTACACCTGTTTGGTGTCGAAACAATGGCGGACTGTTTACAGCTCATTCAGGGCGGGTCTATGCTAAAACGGCAGTGTCCGTCAAGAGTCATGGGAGGGGCCTGTGCAAATTTATATCACTTTGCCAAGAATCTGTGAACGGCTTGATCTGACAAAGTGCTTATGATGTGTGGGGATTTAAAAAAAGCACTGGGTGAATTTTTATCATTACAGGGTGGTTGTGTACATACACTGCCAACACACATTTATGTCCAAACACCATGTAAAATTAAAATGTAATTTTGCATCCGATGTCCCCTTTGAGGCATCTATTTCTTAAGGTTATCCAGCTTGTTCCTTTAGCTTTTAGATATTGGTCACATGCTGTTGTCTTAAGCTCATTCAGGTAACTGCTTTTAAAGGGGCTTACTGCTCTCCTAGGCTGCTTGTAAGAAGAGCACCCCTCACTGCTACTCTCCTACTGTACGGGGCATGCTGCTCTTCTCCGAAGCTTGTAACAAAAGAGCATCCCTTCACCTTTCCAGCATACTTTTTTCATCCAGATTTTGCAGTCAGTTTGTGGTTGGGGGGTTGTCAGCATATGGTTTTGTTTTGGGGGGTTATCGCTGCTCTCCCTGCTCTTATCCATACTAGGCTGCATGGATGGGCAGGGAGTTTTTGCCCAGAACAGAACCATACTGCCAATCCAAACTGTATGTTATCTGCAAGTCATCTTTGACTATAGTGATCCTGACAGAAATCAAGCGTATAGCGTTAGTTCTGGCAGGTCACGTTAGTCAAGCTCGCATCAGCTGACACTCACTGATTCACATTGACCTATAGGAATGCGATGCCTATCACCACATTTGTATATAAATGGTCTATTCAGTATTATCAGCAGCTTTATCACATTGCTCAGGAGCTAATTACCCTCCTCTGTCCCCAGCTCCTCCTTCATCCAGTAGGACAGTAGGACTTGCCTTTTGATTTCTTTTGATCAAACTAATTTCTCCAATTATGTTACAGTAATTATTGTCGTTATTGTCAAGAAATGAATGATATTGCAATTCTTGGTTCTGTTTACCCTAAAGGGGGTTGTCGCTGCTCTCCCTGCTCTTATCCATGCTAGGCTGCCCAGAACAGAACCGTATCGCCAATCCAAACTGTATGTTAACCGCAAGTCATCTTTTACGATAGTGTTCCTGACAGAACTAATATTGGAGTTTTATTATTATAATATTGGATGATTACATGAATTAATTTTATTTCATTAACTGATACTGGGCGGTGCTTGTTAGTTCCCAGCTTGCATTGCATATGGCTGATTCAAGAGAGAAATTGTTTAAAAATTAGATGTTATTTTATGTGTTTTGCAGTAAGATGAAAACTGGGATGCTTGATAGTGTTTAATAGTGTTCAGTGTTTACTTATATTGGAATTATTAGAATGTTTTAAATTTTACTGGGTTACCATTGTGGAGAAGAGTGGAGCATTTGCTTAGGCTGTGGACTGGTACTTCACATTCAATTTCTACTTTGCGCTGAAACTTAACATGTAATATGCTAGTGTGTGCACTATTGTTAGCTAATAGGCTGTTGACTATCTAGTACAGTCTAATGATTGATTCCCATAACACATAAATTAATTTGAATCAAATGAAAGAACATGATGGATGGATGATGTCACGGAGCCTCCCAAATTTCTTTTTGGGACTACTTAATTGTGTCACTTAAAAATTACTTAATTTCATTATGTTGAAGTTACATGAACAAATTATATTTGTGTAAATTAATTGATTCATGTGGGACCGATGTACAATATTAAATCACATAAATTCAACACACTTTTTTTCAGTGTTCCGTTGTCCTGAAGTCAATGGGTTTTTGGTTCAATGCTTGAAATAATGTCTGTGGTGATCACAAGCTCAAAATATTGTCACTTCTTTTCCTACGACATAAAATACATCAGTAAAACCCTCTTGTGATTTTTAAAGCTTTTACTTTCTAACAAGTATCTAAATGAGACTACAGATGTTGTCAGGAACATTAAACATCATCAGCCAAACAGATAAACTCATCTAGTCACTTTAACAGTCTGTTGTGTTTATAATCGCTCTCTTGCAAACTATTATCTAAAAGTGGTACTGCCAGACGCGGAGATCGGCTGAATGGATTCGAAAACGGTAAAACTCAACTTAAACTCTAGGGGAGTTGGAAAATTAGCCTATTTTCAAAAAAAGTGGAGTGTTCCTTTAATGATGGTGATTTTGAAGTCATGTGAGCGTGGTGTAATTCCTTTATAACCCGTTTAGCTTTTGACTTCTAAAATAAGTTGTGATAATTTGTGAAGATTTTCATGATGAACAAAACGTGTAAGAATTGTGTATTTTTATTGGTCACAGACCAGTGTGTGTGTGGTTGGTACAATATCGGGGTGGGCTTTCATTGGTGTACAGTTAGTGAGGAAGTGGAACTTGTCCTTCACCCAGATGTGTGTCTTCCTTTCAGGAATGATTGTGGCTGCTGTATCCAGGCAGAGCGCTCCACGAGGTGGGGAAGTGCACAGCGTCCGAGCGCAGGGATTCCCCATCCAGGCCTAACAATGGAACGGGAAGGAAGGAGCACCAGCCTTTATGGCTGCCTGTCCTTTATGAGAGGCCTGGGACAGAGACAAAGACAGATCAAATACAGAACCAGGAGGTCAGCCAGTTCTTCTCTCATTTAAACTCTCACTCACTCACACACATACACACACACACACACACACACACACACACACGTTGGGTTTCCATGTTTTATGGGGATTTTCCAAAGACAATGATTTTTTATGCTGTACAAACTGTATATTCTCTTCCCTTACACTAACCCTACCCCTAAGCCTACCCATCACAGAAAACTTTCTGCATTTTTACATTTTTAAACAGCATCAGTTATTATGATTTATAAGTGATTTTCCTCATTTGGAGCAAAAAAATGTCCCCACAAGTACAAGGATTTTCAATATTGCCGTCTTTTTAATATACTTTTAATATATACTGTAAAATGTTATTTGTTCCTGTGATCCAAGCTGAATTTTCAGCATCATTACTCCAGTCTTCAGTGTCACATGATCCTTCAGAAATCATTCTAATATGCTGATTTGCTGCTCAATAAACATTTCTGACTATTATTATCAGTGCTGAAAACAGTTGTGCTGTTTCATATTTTTGTGGAAACATAATTTTGCTTTTGAATTTGTTTTGAAAGTCAAACATATAGTGTTAGTCTTCACAGTTTCATTGTCAGATCTGTTGTTTTGTTGATCTTTTGAAGGAATTCCAGTAGTCAGCTTGAAATTCCCCCATGATCCGTTCTCCCCCTCACCGGCTCAAGGTCGTTCAAGTGTCCTGATCTCCATCCCCTCATGACTCTGTTTTCACCAGCGTCCTGATAAGCATCGCTCCCGTGCATATCGCTGTGGAGAACTGAGGAGTATCACTGAGATAAGAGGATGATTTACACAGGAACATGTGACGGGGTGAGGGGTGGGGGTGTGAGGACTGAGCTCAGGGCTCCTGCTGAGACAGCAGATGGTGACTGGACGTCTATCACCGTACTCGGGACAAGAGCTCAGCTCAAGTTCAGTCCCTCCAGCTCGGCTTTAAACAAAAGGCTCACCAAGTTTCCAAAACTTTCAACATTTTACTTTCCTCACCTTAAGAATTTCCCTATTGCTTAAAATAGGTAGGATTAGACCCAGAACTATATAAACTTTCATTCAAAAGTTTGAGGTCAGTAAGATTTTTTTAATGTTTTTGTCTCTTATGCTCACCAAGGCAGCATTTATTTGGTCAAATATACAGTAAAAAGATGAACATTTCTCAGAGAAAGTTCAAAGCTGAATTTTCAGCATCATTACTCCAGTCTTCAGTGTCACATGATCCTTCAGAAATCATTCTGATATGCTGATTTGATGCTCAAGAAACATTAAGCAATAGTTGTGATGCTTCGAATGTTTGTGGAAACTGTGATACATTTTTTTCAAGATTCAGAAAATCCAAACATTATAAATGTCTTTACTGTCCCTTTTTTTCAATTTAATGCATTCGGGCTGAATAAAGGTATGAATTTCTTTTGAAAACTCTCTAAAAAATGTAATTGCAAATACATTTTACATATTTAGAAATTATGAAATCTGTAAAATCAGTTATACAAATTTTACAGCATTCACAAAACACATTATAAGTGAACCTCACAAAGTGCATTTGGTAGTTCACGTGAAGAATTATCATAAAAGTAGTCAATATGTCTGAAAATGTATTAAGATAAACAGACTAAAATTTAAATTCTTGCTCTCAGCCGTAGCTCTCAAATTAACATTTGATGATATGACAGCCAATTCCATATCAACGATTCATGTTTTTAATGACCTACCCCTTTAAATTGTTTTGTTTACATGTCCTGTTTAGATATATCTGTGATTCTACATTCTACTTCTTGAATTCATGTTCTCTGAACTCTTGTGCCATGACCTCTGCTCCTGTAATAAATATCAGAACACAGGAATTTCCTGTAATTATCTGGTAGCACATAGATATTACAATCTGTCCCCTTCAATGAGCTTATGTCGGGTACACTGGCTAAAATTGGCTTTTCAACTCTTCTCAAAAGTTTCAATATTCCCTCACCTCTGACCCTAGTGACCTATAACCTTTGGCCCTTATTTAACACTATTCCAGCAGCTGAGAGCACAGGATGAGAAGGCCAGATCACAGGTGGATCCTGGATGTGCACACACACACACTGGGTTATCATGTTTTATGGGGAAATGTTTTTTTTTACTGTACAAACTGTATATTCTGTCCCCTAACCCTAAACCTACTCATCACAGAAAATTTTTACATTTTCAAAAAATCATCACTTAGAATGATTTAGAAGTTGTTTTCCTCATGGGCACCAAAAAATGTCCCCACAAGGACAAGGATTTCGGATATTGCCATTCGGATATTGTGGGGACATTTTGTCCCCATAACATAGGGTTTACCAGGACCACACACACGCACACACTCAGAGCAGTGAGTACTGGATGTGTGAATAGGGTAGGACTGATTGTAGCCAGAAGCACAGACTGATGACAGGGGTGCAAGGGGGCCACAGGAAGTCCCAGCCTACATATCCTGTGTCCAGCCTCACAGTGAATCCAAGGCCACGGCTGCCAACACCCACACACACACTCAGCTTAATAACTGTTATGCAATACAAAGCACTACAAAGAGACTAGGCTTGTGACCACTATTTGAACATAAGACTTTTGAACATAACTATGCTTTAGAAAGTCTGAGGTTCCATATTAGCTTACACTACAAAACAAATAATTGTCTTAATCAGTCATTTTGTTTGTTTCCGCTCAGCTCTTCGGCTCTGCCCTCTGCTCTCTTTCCAGCTCGGTCCTGTGATGTGATTTCCCCGGCTGCACCTTGGCCTGTCAGCCCGTCAGCTCCACCTTGGCTCCACGCTCCCTCGACTCCACCGTGGTCCGTCATCCCTCGGGCTCCACTAGGCTCACTCATTCCTCGTAGTCCTAGGCCTTCGACTCCCCTGGTCTCCTCCTTCCCTCCGGCCTTTCTTTTGTCTTCACTCCCTCCAGTGTCATCCCGGTCTTTCAGATGCCCAGCTCAATCTCTGTCCCGTGAGCCAGCAGCTCCGCCTCGGCTTTCCAGGCTAGCAGAAGTCTTTGTTATCCTCTGTAACCCGTCGGCTCTGCCTGGGTTTTAACCTCACCCGGCTCTGCCTCCGTAAGTTGGTCTGCCCGGACCACCATGGCTCCACCCTGGCTTCTCCTTCCGCTGACTCTGCCTTGGGTTCTTCCCCCACCGGCTTCCCCAGGGTCCCATCCTTAGCCAGCTTGACCACATCCATCACCAAGACCCACCCTCCCTCCACAGTTGGACTGTTTAAGGCGCAAGGATGCGTCTTCTGGAAGGGGTTTGTAATCTCACGGTTATGCTCTGTCCTTTAGATATGGTTGCTCCTCTCTGCTTAGTTTCAGTTTCATTGGTCAAGTGCATTGGTTTAAGGGTATGGGGAGGTTATGTGCTTGTGGAAGAGGCATGTCTTCAGCTGTTTCTTGAAAGATGTGATGTCCTCAGCAGCTCATTCCACCAGCTCGTTCAGAGACTGTAGCTGGCGAGAATGAACTCTGAGGAGTGAACTGAGGTTAGGGTTATTTTAATATATATTAAAATATAATTTATTGCAGTGATGCAAAGCTGAATTTTCAGCTTCATTATTATGACATTATGTCAAATGATTCTTTGGGAATCATTGTAATATGCTGATTTGCTGCTCAAGAATAAAACTATTTTTATTATTTATATTTTCATTATCTTATGTGCATCAGTGTTTACATTCACTGAAAAGGCAAAACACTTTAAATTTCCTGGAATTATATGTTGAATTAAATGTTTTTTTCATTGTACATTGGAATTTTTTTTTTTTTCTTGTTTTGAGCATAAACCTTATTAATTATTATAGTTGTTTTGTGTCAGATTTATGCTTAAAACAAGAAGAAAAAACTACTGCAATTTTGTAACTTGATGCAGTCATATATTATATATATTTGTAATTTAGCTTTTTTTTTTTATTTCATTTTTTTTTTCTTTCTTTCTTTTTTTTTTTTTTTCTTTGTTGTTTAGCCCTTTGGGATTTTCTGCCTCTCCTTGCACAGTATATGGATTGTACTTTTTAAAATTATATATATTAAATTCATGTAAATAAACTTAACCAAACCAAGTAAATGTTTTTTTTTTTTTTTTTTTTTCTTTATGAAATTTAGCTGATAACATCAAAGCAATAAATGATATTGCTGTACAACAGTTTATTTGTGTCTTTTAAAAAAAATCAAACCAAAAACAGTAGATTAAAGCACTTATCAGTTACTGGTGATAAATAGAATTGTATTTGCATTACTACATAATTATTCTTTCATTACACTGGTGATTCATTCATAAAGCTGGTTCAGCTCCAACATGTTGAATCCAGATGCTAATTAAAACCTTGTCTGACTTAATGAATCAACACTGAAAAACAGATATTTGCATTATAAATAGCTGCTTAAACATCAGTTACTAAAATGTTTCTTCCTTTCAGTTCTCTATTTCTTTTATAAAAGCATCTGTTTGCTCCCAGCTAACAAAAAAGGTTTGCCATAATGTCTCCAGAAAGGACACTGTGTAGGGTTAAAAGGACGTTGAAGGGGATGTTCACCGGACTTTCAGCAGACATTCAGACTTTTAGGGAACGTTTGCTGCAAGTTCTTTAAATGCAAGGCCAAAACATCATTGCATCATTGGGGTGGAGGGGGATTTTTTTTTTATTATTATTATTATTTAAATAAATTAAATAATTAAAGGATTAAAAGGAATTTAAGGGTATGAAGAAATAAGAACAGTAAAATAAGTTCCAGGTCTAATTATAGCCTATAGTTGTGAAGTAATCCATTTAAACTCATTGCAAATAATATTTTATTTAAAAATATGCAGACATTCAATCTTGTTTGTATGTCTTATATGTCAAAAATGTAAAAAACGTCTCATCAGGTTTAGTTATGAATGACATCATTTAAATGATAGCATATTTTCAATTCAAAATGGAGTAATTGCATAAAAAGTTAAGTAGTTTGCATCACTGTATATTACTGTGGGTCACATATCCATCGTAAAATATTAAATATTAAATGTTTAACTACTTATATCTTACCACGCATGTACTCTTTCGCTGTAATAACTGAAAGTGTCGCGTTAGAATTCACACTCATGTTTAGTGAATAGTAAGCCCCACCTTCTTTGATCTGATTTGCCATCATTTTGACATTGACGAGTGCTGTTAGACCGTTGAGGCAGACCAGCCTAAAAATGTAACTTTTGAAACTGGCCATCTCAAATTATTAAGGGGGGACTTGTCCACCTCAATGCCTATGGTGATTACGGCACTGTTTGAATGTGCTTTTTATACATTTCTAGTGTAGCTGGTGCTTAGCAGAATCTATAATGTAACATCATGAACATTTTTGTCTTTTGTGTTTTTAAGCAAAGTGGGAGAAAGATCAGCAAGGACCACGAGCAGGCACTCAAACTCAAGCACAACCCGCTATATGTCAGAACACTGTCCACAACGCTATTGGCTTCAACATCAATAACTTTATTAATATATATAGCTAAACTCAAAAACCTTACACAAGTAGTTTTCATGCTGTCACTCACATGAGATCCACCAATAGCAAACCACAATCATCCAATCAATTCCCCATGGACAAACTCAAGCCCCGCCCTACTTTTTTTCTTGTATGGCTTGTATGGTTTCAATCAGATATACACAAATAAGGCATAACATTACCAATGACAGGTGAAGTGAATAACACTGAATATCTCGGCACCTGTTAGTGGGAAGGATATATTAGGCAGCAAGTAAACATTTTGTCCTTAAAGTTGATATGTTAGAATCAGGAAAATGGGCAAGCGTAAGGATTTGAGCGAGTTTGACAAGGACCAAATTGTGATGGTTAGATGACTGCAGCTCTTCTGGGGTGTTCCCGGTCTGCAGTGGTCAGTCTCTATCAAAAGTGGTCCAAGGAAGGAACAGTGGTGAACCGGCGACAGGGTCATGGGCGGCCAAGACTTATTGATGCACGTGGGGAGCGAAGGCTGGCCCATTTCGTCCGATCCAACAGATGAGCTACTGTAGCTCAAATTGCTCAAAAAGTTAATGTTGGTTCTGATAGAAAGGTGTCAGAATACACAGTGCATCGCAGTTTGTTGCGTATGGAGCTGCATAGCCACAGACCAGTCAGGGTGCCCATGCTGAACAAGTTAGAGGTGATGACTAGGCCTCCAAATTCCCCAGATCTCAGTCCAATCAAGCATTTGTGGGATGTGCTGAACTGAAAGTCCAATCCATGGAGGCCCCACACCGCAACGGCAGGAACACACTAAGCTGACGCTCGGTCGTCGGGCAGTTTTTGTTCGTCAGCCAACTAAGTTTTCTCAGTGTGTTCTGCACCGTCGGCTGAAGTTGGTCCTCGTCACCTTTTTTTCGGCCGATTCGACATGTTGAATCGGCGTCGGAGCTCATCGGTTCGTCGGGCCATCTGATCATTCTGATTGGCTGTTCAGCTACTGCCACCTGCTGGTTCGGAAAGGCATTTCATCTCACGCAGGCACAGAACACAGAGAAGAAAAGAAATAAGCATAATTTGAGATATATTCTGTTTTGCTTCTCAAGTAAATGTATCTCGTTTTAAGGATGTTTCAATGAGGTGTTAATAGTTTTGACTCACAAAAATCCTGTGAATTTTTTCTATCGCGTTGCTCTCGCTGTGAACGGCCTTCACTCCTGGCTTACCGTCAGCAGCCCAAACAGGCTGTACAAGCAGGGACAAGAGCAGGATGATGGAGTGAAAGGGGTGAAGGAGGATTACAGAAAAGAAACGGGTGTACTGAAGACTGCCGCACATTTGGGGGAGATGATTCATGAGAGAGGAGCTGATGAAGGGAAGGGAGCATAAACAGAAGCTCAGTTCAGTGTGCTGGAACTTGTAGTATCTCAGCACGTTTGGCTTTTGTCACATTCTTCATTAACTTCATTAACAGATGAGCAGCGGTGATTAGGAGCCGTTTCCCGCTGATTCAGCTCCTGCACGCACACACACACACACACACACACCTCGCCGCTCATGTCACACATGGGGGCTGTTGAGCCAGATGACACACTGTATCACATAACCGCATGAGTGAATACACACACACACACACACACACAGCACCACTGAAATGTTTGCACATGCTTTGCAGAACAAATCTTGGCTTTGTCTGTATTGATTAACTTGGTTAATACACACTTAATTAGTCTCTTCAAACGGAACTGTTCCTAGATTACTGAAGTCATGACCATAACATATGACCTTTGACCTGTGGAGAATTTGTATTTGTGAGTGTGTGTGAGAGAGAGAGAGTTGATTTCTCTAGAGATGCACCAATTCCACTTTAAATTCCCAAAACCTGAGCTTAATAGAGTACAGACACTGCTCTTTATTCTTGATCATTTTAAAAGATCTGATTGGGATTACTCTTCCCACTGTTCTGGACAACATGGAAATATCGTGGAATTGATATTTCCAGACTTGAAAACAGTAATATTGTCAAAAATTATTACAATTTAAAATAACTATTTTCTATTTGGAAATATTTTAAAATGTAATTTATTCCTGTGATGCAAAACTGAATTTTCAGCATCATTACTCCAGTCTTCAGTGTCACATGATCCTACAGAAATCATTCTAATATGATGATTTGGTTCTCAAGAAACATTTCTTGTTATCAATGTTGAAAACAGTTATGCTGCTTCATATTTTTGTGGAAACCGTGTGTGTTTTTTTTTTTTGTTTTTTGTTTTTTTCTGGATTCTTTGATTTAATAGAAAGTTCAAAAGAACAGCTTTTATGTAAAGTAGAAATATTTTGTAACATTATAAATGTCTTTGCTGTCACTTTTGATCAATTTAATGCATTATTTTTGAATAAAGGTATTATTTTCTTTAAAAACAACATTTTACCCCATATACACACTCCTTGTGCAGAATTATTAGGCAAGTTGATTTTCTGATCATCTTTTTCCAGGCACATTTTACCTATTCCAAACCACACCGATCTTATAAATGATTAAATACAAAATTAATAGTAGTTATTAAGTGATATATAATTGTTTATGAAGGCTGGAAGTGAAAAACGCCTTATATTCAGGTATGCATAATTATTAAGCAGGTTTTCTTTTACAGATAAAATGAGCCAAAAAAGAGATTTAACTCAGAATGAAAAGTCAAAAATTATTGAATGCTCATGAGAAGGATGCAATACTAATGCAATACTAAAAATTGCAAAGTTAAAGCATGACCGCAGTGAAATGCACATTTGGTCATCAGGGTCAGACAAAAACAGGTGGAGAAGAAACTACACATTAACTGCAAAAAAATAAAATAAAAAAATAAGAATTAAGGTAAAGAATTAAGTGTAAAACCATCAGGAACCTTTTAGTCTCCAGCGCCACCTTTTTCCAGAACTGCAACCTACCTGGAGTCTCCAGAAGTGCAAGGTGTCAGGATCTCAGAGACTTGGGTTAGGTAAAGAATCCTAAAAAATGACCCGCTCTTAATAAGAATCACAAGCTGAAGTGTAAAATTACGGAAGCCCTGAACCGCATGGTGAAAAAAAAAAAAAAAAACTTGGTAGGGAGGAAAAAAAACCGAAAAGTTATCTCGTTATTTCAACATAATAAGTCGTTATAACGACATAATATCTCGTTATTTCAACATAATAAGTCGTTATAACGACATAATATCTCGTTATTTCAACATAATAAGTCGTTATTTCAACATAATAAGTCGTTATAACGACATAATATCTCGTTATTTCAAGATATTAAGTCGTTATAACGACATAATATCTCGTTATTTCAACATAATAAGTCGTTATAACGACATAATATCCTGTCATTTCAACATAATAACTCTTCCTTATCTATCAAGTATGATAAAGTACGTACACGTGTTAACGTCCCCAGTGGCGCAACGCTAAAGTATTGACCCGCCAGTCTAGCTTTTACTGCGATCGCCGCGGTTTCGAATCCGCCTTTTGCCGAGTTCGTTCTTCTCTAGTTTCACATCACATATCAAAAAAGGCATTTATTTTCAATAGAAATTAAAACAATGTTATAAAAGTGCAAATAACCTGCCTAACGAGTGTTTAATAACATTAAAAGTATTTATTGGGCAGGGTTAGCAGCATGTTCGATATTACCCACTAGAGGGCAGAATAAGACAGGGAATCAATTAAAGAACGCAATAGTTATGTTGAACTACTGTTACAATTTGGTGCTCCAAAATCCCAGAGGTTTATCATGGGAATTTGCGTTCATCCCAGGCTAACCTTTATTGAGGTTAAATTTATTAGACCATAGTAAATAAAACAATTTACAGTGCAAATGTCAGGGGTGTCAAACTTACAGCCCGGTGTCCAATCTGATTTGAACTATAATAAAACATAGAGATGCACTAGTCCAGGGGCCAAAAACGTTTTTAAGAGGGGTTTTTTTATTTTTTTTTTTATTTTTATTCTGGGCTTGCAAACAAACTGCTTTGTAATATTTTCTAAAGATATAAAAATCAAAATAGGTGCTAATATATTGAAATAATAGGACACGGAGTGTCTATTTACAGTAAGTGCAAATAGCGTCCCTTGTTGACAAACACTCTTTACAGTATAGCTCCAGTGTCTGGTTGGGCCACTGAAGTTTAAAAAGGGACAGTTGTATTTCGATGTATTCAGTGGCGTAACAATAGCATGAAGGGTTTCAGATTTTGGCTTTTACAGCGATCGCTGCGGGGTAGAATCAGCATTTTGCAGAGCTCACCCAATAATAGAGCTCACTCCTATTTTCTCATCATATACATTTTCAATAAAATGAAAATAATGTTCAAAAAGTGGAAATAAAATGTGAACAAGTGTTTAATAATATTAAAAGTGTTCATTGAGTAGGGTTGGTGGAAAGTGGAGGGGTTTTATTCTCCCAATAATGCAGCATCCATTTAATAATTTTAATAAATATAATCACTCTATATGATATTATTGCATCCTGTACAAAAATACTGAGGTACAGTATCTGCCAATACTAGCCTACAGCATCTAAATACTATTTACACTTCTTGCAAAGAACTGATAGGCTACTTTTACATGGTGTCAATAGAATATATCGCTATTTTCACCTAGTATAAATAGCATATCGTGAAAATGCTGCTATTGTCATTTAGTATAAATAGGATGTCTAATAAATTTATGGTCTAATAAATTTAACCTCAATAAAGGTTAGCCTGGGATGAACGCAAATTCCCATGATAAACCTCTGGGATTTTGGAGCACCAAATTGTAACAGTAGTTCAACATAACTATTGCATTCTTTAATTGATTCCCTGTCTTATTCTGCCCTCTAGTGGGTAATATCGAACATGCTGCTAACCCTGCCCAATAAATACTTTTAATGTTATTAAACACTCGTTAGGCAGGTTATTTGCACTTTTATAACATTGTTTTAATTTCTATTGAAAATAAATGCCTTTTTTGATATGTGATGTGAAACTAGAGAAGAACGAACTCGGCAAAAGGCGGATTCGAAACCGCGGCGATCGCAGTAAAAGCTAGACCGGCGGTCCAATACATTAGCGTTGCGCCACAGGGGACGTTAATATGTGTACGTCCTTTATCATACTTGATAGATAATGAAGAGTTATTATGTCGTTATAACGACTTATTATGTTGAAATAACGAGATATTATGTCGTTATAACGACTTAATATCTTGAAATAACGAGATATGATGTCGTTACAACGACTTATTATGTTGAAATAACGAGATATTATGTCGTTATAACGACTTATTATGTTGAAATAACGAGATATTATGTCGTTACAACGACTTATTATGTTGAAATAACGAGATATTATGTCGTTATAACGACTTATTATGTTGAAATAACGAGATAACTTTTCGATTTTTTTTTTCCTCCCTACCAAGTTTTTTTTTTTTTTTTTTTTCACCATGCGGTTCAGGGCTTCCGTATAAAATAAATGAGGACTGTTTATTTTTTTTTTTATAGGCAGAAAGATTGAGAGTGACTCTTGAAGGACCAGCACCACATCCTCCTGTACCACTGTTTGAAGAATTTATCTGGACTAAAATCAACTCCCAAATTTTACTGCCAGATTCTGGAGGATAAATTCTTCAAACAGTGGTACAGGAGGATGTGGTGCTGGTCCTTCAAGAGTATCTTCTATCTTCTATTTTAAAATTTCTATTTTTTTTTTTTTACTTTTTATTCATCAAAGAGTTATAATCATCAGAATTAAAAGAAATAAACATTTGAAATATATCAGTCTGTGTGTAATGAATGAATATAATATACAAGTTTCACATTTTGAATGGAATTAGTGAAATAAATCAGCACCTGTATAATATATATATAAATTAAAACCTGTTTTACCATCTGCCCTGCAAAACGTATTAATTTGTTCGCTTGTAAAAGAAACAGCATATCTATCTTCTCCTCAACAGTGATTTAGGGAATCATTCATGTCTGCAGCACAGCGAGTTTAGGGTTAAGGGTTTGTTCATATCATTAACTCTACATGAGTGATAATGCTTAGCAAACACCACAATTACTTAGCAAAGCAATTCATGAAATCCTTTTTTATTACTGTACATTTTCTGACATCTAGCCCGTGGTATGTATCAGGCAGGTTCACTTTAAAGCAGATTCTCTGCAGTTTTGGGCAGATCCATCAGAGCTTCAGACTTTGATGTGTGCGTTACACTGCTCTCATTACTGCTGCAGTCTAATGGGGACGACCAAAATAAAGGTATTAAATATGTATAAAACACAAGGTGTCTTCTGGGCATCACTGTCTCTCCTGCCCATGTTTTGTTTTTGTTGTGTTGTTTCCAGACACATCTAGAAATTGATGGCCTGTCAGCTGCAGGTGAAGAAAGGTCCTGTATCTAGACGCAGATTGGAGCGTTCAACCATAAATTTGTGCGTATGGCATCCTCATCTTCCAATAAAGTTCTCGTAAACAAAAATCATCTTTTAGTTAGCATTTTCCTTCCAGACAGCACACACACAAAGGCTTTTTTGTCACATTTCTCTACTCTGTTACTCGCCCGTTTACAGCAAATGTCTGCCGTCCTTCTAAACTACATGCAAATGCAAATTTCCCTCTGTTCTGACAAATTAATTTTACCTCTTTCATCCCCCCTCTCTCACTCCTTCTCAATCATTCTCTTGGGCTGAAGAGGAGCAGGACTTGACCATCTGGAGCTGTCGGAATGATATTGTTTAATTTGTTACATGATTAAGTGGTTGTTTCTCAGAGAGCACAAGGTCTCTCCAACAAAATAAAGACAATACAAAAATGAGCAATTACAAAAAATGAGCATCTAAAGTAAAAAAAAAAAAAAAAAAAAAAACTGCTTAAGCAGAAGATGCTTTCGTGTCTTTTGACACTTAAACTCATTTACACTCTCTCTAATTTTTTGGCGTGGCATCAGTCATAATGACATGTATATGTTATAACTACATGGGGTGAGAGTTTAGGATTTGCTGAACTCCTGGCGCCCATGAATCAAAAGCAATTAACACACAGAAATTAAATCAAGCAACAACTTTCCTTCTAGAAGTTACTTTATAATCTAGGAATGTTTTTTAAAAAAATAAAGTTTTAAATATTTGTTTTAATACACTATATTAAGCATTTTGTACATATATATTAATACAGCAGTTCTTTTTGGTTTTTCAAATCTGATTGGCTGAAAGGTCTTTCCAGCCATGCTATATTCTACCAATATACCGTTTGAATCATTCCACTGTCAGCAATCTCACAGCGAGTGTCATGGCAGACAAGCAACCCCACCATATTTTATAGATACTACTGTTATTTTGTAGTGGAATGTAGTTTTAAGAGTTTTTTAGGCGAGAATATAGTTATTTAGACCTCAGATATGCGATTTATATATAAACATAGCACCTATTTGAAAATGGGTTTAGACGCTTTCCGAGATTCTCGCAGAGAACAGTTTCATCTTGGCCAGCCCTTTGGGAATTTGCCCTTGGCTCTTATGTAGATAGTGTATAAATCTGAGGTATAATTTCTTTTGAGTTTATCAAATGGGCAATCTTTGGTCTTATTAATATAATACTTCTTCCTAATAGATTTGGCTTAAAGGCTATATTAAGTTTCATAACTTTATATTTACATTAAAATTGAATCCTGTACTAGAGCGCTGCTTTTGTATGTTTGACTGAACTGTTTGCTTGTGTTTATTTCCTATTTTACTTCTTATACTGTTATGATGGCTATTGATGTTAATTTGAATATTATTGTTCAATAAATAATATTATATATAAATAACATGTCATACTTATTTATTTTTTTTTTGGTATTGAGAAAGAGCCCGTTGGTGATTTCGACTTCAGTGAAAGTTACATTAATACGAGATGGTAGCAAAGACAAAGTCTTTATGAGTGAGTGAGTGAGTCGCTGAGACTTTTATATTGTAATGAACTGAAACAAGGAAACAAGGATGTTGTTTTTACTTTAAACATCTTCTGAGACGCAACTGCCTTGACTAGCATGGGAATGTCTTAAATGTTAAAAGGACAAAGACAACGATATCACTTTCTGCGGACATTCAGACTGATTTTGTGATTATCAATATAAGATTAACCTGAACAATATCAGCTAGATTCAGGTAATACACTCACTCTCTCTCATAATACTCTACATATTACAGTGAGTTTCAAAGAAGCAACTCAATGTTCCTTCGTTACTAGTTCTTTTAGAATTAGTAACAGAGGCTTGAGCTCAACTTGTCAACTTGAGATTTGAATCTGTGGCAGAAGGAAGTAGTTCCTCACAAAAGAAGGTTTTTAAAGACACTCCATTGTTGTTCTTATTTATTTACACACGCCGTCAAACTGTTGTATAAACAGAATATCACACTCGTAGCCATGTGATATGGCTGTATATCAGCACTGCTGTGATTACTTACGGCACTTGGCCTGCGGCCTTTTGCCTCAGGCCGAATCATAACCATGCTGATATACAGCCATATCGCATGGCTACGAGTGTGATATTCTGTTTATACAACAGTTTGACGGCGTGTGTAAATAAATAAGAACAACAATGGAGTTATTACTACAGTAACTACATGTAACATGAGTAACAAGGACACTGTAAAAAGTGTTACCAAATATTATTATATCATGCTGTTAAATGCTGATAAATACTGTTGTTTTGGACTTTCTATCAAGGAATCATGTGAAAAAAAAATATATCATGGTTTCCACACAAGTATGAAGCAGCACAGCTGTTCATTGATAATAATAATAAATGTTTCTTGAGCATCAGATCAGCATTTTAGAATGATTTCTGAATGATCACGTGACACTAAAGACTGGAGTAATGATGCTGAAAATTCAGCTTTGATCACATGTTTTTACTTTATTTTGGAAATAAATGCAGTCTTGGTGAGCATAAGAGAACATTCAAAAACGTAAAAAAAAAATCATACTTTTGAATGGTTGTGTATAACAATAATTACTCTTTGAAACCTGGTGATAAATATACTGCAATTCTGATCCTATAGATTAAAAATAATGAACAAATGTAAATGAAATCCATGTGTTGAATTAATCTAACCTAAAGGCTTCAGAAGCACAGGCTTGAGTAAAAGAGAAACTATTTATCTCTGTACATGTATCCATCTTCATGAATGACAGGCTGTGCTAAACACAGAACATAATTTGTACTTTTAATAGCACTGCCTTCTATTTCTCTGACGTGCCTTAATCAATAACCAGAGCTGTCTCTGGCCACGCTTGGCGACCGTTTTTATTAATTTTAAACAAGCTCACTAACTAGGTGTCTGATATGTAGATGCATCTCACACTGGATAATAGGCAGGCTGGATTGATAGGTTCATTCTGAAGCCTGTCTCTCTCACCTTTCCCTGCCTCGCTCTCTCTCTCTCTCTCTGTCATCACATAATTTAAGACAGTGCAAGACATATTCTGTCATTCTGTCCTGAGCATGTGCAGCTTGAAAAATACAGATGCAGATAAATTGGGAAATAAATAAATAAACATTTCACAATATGATAAAGGGGTTTGTTAGTAAACATAACATACAGAACTGTGATTCTGATTTCAGATTCCCCCCTCATTAATTATCATTAAAAGTGACCAGGGACCAGTTGCATAAACATAGCCATTATGTTAAGATTGTGTCTTAAAGAAAGTGCCCCTATTATGCTTTTTCTAATGTTACCTTTCATGCAATGTGTAATGTAGGTGTCTGTGAATGTAAACGATCTGCAAAGTTGTAAAGTCGAAAGTGCACGATAAATAAAGTTCTTGTCTTCCAAAACAAAAAATCAACCCTGAACTGCCTGAACGAGTCGTCAGGAATCCCAGTCTCACTTCCGTGACCTGCATATGTAATGCGGTAAGACATTTGCATAATGTCTGCTTATGGTCTTCGTGAACAACATTTACTTTGACCCTCAAAACACTGTAGCTGCACTCTAAAAAATGCTGGGTTAAAAACAACCCAACTTGGGTTGAAAATGGACAAACCCAGCAATTGGGTTGTTTTAACCCAGTGGTAGGGTTAAATGTTTGCCCAACCTGCTGGGTAGTTTTATTTAACTCAACTATTGTTTAAAAATTACTGTATTGCTTAATTAAAATTAACCCAAAGTATGTTGGAAATTAACATTTATTAATGTTCAATGAATAATTATTAAACAATAAACATTTATTAAATTGCTTATTAATAAATTTAAATTAATAAACTATTAAACTATTAAATCATATATTAAAGCTTATTAATAAACATTCACCTTTTGTCTATTATTGTTGCCTCTAATTGCATGTCATGAATCCTGTCAAGTTCCGGACTACATCTCCCATCATCCTCTCTGCCACTCACCTGCACACACTTAACACTAATCACTAATCATCACACCCAGCTGCAGCTCATTACCAGGACTATTAAAGACTCTTACACACATCACCTCACTGCTAGGTCTTGTTTTCCCAAGTGTTGCATTTCCAAGCGTTACTTCCTGTTTGCCTGTCCTGTGTTACCGTTCCTGCCTGTTTCCTGTTTGTTGACCCGTTGCTGCCTGTCCTGACCATCGCCTGCACCTTGACTACGATTCTGCCTGTTCCTTGTTGTTCCCGTTTGCTCCCGTTTGACCCTGCCTGTATGACAACGCTCACTGTAAATAAAGCTTTGCATTTGGATCCCTACCTGAGTCCCGCCTTCGTTACAGAAGACCTAGCCATCCTCAGATCCAGCAGCTTGGTGAGTGTTCCAGTCTCAGCTATCATGAATCCGTCTGCTCAATTAATGTGTCTCCGTCAGGGAGAGAGAACCATTGAGGAGTATGTCATGGACTTTATAGAACTGGCACCGTTAACTTGTTTTAATGAGGTGTGCCTCATGATATTCTTCCGCGGTGGACTATCTGACCTGCTCAGTTCCGTCATGCCATTGCATCAGCCTGAGGGGTCGTTGGAGCAATATATTGTCCTCGCATTGCAGCTGAGTGGCTCTAGTTTTACCGTGGGTGTCGCGGAGGAACACGACACCACGTTGCATCACATAATGGCTGCCGCTAAAGAGGACATTCACAAGATGGCGTCTACAACAACAACAACGCCAGTTCATACCCCCGCTGATCGCCCAGAGTCAAGTCACGTCTTCGCTGATCACCTAGAGCAACGTCACGCCTTCGTTGATCGCCCAGAGCAATGTCACGTCGCCGCTGATCGCCCAGAGCACCGTCATGCCTTCGCAGATCGCCCAGAGCCACGTCACGCCTTCGTTGATCGCCCAGAGCAATGTCACGTCGCCGCAGATCGCCCAGAGCACCGTCATGCCTTCGCAGATCGCCCAGAGCAACGTCACGCCTTCGCTGATCGCCCAGAGCAATGTCACGTCGCCACTGATCGCCCAGAGCCACGTCACGTCTCTAGATCAGTCAGAGAACGGCAAGGATTACGTTCCAGTGTGGTTGACCCACCGCTGATTTCAGCACGGGCGGCTGGTATTCCCAAGCATACACCAGCCGTCTCATTCTCAATCCCGCCGGCCGCGCCGCTCTCAAGCCAGCCGGCCGCTTCGCTCTCAAGCCAGCCGGCCGCTTCGCTCTCAAGCCAGCCGGCCGCTTCGCTCTCAAGCCAGTCTGCCGCTTCGTTCTCAAGCCAGTCTGCCGCTTCGCTCTCAAGCCAGTCTGCCGCTTGCTACGCTCTCAAGCTCGCCGGTTGCTACGCTCTCAAGCTCGCCGGTTGCTACGCTCTCAAGCTCGCCGGTTGCTACGCTCTCAAGCTCGCCGGTTGCTACGCTCTCAAGCTCGCCGGTTGCTACGCTCTCAAGCTCGCCGGTTGCTACGCTCTCAAGCTCGCCGGTTGCTACGCTCTCAAGCTCGCCGGTTGCAATGCTCTCAAGCTCGCCTGTTGCAACGCACTCAAGCGCCCTGGACGCGATGGACAAAATGGCTGCTTTGCCAGTGCCCACGGGCAAGATGGCCGCCCCTTCGGTGTCTGTGGACGTAGGGGTCGTTCCAGCCGTTGAGTTGGCTGCAGCCAGTGAGTCCGCTCCAGAGCCCACTCTCCTTGTTAGTCCTGCCATGGCCAAGAGGGCTGTTTTCACTTTTTATGTTCTGGCTGTCCTACGTGCGTGGAGGATGCACTCGAGCGCAATTGACTTTGAAACTGTATGCCAGCCCGAGCTCGCTGCCGTCCCAGAGCAGTACGAGCCCGCTGCCGTCCCAGAGCTGCCCGCTCTCCCTGATACAGACACGGAGGTCGTCACCGAGCTGCCCGCTCTCCCTAATACGTCTGCCCTGCTGCCGGCGCCACCCGAACTCCTTGCCCACGAGCCCGTTACGGACCCCGCTGAAATCCCCAAGAACTTTTTGGGGGGGGGCAGTATACCTGAGGGTGGGGAGCTTGTGGGTGGGGACCTTGCCTGGACACTGCCGTTTTCAGACTTTGAACTACTAGGGCCATTTATGGACTCATTGTTGCGGCTGCCCAAGCCGCCTAACCTGCCGTGGCTGCCCAAGCCACCCGACCTGCCGTGGCTGCCCAAGCCACCCGACCTGCCGTGGCTGCCCAAGCCGCCTAACCTGCCGTGGCTGCCCAAGCCACCCGACCTGCCGTGGCTGCCCAGGCCATCTGACCCGCCGTGGCCGCCCGTGGCACCTGACCCGCCGTGGCCGCCCGTGGCACCTGACCCGCCGTGGCCGCCCGTGGCACCTGACCCGCCGTGGCCGCCCGTGGCACCTGACCCGCCGTGGCCGCCCGTGGCACCTGACCCGCCGAGGCCGCCGGCCCACTATGGCTGCCTGAGTTCCTGGACCTGCCCTGGAGACCTCCGTACCCGCCTGCACATCCAGTATCTCCTGCCTGTAGGTCTCCAGGGCACCCACCCCCCCTCCCCAGTTGTGCCATCTACGGCGCGAGGACGCGCCTTCCGGGAGGGGGACATTCTGTCATGAATCCTGTCAAGTTCCGGACTACATCTCCCATCATCCTCTCTGCCACTCACCTGCACACACTTAACACTAATCACTAATCATCACACCCAGCTGCAGCTCATTACCAAGACTATTAAAGACTCTTACACACATCACCTCACTGCTAGGTCTTGTTTTCCCAAGTGTTGCATTTCCAAGCGTTACTTCCTGTCTGCCTGTCCTGTGTTACCGTTCCTGCCTGTTTCCTGTTTGTTGACCCGTTGCTGCCTGTCCTGACCATCGCCTGCACCTTGACTACGATTCTGCCTGTTCCTTGTTGTTCCCGTTTGCTCCCGTTTGACCCTGCCTGTATGACAACGCTCACTGTAAATAAAGCTTTGCATTTGGATCCCTACCTGAGTCCCGCCTTCGTTACATTGCATCTGTTTTTTTAATTTCCCAACTATTTTGGGTTCATTTTAACCTAGCCATATAGCAATTTTTAAATAATAGTTGGTTTAAATAAAACTACCCAGCAGGTTGGGCAAACATTTAACCCAACTGCTGGGTTAAAACAACCCAATCGCTGGGTTTGTCCATTTTCAACCCAACTTGGGTTGTTTTTAACCCAGCATTCTTTAGAGTGTAGTTCCTGTTGTGTGCTCTGCAAAAGCAAACTCTCTTTGTAAACACTGGATGAGGATGTGAAGAATCAGTGGTTAAAACTACCACAGGGATACAACAGCAGTACAACCTTTTTAGGATTGTGTCTCAAATCTCCTTGAAGTCTAAATGGGATTTACAAAACACTTATCCATTAAAGATGGGACAGTACCCACTTTTTTGGACCAATTTTTTCCTCAGAATCACAACCTATAAGTATGATTAATTATTGGTGTATATATTTACTACCGGGTGTTCAAAATACATAGTTATTATGTAGGTCTTCAGGTCTTTGGCTAACAAGCTAACTCACGTTATCACTCTCCTACTGAAATACTTCTGCTAATCAGCTGTAGCCCACTACCACCTACAACTGTGTCCATTAATGCAGATTGTCTGTTGTTCTAACTACTTTTACAAATGATAAATGATAGAGCAATATTTGTTTTACAAACTTTAACTGTAATCAGTCATCATGTTAGTGCTTGGCTAACGTATCGTCTCGGTTACATAGGTAACCCTCGTTCCCTGAAGGAGGGAACGGAGACGTACGTCGGACAGACCGACGAATAGGAATCTCGCTAGAGAGGCCAATCTACTTTGAGTGTAACTAAACGAGCCAATGCACATTGGCATGCAATCATATGCATCAGCTGCTTGCCTCGCAGCGCGGGTATATAATGAGCAGCAGGTGCGTTGCATCTTCAGGTTTTCGCTGAGGAGCCGAACCCAGAAGGCGGCAGCATCAACAGGACAACGCCTGTGGCGACGGGACGTACGTCTCCGTTCCCTCCTTCAGGGAACGAGGGTTACCTATGTAACCGAGACGTTCCCATTCAGTCGGTCACGTTCGACGTACGTCGGACAGACCGACGAATAGGAATCCCTACCAAAGCGCCACAGGAGCTGCCCTCTTCCAGCGCTCTGTCGTGAGCCACCTGAACCCCCTTGCCTAAGGACGGTGGGACCAGGCTCACGCAGAGAGGGTCGATCACTGTTGTTCCCAAAACCCACTCAATGCGACAATTGGATAACGCTGGGAAAGCGTAGCCTTACATGCGATAAGGAACGCTGCGGAAGCCATATCCTTCCCCAAAGGAGTTATATGGATAAGTACATATGGACTAACCTTGTAGGTTGTACAACATATGGAAGAACTGGGGTGACTCCACTCGGTGAGAGATGGGTTCTCCCAGAGGGAAAGACACGGGCTTCGTTTAGGAGCAGCCGTGGAAAAAGCCATATGGGATCCCCGTAGGGTCACACATATAGAACCCAGCCTAAATCCGGTTCTCAAGGATACAACGGAGTATAGGCCTGGCGCCAGACGCTCCGCCACGTCGGCTGCCGAAGGGTAACCGGAGGACTCAACAGGGTCTGCCCGTAGGGACTCTCTGGAGAATAGAATGCGCATGTAGCGCAGCAAGCCGACACTAAGCCGGGGCCTCTCCGTGCCTCTGACCTGAGGCGAGAACACGGGAGGAGACCGGCTCGACACGAAGGCTATAGTATCTAGCGAACGTGTTAGGTGTCGCCCAGCCCGCAGCTCTACAAATGTCTGTTAGCGAGGCGCCACGAGCCAGCGCCCAGGAGGATGCCACACCTCTCGTGGAGTGGACATGCAACCTGAGCGGGCAGGGCACGCCCTGAGCTTGGTAAGCCAGGGCGATGGCATCCACTATCCAGTGGGCCATCCTCTGCTTGGAGACAGCCTTTCCCTTCTGCTGGCCTCCGTAACAGACAAAGAGCTGGTCTGAGGTCCTGAAGCTTCGAGTTCTGTCTAAGTACAGTCACAAGGCGCGAACTGGACAGAGCAAAGCCAGGGCTGGGACTGCCTCCTCCGAGGGCAGCGCTTGCAGGCTCACTACCTGGTCCCTGAAGGGAGTGGTAGGAACCTTGGGCACGTAGCCAGGCCGGGGTCTCAGTACCACGTGGCTGTCACCCGGCCCGAACTCTAGGCACGATTCGTCGACCGAAAATGACTGCAGGTCCCCTACCCTCTTGATGGAGGCCAATGCCACCAGCAGCAAAGTCTTCATAGAGAGAATCTTTAAGTCTGCTGACAGCAAAGGCTCAAAGGGAGCAATCTGGAGTGCTCTGAGCACCAGAGTAAGGTCCCAAGAGGGTATGGAGGGGGGACGAGGAGGATTTAACCGTCTCGCCCCCCTAAGGAACCTGATGACCAGGTCGTGCTGACCAACAGATTTGCCATCTATGTGGTCGTGGTAAGCGGATATGGCAGCAGTATGGACTTTGAGGGTGGAGGGGGACAGCCTACGCTCCAACCCTTGCTGCAAGAAGGAAAGCACGACTCCGATCGAGCATCTTCGGGGGTCTTCTCGACGAGAAGAACACCACTCGACGAACAGGTTCCACTTCGAGGCTTTAGCACGTCTCGTAGACAGTGCACGTGCCGAAGTGATGGTGTTAAGTACCTCAGGGGGTAAGTCACCTAGAAACAGGAGTTTCCAGAGGTCTGGACGCGGGTGCCAAAGAGTGCCCCGTCTCTGAGAGAGGAGGTCCTTCCTCAGAGGGATGGGCCAGGGAGGGGCTGTCGCGAGGAGTGAGAGTTCTGGGAACCAGGTCCGGTTGGGCCAGTAAGGCGCAACTAACAAGACCTGCTCCTCGTCCTCCCTGACTTTGCACAGGGTCTGTGCAAGTAGGCTCACTGGGGGAAACGCATATTTGCGCAGGCCCCGGGGCCAGCTGTGAGCCAGTGCATCTGTCCCGAGTGTTCCCTCGGTCAGAGAGTAAAACAACTGGCAGTGGGAGGTTTCTGGTGAGGCAAACAGGTCTACCTGAGCCTCTCCGAACTCTCTCCAGATCAGCTGAACCACCTGGGGGTGGAGTCGCCACTCTCCGGGCAGCGCAGCTCGTGATAGCTCGTCGGCCACATGGTTGAGCACACCGGGGACATGAATGGCGCGAAGCGACCTCAGATGCTTCCGACTCCACAGGAGGAGATGGCGGGCGAGTTGCGACATGCAACGGGAGCGTAGACCACCTTGACGGTTGATGTACGCAACGGTCGCAGTGTTGTCCGTACGGACCAGTACATGCTTGTTGCGAAGCAGGCCTTTGAGGCGGCTTAGGTGTACTGCCAGCAACTCGAGGCAATTGATGTGCCAATGCAGATGGGGTCCCGTCCAAACCCCTGAGACTGCATGCCCGTTGTACGTGGCACCCCAGCCGGTGGTAGAAGCATCTGTGAAGACCACAGCATGCCGGGACACCTGTTCTAGAGGGACTCCTGCCCGAAGAAACAAGGGGTCCAACCACGGGCTGAAGGTACGGCGGCACTCCTGAGTGATTGGCACCCGGAACGTGTCGCGTTGCCACGCCCATCTCGGGACTCGGCCGTGAAGCCAGTGCTGAAGCGGTCTCATATGAAGCAGACCGAGCAGTGTTACAGCCGCTGCAGCCGCCATATGCCCCAGGAGCCTCTGAAAAAACTTCAGTGGGACCGCTGTCCTGCCATTGAACGTATTCAGGCAGTTCAACACCGACCGAGCACGTTCCTCTGTGAGGCGTGCTACCCGTTCGACCGAATCCAACTCCATACCGAGAAAAGAGATCCTCTGCACTGGGGCGAGTTTGCTCTTCTCCCAGTTGACCTGAAGCCCCAACTGGCTGAGGTGCCTGAGCACTAAGTCCCTGTGTTCGCACAACTGATCCCGAGACTGTGCTAGAATGAGCCGTCCAGGTAGTTGAGAATGCGAACACCCTGTTCTCTCATGGGAACAAGGGCTCCCTCCACGACTTTCGTGAAGACGCGGGGAGACAGGGCCAGCCCGAAGGGTAAGACTCTGTACTGATATGCTCGACCTTCGAATGCGAATCTCAGGAATGGCCTGTGTCGCGGAAGAATCGAAACATGAAAGTACGCGTCCTTCAGGTCGATCGCTGCAAACCAATCTCGGGGACGGATGCACTCGAAAATGCGTTTCTGCGTAAGCATTTTGAACGGTAGCTTGTGAAGGCTCCGATTCAAAAGTCGCAGGTCCAAGATCGGTCGTAACCCGCCGCTTTTCTTGGGTACAATGAAGTAGGGGCTGTAGAACCCTGACCTCAAATCGGCTGGAGGGACCGGCTCTATCGCGTCCTTCGCCAGTAGGACTGCGATCTCCGCACGCAGAACAGGGGCATCGACATCTTTCACTGAAGTGAAGAGGACGCTCCTGAACTTGGGGGGACGCCGGGCGAACTGAATCGCATAGCCGAGCCTGATGGTCCGGAGGAGCCAGCGAGACGGACTGGGGAGCGCTAGCGGTGACCGCACCAGCGGCACCAAGGGGACCACCGGCGTACCCGCCGCGGGGCAGCGAGGTGGAACGCAGGGACGCGGCCCGGGAGGCTCTCTGTGTGAGGCGGCCCGAAGCGGGGTCACAGTGTGCTGTGCAACACTTACCTGCTTCCACGGGTGGACAGAGGGAGCAGTCGAGGATTTGCTTACCTGCTGCTCGCTGCTGTCCGCTGGCGACAGAAGAGGTGGATGAGAGTGGTGAGGTTCTAGCCCTCCCACTAGTCTCCGAGCCCTCTTCGGACCCGGAGATAAAGGAAACTGCTCTTTTATTGAAAATTTGGGTACCGCTGGTCGTTGAGCCAGCGGCGGAACAAAAGGAAACAACAAAAGATTCTCCACCCGGCCCTCCTCCGGGGGAAGGAGCGGTGCAGTCACCACCTCCTGAAGAGCAGTCCCCTCCATCTCCGGGTCGCCCGTCCTAGGGCCGCTTGGACTTGGCCTTGCCACCCTTCTTCTTGGGGGGTGGCTGGACGGGCTGGGCACCCCGCCCGCGACCGGCTCCACGGCGCCGCTTGGATGGAGGCTGCTGCTGCTGGGGAGCGGGGGCGGCTGCAGGGGGGTGCCCTCGGCGACGGGTAGTCTGAGGTGCCGCCGGCGGTGGAGGTGCAGCAGCTGACCGCCTCGGCAGGATGTGACTGATGGCCTCAGACTGCCTTTGTACAGCCGAGAACTGTTGGGCAAAGTTCTCGACCGCGTCGCCGAAAAGGCCGGTCTGGGACACGGGGGAATTAAGAAACCTGACCTTGTCGGTATCCCTCATGTCCGCAAGACACAGCCAGAGATGGCGTTCCTGGACCACCATAGTGGACATCGCACGACCCACTGACCGCGCCGTAACCTTCGTCGCTCGAAGCGCGAGGTCCGTCGCGGCACGAAGTTCCTGGAGAACTTGTGGATCATGACCACCCTCGTGCAGGTCCCTCAGTGCCTTGGCCTGATGGACCTGCAACAACGCCATAGCGTGTAAGGCAGAGGCAGCTTCCCCACAGGCCTGATAAGCCTTGCCGGTAAGATCCGACGAGTACTTACAGGCCCGGGAAGGGAGAGACGGCTCCCCCCGCCAGGTGGAGTTAGGGCACAGTTGCATAGCAACGGCCCGTTCCACAGGGGGTATGCGCGTGTAACCCTTCGCTGCCCCGCCATCAAGGGTGGTGAGGGAGGAGGACCCACCGATCGGGCAGTAAAAGGTGCCGTCCACGTGCCCGTGAGCTCTTCATGCACCTCCGGGAAGAAGGGCACTGGGGTGGGGGGCTGAGAACCAGCCCTGGCCACCCCGAGATACCAGTCATCCAACCTCGAGGGTTCGGGACACGGTGGAGGATTCCACACGAAGGAGGCAACTGCGCCGACTCATCCTCCCCAGAAGTATCAGGCTCACCCTCCGATGCAGCGATCGACATCCGGTCGTCTGGGGGAGCTCCGAAGGAAACGGATGGTACACACCTCTGGGGTGGTCCACCACGTTCCGCGGGCAGCTCTACTGGCTGCGGAGCGCACGAGGGGGGAGGGTTCCTAGGGGGTTGGTTCCCCGAAGGAAGCGCGCTCACCGTTATCCTCAAGTCACCAGCCCCGCCGCTCGCAGCAACCCTCTGAGGAGGATTGGAGCGAGGCATCGGGACCGGGACTCCACCCCTTTGCAGAAAGTGGAGTCTCGACCGCAACTCCGCGATGGTCATCTTCCCACAATGGGTACATGACTCATCCACAAACGCTGCCTCAGCGTGCCTTAAGCCCAAGCACGCGATACAGCGCTGGTGACCATCCCGAGGCGCCAGGTAACGACCGCATCCAGAAACACACAAGTAGAACGACATCTTTAAAAAGACGCGAACTACTCGTGTTAGCTCTTTCAAGGACTGACTCTTTTAGGTGCTGAAGCACGCAGGGGAATAGCCGCTGCAGCACAGACAGGGAATGTGCAGCCTGTCGTGTGCACTCTCCTTGAAGGCGCTCCTCTTACCAGCTGTAACAACAGCTTTTTAGCGCTCTAGGCGCACCGTTTCACCAGCCGTGAGAACGGCCTTCACGCTGATTACAGCTTTGCTCAATCAAACAAAAGGCAAAAACAAAAACAAAAGGAGAATCGGCCCCGCTGCTGCGCTGTCCGCCTGCACCTCGCAACAAAGAGACGTCTTGAAGAGAGACTCGTTCACCACACTCGCTTTCAGTAGCTGTCTTCATGGAAGGTTTGGCTCCGAAGCGAAAAGCTGAAGATGCAACGCACCTGCTGCTCATTATATACCCGCGCTGCGAGGCAAGCAGCTGATGCATATGATTGCATGCCAATGTGCATTGGCTCGTTTAGTTACACTCGAAGTAGATTGGCCTCTCTAGCGAGATTCCTATTCGTCGGTCTGTCCGACGTACGTTGAACGTGACCGACTGAATGGGAAGCGCTGTTATTTATACAATTAAATGATACAGTTTCCACATGTGCACTGCAATAAATTAGAAATATACACATCGGTTTGTTGATGGACATACGCTTGTTAATGCTGATTACAGTTGCAAAATCTCATGATGTACTTCAAACGGAGTAGCGTATCACTGAGAAACATCCAGCTCAAGTCGTCCTTGCAATGGAGGCTCGGGTTGAATAACTAGTTCTTCCAATGTTTCATCATTGGACTCACACTTGGATTGAGATGGTAAAATCAAAGCCATCGTTATTGTCTTTACACTGTGTACAATCGCTGAGGAAGGCTCCAGAGCAGAAGTTCACTTATGGTAACAGGCGTTTCATTTCCACACGTGCTGTAAGCAGTAGACCAACCATAGCTGCCCTGGTTTCCTTTCCATGAAGCTTGTGGAGCGTCACAAAAATTAATCAAAACTCAGCATATAGGCTACTAGTAAACTCTTGCGTGCCATCTAAACTCTTGTTTTGGTGCATAGATAATCTCTTTTTCTTCTGCTCTTTTTTCTGTTGTGGCGGTTAGCAAACAGTGTTGCATTACCACGCATGCCCCCTTCTGGATTGGGGTGTGGATTGCCTGTGACTGACTGTATTCGTCCTCTGAATGTACAGTATGCACCAAACCATGACATCTGTACCGTGATGGTTCAGGAGAAATACATACCATTACACCCCTACTATAATGATAATGATGAAGATGAGGTTCTAAAAATCATTCTAAAAATAAAAGAATAGCAGAGTCCACATCACAACTATAAAACAGATAAACTATTACATATAAAATATTGTGGGAATCACTTTTTTATAGCTGATGAAGGATAAAAACATTGATAGCCAATCAGAATCCATCCTGCTCTACAGAGTTCAAGCATTTAAAGCAGCAGGCGACAAAACTGCAGTGCATTAATAAACAGAATGATATTGTCCACTGGTGTGGATGTTAATATAGTTATCATTATAGTTATCTTTCTTGGTGTGAACTGACCTTTACTCTATACTTAATATAGCATGTTGCTAGTGCATTTAGAATTATAATGTTCTTGATGTTATCTGATGAAGCACCCACCTGTTTGGCAATAGCACCAGATTGCTGAAGAAGCCTATTAACCTCAGTTTCTGCCACAACACAACTTTAAAAGAAAAGAATACATCCCTATGGAGCACTTCATGCTGAGTGTAAACCTGGTTTGCAAGGAAAAAAGCTACAATAGCAACAAACAGGTCATATTTACATTTAGCTTTCATTCAAAATAACTTAGAACGAATTCAGGGCTTTTGTCATTCCCTAGGCATCAAGCTCATGATGTTGTCATTGATAGCCATTGCTACCACTGAGAAAAATGTGAATGTGTGCAGCATGTTTTCAGTTTTCAGGTATGCAAACCTTTTTCAGAGACTGCCCAAAATTTACTCCACAAAGTTTCATGATGGATTTTCACCTGCGATTGCAGATTCAAAATGCTTTTCATGTAAAGACTCCACTATTGACATTGCTCTGTGAGAAGTTGACTGTGATTTGTTTGCTGTTGTGAGCAATTGTTGGTCGCAGTTGTCATCAGCTGGCTTAGTATGATAACTTGATGATGGAGTGCAATGTGTAGATTCCTCACAAGATCAAGCAGGACGGTTACAATACTCCAGGCAGTATTTACTACTTTGCAGAAAAGAAGAAGAAACAAGGGTTAGTCTGAGCTCCTTACTGGCTTCCTTTTGTGTCCGTTTTGGTGCAACATTTCCTTGTCTTGCCACATCATAGAGGTGCCGCTGGGCTTGGCCTTTTATGAAGCAGTGTAACTTAATGAGAACATTAACTTAATTATTAAGACAGGCACTGCAACTTCCTCTTGTTAATGTGAAGTTTAGTCAATTGCTCTATCGCAAAACAAGACATTTTGAGTGCAAGCAATAGAAATGTCCTAACATTTCAAAATATATTCAATAAATACAATGCCAGATTCAATTGGAGTACTACTTGCCTGGCCTCATGTGGCATATTAGCGGTCTGATGGCTTACTTATAGGTAGCGATCTCTTCAACTGAGGGAAAGCAGTTTGCTGAGCATGAAAATTTGTGGATTGGGGAAGTATGTTCCCTGAGTTTCCGTGGCATGCGAGATCACCTTTCATGACAGCGATTACACAATCTGTCTAATAAGCAGAAATAACTAATTTACACTGAAGCCCTCCAACCCCTCCTCTGCCTCTGTTGTGTGATGACTAATTACTGCATTTCAACAAAATGAGCATGTTGTGAAATTCTGTACCATAACTAAATTAAGCAGAATTTTGGTTTGTTAGTCCAACAAAGTCACAAATGATTTTGATCAAATTCAGAGGAAAGTAAGAATAATCACTAACTTTGTCTGAATAAAGCAGACGACAAGAACAATTTGCCAATGTAATTAGCAATAAGTATGGACCCAGTGTTAAAAGAATTGTTAATCATTTACTCACTCTCCTCTTGCCCTTTCAAAACCCATATGTCATGATTTTTTTTCTGAGGAAAATATAAGGAGAGGCTTTGAAGAAGCATCAGGGAGCTCCTTTCCATTGAATAGTACATGGTGTCCAATCCTGCTCCTGGGAGGCCAAAGTCATGAGTTTAGCTCCAACCTTCCCAAACACCCTTGCCCGAGGCTATGTCTACATTTACATTTACATTTATGCATTTGGCAGATGCTTTTATCCAAAGCATCTTACATTGCATTATACTATACATTTGTATATTAGTATGTGCAATCCCTGGGATCGAACCCATGACCTTGGCATTGCTAGTGCCAAGCTCTAACCACTGAGCTACAGGAAAGCTACATTAATCTGGATACATTTTTCTCTGTTTTGGCCTCCTGTCCACACTGAAGGTCTCAGACTTTCAAAGCTATGCTTTTGATGAGTGGCAGTAACATTTGTACTGGACTTTTTAAAAAAAGTTATGTCTGAAAACAGAACAGGGTTCACACACTGTTCAAATATGTTCACCATGGTCTATTTCTGTATACAATAAAGAGTATAAACTATATATAATCACATCTTAATGAGATATGTCAACATTTGAACCAATTTAAAAAATATATATATATAAATATATATATATAACATTTGTATCATTAGATATTTGAGTAAGTTGAAACCCAATACTTACATTTAAAAGTGTAATTCAGCAATTTCTCTCAAAAAAAAAAACCTGTCGCCACTGGCGTTCAATGAATTCTGGGGTAGGCAAGGCTATGAAGGTTCCATCTGTTATATCCTTTATTTCCTGCCAAACAAAGCATGCATTTGGAAACTGCATTTGAAGAAGCCTTCGAATTGGGACAGCCTTCGTCATGCTGCAGTGATGCAGTCTGCCTTCGAATGCGGCCTTCGAAGGACGCAGCCTCTGAATTGGGACGCAGCTTGATGTTTAATAACACTAGAGTAGATAAATAACACTACACATAACACTAAGTCGATAAATTAGAAATCGCAATTTCCGCATTGTAGTGACGGTGAAAATTGAGGTATTTGAAGATGATGAAACGGTTATATTGTAGCGATAGATTTCTGTGACCATACATGGAATGCTGATTGTGTGTGACCTGGATGCACCCATAAGTGCTGAGAAATTTTGCTAATTAAATAATCGTGGAAGATAGTGTCAGAACTTTATTATGTCTGGTCTCTCTGTATCATCTCAAGATAGCTTTTATTATGTTTTACACTTGCACAGTAGCACACCTAACCCTGGTTGTAAGCCTCACTTTACATAAACTGTAAACTTGTCCCTCAAATCTGATTGAAATGTTGTACTTGTTGAAATCATGTTCACCCGGGATTGGACACCACTGCAATTACAGTTTACAGGATAGAAAGAAAAAAAACACACACACACACACACACACAAAAGCTCCACCACAACTCTCACATAAAACATGATGCCTTTAGAGATGTAGAAAGTTTAGAAAGTGCTTACATGTCTCATGACCAAACACCATCAAAATAAAAACTGATGCAACTCCAAAAGGCACCATATTTGCTTTGAGGGCTGTGGCAGATGGGAACATTTTCAGTGAATGACTTAAAATTCCAGTCTGTTAATGACACAAAGCTATCATATGGTTCCAGCAGACTTGAATACTTGAATTCTGTTTGCATCATTGATCCTTACTTTCCTTTTTATCACTGTAAAGTTGCATTGAAACTATCTGTATTGTATAAAGTGCTATATAAATGAAGGTGACTTGACTTGACCGGAATGACATGAGGATGAGTAACGGGGCGTTCACACTAACAGTGCCTTAGGCCATGCAATTTCAATTAAAAAATTAAAACTTACAAATAATGGAAATAGTAGTTGGATGCAGCATTCAAGAAGGTACGCCTTTACTAGAATCCAACCATTAGTCAGTGACCACCAGTGATTTTGCTGGTCTCAATGTGAACAGAGCTTTTGACTTGACCTTTAAGGTGGCTTTACATTGATAACAAATAAATCGCTGGGTAAAGTGGCTGTGTGGTTGGTTGACTGCAGTATCCATCTGTATTAGGTGGCTGATCACATGAACTTCACTTCACTGTCTGCATTCCCATTGGTAATCGTCTGTTATCTGTCTTTTTTTATTTAAAGGAATTAAATAATTAAAGGATTAAAAGGAATTTAAGGGAATAAAGAAAAATAAATAAGAATGTAGTTATTAAAGGGATAGTTCACCCAAAAATGAAAATTTGTTGTTTAGCTGCTTACCCCCAGGGCGAGAAACCAGTATTTATATCATTTTTCACCTCTAATACACCACTATGTCCAACTGCGTTCAGCACTCGGTTAGTGAGGTCTGATCACGCTCTGACAACGGCAGTGATGTCTCGCTCTCATTGAAGTATAAACGTGAGACATCACTGCCGTTGTCATTGATATAAATACTGTTGGGTTTCTCGCACAAACCGATTGTTTTGTGTCTTAGGACATCAGTGTGCCGTCATGAGCCGCAGGGTTTAATTTGGATTTGTCTGTGCATGTTTTTTGACTCTTATAAATTGTGTTACCATTGACATGCATTATACGGCTGACAGATGGCAACAGTTGGAGTTTTCTACATTTGTGTTCTACTGAAGAAACAGTCACCTACATCTTGGAAGCCCTGGGGGTAAGCAGATAAACATCAAATTTTCATTTTTGGGTGAACTATCCCTTTACATACATTCACTCTTATTCGTATGTCTAATATGTAAAAAACCTCTAAACATCTTGTCTCTTCACATTCTTTATATATATATATATATATATATATATATATATGAACATTTCTACCATAAAACTGTTGTCAAATATTAAATGTTTAGCTACTTACATCTTACCACACTCATTCACTGCTAAAAGCATCGCGTTTAAACAGTAGGGCCCGCCTCCTTCGATTTGATTGGCCATCTCAATCATTTTGACATTGATGAGCACCGTTAAACCACTGAGGCAGAGCAGCCTAAAAATGTAACTTTTAAAACTTCTTGTCATCCTTACAACAAACAGAGCAGTGCGTAATTGAGAGCAGCAGAGCAGCATCAATAATATCAAATATTGAGGGGGACAATTTGGCCATTTCTAATTATTGGGGGGTTGGGGACTTGTACCCCTCAATGTCTATGTTATGGCCCTGTCCAGAGGAAACTCACACAGACAGGGGGAGAACATGCAAAACTCTATAAAGAAAGGCCTCCTGGCTCAGCTGGGACTCAATCCGAGGAGACGACAGTGCTACACACTGATCCACCTTGCCATCCATCTTTAAGACCAGCCAGCCTCAGTCTCAAGACCAGTCTTTCTCCAAAAAAAGTCCTTTTATATCTTTGCTCTCACTGTCAAAATAGGCCAAAAACAGAATAATAAAAACCCTGTGAAGACTGAAGAGGAGAAATCCCTGGAAATTACACATTTCCAAAGACTAGACAGCCTAAAGGGGTGCCTGTTACGATCTCTTAACCAACAATTACTGGAGTGTAGTACCAGTGGCCCCTGATGAGATCACACAGCAGAGGCTTCTACCAAAGCCCATTTGAGCTGGAGAAAGACAGTCAATCAATACTAAGGCCTGTGCAGATACTACCTGTCAACAGTCTTGAGGAAAATGGATGCCTGAGAAAGCCATAACTATGATAAATCTACTCCCCCGGTTTGGCAACTGGCCCCCTCTCTCTTTTTCTCGCTCTCTCTCTCCTGCCTTTTCCTTCCTTTCTGCCGTCTGTCTTTGACTAATGTATGCGGTAAAGCTCCCTCCAACCACTCCACACACTGGCGTGCCATCGTCCTGATTGGCCAATCAATCTCTGCGTCGATGCGGAAGGCGCATTAAAATAAATTTGTCACTGTAAGTTTATGAAATATTGATACCTGAGATAAGAGGGAAAGGTGTTGTGGGGATCTGGCTTGGGTAGGGTTAGGGTAGGAAAGTGAAAGTTAAGAATCGAGAAGTGATTAGCTCTTGAAGGGGTCCATTCAGATTTGGTGACTGGTACAAGGTGAGGTTGAGAATGGGTGTTAGTCTTAAAGATATCTTGGTTCCTGTCTACAGTCCTCCATGTGATGGCCAGTTTGCAGTAGCACTGCAAAAGATGTGATTGGGAAATGGTGAATGAATGTGCATATATCATATATTAATGATATCATATATCAGCAGAGCCATTTGGTCTGGTAAGGCAGCTCAATCAATGTGAAATTCCGAGCTGAAAGTTTTGCTGTCAGTCTTTGGCATGTATCATGTGTTTCATAGTAGTTCAGCAGCAGGAGTGGATATTTCTGTAGATGGGACACATTTATATTTCACAGGTTCACCTATGGGATGAAGGAGAACAGTCATCAGAGTAAAGGTAAAACATAGTTTGCTAGCTATCCAAAGAGAATGAGGGTTCAATGAGAATGACGGCATGTATTTTTTTTCCCCTTGGATTGTAGAAAGGTGGAGTTTGGGGTGGAGGAGGGATGACAGAAGCAATGAGAGCCAAGAGAGAGGTAAGCTGCACTGAGATATTCTTGCTTAATTGATCAAATTAGCAGGCATCTCTCAAACCTTCATTTGCAATTCAATTTTTATGTCAGGCATTGTTTCCAAGAGTCGAATACAAAGGCAACATGAAGTTTTCCATTAAGTTTCTCTCAAATATAGTTGTCTAACACAGTGGTTCTCGACTGGTTTGACCAAGAGACCCACATTTCTCCTTGGTCATTACAATATTTTTAGGAATTTGACCTAATTCTTAATAGATACACGCCAATTTAAAAATTAATAGAAACAAGCAAATTTATTTCATAAAAATGGTTGACACATTTAAAGGTGGGGTAAGCAATATTTCAAAAGCGCTGTTGGACATTGTTGATATTTGAAATAAACCCAAACAAGCACACCCCTCTCTTCAATGCTCCGCCTCCAAAACGAACCCTCCAATCCTAACCACCCTGCTCCGAGTCGGTGTCGAACCCCGCTCGCCGGCATGCGAGGCGGGTGCACTAACAATGACTCTAAACGCATTCTCTAGCAGCCGTCAGTGTGCCTCTTGAGATTTACCTGCACAACTCTCACTAGCTGGGCTCTGTTACATACGCAATGCGAAAATGGATGTCTGTTTATCACAGCAGTTGTTTATCACCAAATAACGTTACAATAATGACACATATAGCCTGACATCATCTCATCTGACCGCAGATACTGAATCAGGACAACACGTTTTTCTTTGGTGAATGGCACATAGTGCACTATATGGGATAGGGAACGATTGAGACACTGTAAATATGCTTTCCATTGGGGCAAAAGAAGTCTGGTTTCAAATTAATGTCACGTGAACCGTGATTTTGCCAAGTAAGACATGTTCTTGGATCGATATATTTTGTTGATCCTGGAACAACATTCCTATCCGAAAATTTAGTCCTAACCTTTTCCCAACCCCTAAACCTAACCCTACCCATAACTTATACCTAAAATCAGAGGGAAATGATAGGTGAATAACACTGTTGTGGAAGCACCTAACCCTGGTTGTAAGCCTAAACTTGACATAAATGGTAAACTTATCCCTCAAATCTGATTGGTTGATTGGAATGTTGTTCCAGGATCAACAAAGATATTGATCTAGGAACATGTTGTACTTGGTGAAATCACGTTCACCGCGCAGACACAGTCTGCTCTTGTCCAGAGACATGACAGCACAGAATGGACCACATGCACAAGTCGTGTAGACCACAAAACGAATTGGACCCATTTGAATTCTGCACAGAATGATAGGAAGAGTTTGGTTCCAAAACACTATAAATCCATTTTGACTAATTTGAGTAAAAATGTGTTTTCTTTTCCAAGAAAGTGGCAAGATGAAATTTTCTGTTTCAAACTTCCACATAGCATCTTTTGGTTATAAAAACATAAAAAATTCAAATCTAGATTTAGATTTTCAAAGGTTTATTATAAAAACAGATTATTTTTTTCCCAAAATGCAATAAATCCATGACACATTTATTTATTTTTTTTCAAAATGCAATTAATCCATCAATATTTATTTTTCATATTGAAAATACACAACAAAAGTAAGTTGATTCACATATATGACAGCCTCTGAACTTTGTCAATACTAATCTTTAAAATAAAATATTATTATTAGGGTAAAATACAGTAACAAAACTCTGTGAAAAGGGTCCAAAAGCAACAGCAAAGTTCAAATTTTAGATAGAGTTTGACATATAATTCTCAATAATAGGTACCTATTTTATCCAACACTTTTGTCTCCATGTATTGTACATTCGGAGACATTTACACTTTTTAGAGATTCACATATCGCAAGATACAAGTTAGATTTAAACTGCACAGCGTCATGGCAGGCTCTGTGAATGGCTGCTGTACTCCATTGGAGTGTAAGATGAACTAATTTAGATAATAAGCACCTTTCTAGCTGAACAAGAGAGTGAGATAGATAGAGAGAGAGAACGAGTGCATGGAGGTTAATGACAGTCTATTCACCACCTCCTCTCTCCTTCCTAAGTGCCAATCTCAGTCTTATTGTTCTCAATCTCTCTTTAACATATAGACTAATGCGAAACATAGTGCTCTATTCAGCATCAGACAAATGCAGTCAGTTCATTTCCAAACTCTTCGTTTAGCCACAATTGATTCATATCTTGGAGTCTGGGAGTTTGTACAGAGATACTGAATTGGTTGCAAAGAGGAAGATGGTATTTCATGGATTGTTTTGAATTTTTCTCTATGTCCTCTGACTTTTTACCTTCGAAAGACCTTCAGAATTTCATTTCCTTTCATTCTCAGAGTGTCACTGAGGCCTTAATTGCCAAACTACATAATTGCAGATGGAGTTACGGGTAGTAGCCTAAAATGTTTAAAACAGGAGTTTTATATCAGAGGTGTGATCATAGCTTGAGTATATCCTGCCAGACTGGAATCCCCCATTACCACATACAGTGTTTTTGAGCACACTGGATTGTTCTAGAGGGAATTTCCCTGCAGTTAGTGTACGACTAGTCACTTTGGCTGGAATAGCATGATCTACTTAGGAGAATTTAGACAATTTCACATAAAAGTTAGATTAAATGTTTCAATTCATCATAATAAGGTCTGAAAGACATTTTCTAAAAGGTAAAATGTAAATTATTAGAGTATAATAAAGGGATATTGCACTGAAAATGAAAATTGTCTTTCTTCTGTGGAGTCCACAAGTCAGAGAGCACATCCTTCTATTTTGCACTTTTCTCATTTGATACTAAAATTTTAATGAAATGAAAACGAAATAAAAAAAATTAAATGAAGGTAGGATAGGCAATTTCAGAGAGGCTAGCAATAGCAAGCTAGATTTGAAAGCATAAGTTCCCACACTCCCTTCAGAGCGTCTCCAAAGCCACTCCTTCTTCAAAACACATGAACGCAGTTCAATGCACACAGCAGAGTCTGCAAAGCTTCACGAGAGACGGCGTTAACTTAGACACAACATTACAATAATAATGAACGTAAACAACTTGCAGAGCTCTGACTTGTACCACTGGACTGCTGCATATTCATTTCGGCATTGATAGTGTTGACATAGAAATGCCCCAGACAGCAACATAGTCTGGCCCAGATCCAGCCCTCATCTGGTACATGTGGTTTATACGCGGATCAGATGTGGGCCGGATCTGTGTCGTCACTATGACTTGCTGTCAGGGGGCATAAATCCAAGTCTGAGGACGTGAACAGCTCCGGGTAGAACATCACAGGTTGCCTTTTTTTGGTCCTGAGACTTCCACAGAAGATAAATGTACATGTTTTAATATTTAAACCACTTATATTATTGATTGCTATCAGGATGTAAAGAGAGTTCAATAAAACGTGTTTATAAAAAATTACCTACCCTACCTTTAACAGTTTTTTTAATGTTCATTTAGGCTTGAATGACAGCAGCACTCAAGCTGACAGGAACAAAATCTGATGATCATGTTCTCCAGCATGATTTGAGAATGTTGTCTTTTACTTCAGTGGAAACAAGAAAATCGCACGGTCTGTACAGACACATGCTCAATGTCACATAATCGCTGACATTTCACACACCTACCGCTCAAAAGTTTGAGATCAGTTCAAAATTGTAATCTTTTTAAGTCTCTTTTGCTCACCAAGGCTGCATTTATTTGATCAAAATACATAAAAAAAAGTAATTTTGTGAAATATTATTACAATTAAAAATAATAATTTTCAATTGCAATATATTTTAAAATTGACCTGTGATCAAAGCTGAATTTTCAGCATAATTACTCCAGTCTTCAGTGTCACATGATCCTTCAGAAATCAATTTTAAAATGATGATTTGTTGTGCAAGATACAATTATTATTATTATTATTATTATTATTATTATTAATGCTGATGTTGAAAACGTGTGCTTTTTAAGATTTTTTTGTGAAAACATGATACTTTAGGATTCTTTGATGAATGTAAAGTTGAAAAGAACAGCATTTATTGAAATCAAAATATTTTGTAACAATATAAACATCTTAACTGTCACTTTTGATCAGTTTAATGCATCCTTGCTGAATAAAAGTATTAATTTCTTACTGACCCCAAACGTTTCCATATGTTCTCAGACTGCAGGACCCCACTACAGTATTTAAGCAAAATTTCCAGTTTATTTTCTATAAAACAAAGTAAAATTTCAAGTAACTTGTCAAGCTTCAAAATGACACCATAAAGTAGTCTACTAAACATATGCTCTTTATTCCAGGTTTTCTGAAGCCATGTGATAACTTTTGTGTGAGGAAAAGACCAAAATGTATCTTAAATTGCTCACTTGAACGTTTCCCTCCACCAGAGCCTTAAAATCAAAAAGACTATTATCACATTCCATTTAAAACAGTCCAATTCACAAAAGACACAGAACAAGTGACATTTGACTCGTTTGACTCTAAATCTGGCGTGACACATTTCGATTTGCCATCTTTGAAGTGCAAATATAGTTTTAGAATGACAGAAAGGCGAGTAAATGACTCAAATGATGCTTAACATGCTAAACTTTAACATGCTTTTACTTTTGTGAAAGATTCAGTCTCTTCTCATTCAGAATAAAGAATACTGTGTGCATGATTGTGCAAATAAACACTTTCAGTAGAGATGAGAAACGGTTTACATACAGTAAGCATTGACTGATTCTTCTGAAAGAGAGAGAGAGAGAGAGAGAGAGAGAGAAGGGGCATTAATTAGGACACAAGACAAGCGAGAGTGTGCTCACAGGATTACTAACATACAACTAAACATAGGACAGTTTAAAAAAAGTCAGGACACACAAACAACTGAGTATGCAGCGCCCTCTATTGACCACCAGGAGCAGGTCAACATTATTTCAACCTTATTTTGATCTGCCTTTAATTGCATCAAAGAAAAGATCACCAAGCATTACAGTTTTTTACAATCACTAGGGCACATTTCTCAATACTTCGGTCACTTTTTCTACACTCTTCACACAATGAGCAGTATATATGGGATAAACTGTGGATCATTTATCATTGCTTTTGACTACATCTTTCAATTTACACAAATTCTTTTCTCACTCAGACACAAACATAGACAAAAGTCTGTGTGCCTACAGGCCAATTTGCTTATCAAGTTTATCAAGTTATCAAGTTTATCAGTTAAACTTAAGTTCGAATCCTTACATAATACAAAATTGAATAAGACAGAAACATTTCTACACTAATACCATATTGAAATGTATTCTAAATCTAAAAAAAATTGAAAAACTATCAAAACAACATGTAGCTGAAGACCTGCACAGGTGTTAGTCTTTCAGTTTCATTACCATCTATACAAAAGGGGAAACTTATAGGAATAATACACAGCATGTAACATATACAGCAGTGAATTATAAGCAGTAGAGAGAGTCATTCTTGTTATTCCTGCCTGATGTTTGTGTTTTAGGTCATTGTTTTATGAGTGACAAAGTGTATTTGTTAGGTGAAACCTTTGCTAGTGTTCTGGAAGAATGACTTGATTTGAGACATGAATTAAGTGTTTTGTAATTTTTTGTAATTATGTTAGGAAAATTGTGTGAAGAGTTTTGGGTGAAAAATGAAAAAATGTGTCCTGTAAAAATCTGTAATACTGACCTAAAGGCCTGACAAGAAATGTTGTAGAAAAGTGTAAACCATCAGAATGTGGTTTATCCAGAAGGTCACATGTATTCAATTTTTAGTTTTTTAATCTAAGAAACAATTTTGTGCTAAATGCAAATAATACTATAAAGCTAATCATGTACTTGAGCAATAGAATAGCAAAGAAGAAATTAAGAAGAATTAAAATGTTCTTTTGTTGTTCACATCAAAAGTCACTAATCTATTTAAACTTAACTGTATTTTAGTGCAAATTTACTTATCATTTGATAAAATAGCACAACATTTGACCCAGTATTTGTGCAATGTGTTCGGATGTTAATTCAAAACTTCTGATGATGCTTAGGCATTTACAAAAAATAATAATAATAATAATAATACATTTATATATATTAATTATTAATTATCTAAGTTGATTTGAAAAAAAAGTTGAATTATGAATATATATATATATATATATATATATATATATATATATATATATATATATATATATATATATATATAATTCAACTTTTTTTCAAATCAACTTAGATAATTAATGTGGTTCAGATAACATATTATTCTGAGTTTCTGTTGATTAATTTAATCACTTTCATTTTATTAACTCAATTTTTTAATTTCACTGAACTCAAAATTTTAAGGCAACCAGGTAACTTACATTTTTAAGTTAAACCAACAATTATTTTTCACAGTGTTATATGCACAGTTCATGGTAATATTAATAAATTGCTTGATTTTTTAGACTATTTTGTTGACTTTTGTATAAAAATCTGTGCTTTATTATGTCACCACTTGATGCCCAATGTAAAAAGTGGGTCCTGAAGCGTAACCAATTGCTGTAGATCTGCTACAGCATGGATGATGTATGATGGGGTGTAGGGAAAACATGAGATCATGAGAGAGAGAGAAAAGGAGGCAGAGAACAAGTGCCGCCACACTTCCTGGCCAGATTGCTTGCTCCCCTCACACCTTTGTTTGTGCTGATGGGAGGACCGAGGCCGACGGGTGTGAAAGACACACACACACTCGCACACTCTCCACGAGAAGCCGTACTGTTTTGTTTGTTTCGACTTATCAGTGGAACAGATTGAGCATCGAGGCGTCGTCTCACGTTTGACGTTCGTTTTGAGAAAATCACACCCCCGAGAGCCACGGACCAGACCCGTTGACAGTGCAACTTTGATTTGTGTGTATGCGTGTGTTTGTCACAACCCCTCCTCTCGAGCTCACCCCCGGCTCCGTCTTATACACCCTTAACACCTCCGAGTTGGTCAACATATGTCAGAAAGCGAACGGAAATAGGGAGAGGGCTGAGGACACCATGTGAGAATGAAGATGATGTTGTCGTCTATTTCACTCAAACCCTGTAGCTTGGATTTTCACCCAACACAACATTCAGGGTGAAAATTACTGATTTTACTGGGGCCCCTCCTAGGAAGTCAAAAACAAAAGTTTGGGAATTTTCAGTTCAAAGTAAATGCACTAGACTTCATATTTGGTGAGGAATTGTTTATTAAATAAGTTTATATAACCACAAAAGTTAGATTAAATGCTAACGAAAGTGTGCAAGGACAAAAGCAGATTGTTTTTTTGTTTTTTTTGCTTTAGGATTGGACATTACATGAATAAAAAAAAAAAAAAAAATGACTGTCATCACTTAATAATTTATTATAGATCAGAATCCTTATGCTAGATGTACAGTAAATGCATTTTATTAACTTTTTTTTAAATGTAGAAATGTTGAAGCCACAGAAATATGTGTGACGGCATGTTTTATGCTTACTAATTCTCACTAAAACAAAGCAAAAATGGCACATCATTTTAAAATGTTATCAACACCTGTTATACATTACACACACACACAATAGCATATCATTTTACAATGACGTAACATTGTTTTGTATTAAACAAAAAAACTGTAATTTATATACAGACAACAGAATTGTCAGGGGGGGGGAAACAATTTTCAGTGTGCCGTGTCCTTAACACTCAAAATAATTAATTGGTTTGAGTAGGACAAACTTAAATTAAACAAATTAGTGCAGTCAAATTAGCTTTCAAGACTGTGGAAACTGCAGAATTATGAACTGACTTGGAGTGCTGAGTATTTAGCACTTCCTTTTTCTTTCGAGTTCACAGAACTGACATATTTTAAGTAAACTAAACTGTTTCGTTGTTTTGAGTTTTATGAACTCCTTTCTTTTCATTTACACAGCCTTAAGTTTACCTAATGTGGGTTTTTGGAGAGTTACCATCATGGTGACAAGTGGCGCATGCGGCTTGGTTTGAGAGCAATGTTTCATATTGCTGTACTCATTCAGCAAGTGCTATGCCATGCTATTGTTAAGTTTCCACTAATAAAAATGTTTATGTTGAGATTACATGATAATTTTAAATTAAATGTATGAATTAGTGCACTCAAAAATTTCAATTTAAAAACAATTAAAATATATGAGTACAAAATAAAAATCTGCCAGTTTTGCTTAGGCTACTTAACTTTTGAATGTCTTAAAGCTGCAGTCCTTAACTTTTTTTTTTTTTTTTTTTTGTTAAAATGATCCAAAATCAAATTTTGAGCAAGTACATAACCAGCCAAAACTATCTCCTTACCTTAGCCCGATTCACAACAGTAAGCTTGTAATAATGTTTTATAATAAATTGATACTGGTGGATTTCCGCGGGAAATTCGAGCATACAGCAGTTTGTCTTTGCGTCATTACGTCACATCTGTAAACAGAAAGAAAGGAGTCCCTGCTGGTGCTGTTAGTGGATCATTTATACCCTTTTCTTACAGCAGCTGCAATAATTAAACTTATAATTTTGATTGTAATCCAGAATGGTCCAAATGACAAACTAAATACACAGTAACGCAATACTGATGTTGTTAACATTAACAATTTGAGAACAAAGTATAACAATAATAATGATTTGCACGGTTTGACGTGATCCGAGCTAAGCGAACGTTAGATTTAATCACTGACAGTGCGATTTATTGAAGGCTAATGCTTTTTTTCCCTCAATTGGTCAAAACAAAAGTGGCAGACATGTTTCTTACTTGTTCAGATGACATTTTCCGGTGAAAATTCCTACTTTGGTCATACTTCAAGACTACAATCTTTGATTCCGAAGTATCCACACCGGTATGGTGACTGACAGCAAACATTAGATTCATCTGCGCTGAGGAGCCATGCCGATGCACAACCCACGTAAAGATGATAATTCCGCAAATAACTGCAATTGCAGGTTTCAAACAGAGATGGCGACTAAGAGACAAATCTTATGGAAAGTAGCTTTAACTTAAAAATTTTGATGTAACCAATTGCCTCAATTTTTTTTTTTTTTGAGTTTTGCCAACTTATTCAGGTTTACAGTGAGAGGTAATATAGAGGTAATAGAGGTTATTTCATTTGTGTTGCCTGCACTTTGTGTGTGTGTGCACGTTTTTGTATCAGGACACAAATTTGTATAATGACATGGGTATGACAGCGGTATTACAAGGAGAGGGTGACTTATGAGGACATTACCCCATGTCCCCATTTTTCAAAAGCCTTATAAATCATACAGAATGAGATTTTTTTTGAGAAAGTAAAAATGTGCACAATTTAAATAATGTAGCACAACACATTTAACCTCCATAATACAAGGGTTATGTGATGGGTAGGTTTAGGTGTAGGGGGATAGAAAGTACGGTTTGTACAGTATAAAAAAACATTACGCCTATGGAATGTCCCCACAATTCACAAAAACAAACCTATGTGTGTGTGTGTGTGTGTGTAGCTGCAGTTATACGTGGAGGAGGGTGTATTCCAGATTTGTGTCTTCCACAGCAGTACAGCCTTTTCCAGCTCAGCAGCCGAGAAAGTGCCAATTGCACAGTTTAAAAGCCCCCACTGGTGCGGACATGATAGATAGTTTAAAAATGAGGACATGTGTTTAAAAAAAGGAGAGAGGAAAGAAAAGAAGCAAAGAAAAAATTACACAGCACAGCAGAGATGCCAAGAGAGTGTGATGAACAGTGTGTGTGTGTGTGTGTGTGTGTGTGTGTGTGTGTGTGTGTGTGTGGAGTGGAACAAAAACACACGCCAAATTAATTAATTAATTAATTAATTAATAATGTTAACTGGATTTTTATATTTTGTATAGAAATGTGGGTGTGGGCGTGCTTGCCTTGATGCTCAGGCTGCAAAAGTGTTCTGAGTGTTTTCTAATACGCTGCTAACGGTTGCCAGGATGTTTCTTGGTGGTTTCTAGGTGGTTGCTTACTGGCCTGAGTCAAAAGAGTCCACTCTCAAGTCTGAAGAATAGTCTGATCTCCAGACACGCCTCTTACAGTTTGAATCTGTTCATTTGCCTGTTTTTTTTTTTGTGCACCAGGTGAAAATCATGTACCTGATCACACAAGAAATTATACCAAAGCTCGCCATCATTTCAACAAGCCATTTCATAATAATTTAATTTACAGAAAAGCCTGATATGACAGAAGAGGACATTGATTTGTCCAACTAGGCAGTGGTTGAATTGCAGATACTGTATATTACTTATTAAAAGTGCTACATTATTTAAACACAACATGAGAGAGCATTCACAACACATTTAACCTCAATAATACAAGTTATATAGATTTAATATGAGGGACATAATGAATTTAGTTTTATCTAATTTTTCACTACTCATATGGTATTATGTCAACAAATACGTTGTTTCAGAGGTGGAGAAAGTCATTACAATTTTATGAAATTTTTTTTCATGTTTCTTGTATACAGTAATTGTAATACATTATAAATCCATTTTCTTCTTCTATAAATCATTTGAATGCATTTTTCTTCAAGAATGGTTTAATATCTCACCTCACACAATTCAGTACTTATGTTGTTCTGATGAAACCTTGATATAGTCTGTGTCTCCAAATCTGGTAACACTTTACAATAGGTTTCATTAGTTAATATTAGTTAACTACTTTAGTTAACATGAACTAATAATGAACTGCACTTCTACAGCATTTATTAATCTTAGATAATGTTAATTTCAACAATTACTAATACATTATTAAAATCAAGAGCTGTATTAATTAACATGAACAAATTACGAGCAACTGTATTTTTATTAACTAATGTTAACAAAGATTAATTAATACTGTAACAAATGTATTACTCATTGTTAGTTCCTGTTAGTTAATACATTAACTAATTGTAAAATGTTACCCAAAAGCTTCAAATTTTTGACCAAAAAGAATTCCACCTCAATATTTCAATGTATTTCATCTAAATCTACACACATACATATTTAAGTAGCAAATTGAGGACATATCAGAACTTTATTGTAAATATGTAAGTTAAGTTAATTATAATAACAACAGAAAGTACCAAGCAAATATACATATTTTATAAATCATTTTTTAATTGAAGACTTTTCTGGATGTATCCAGTTTTGTCCGATTTAATTAAATTTTTGACCTTTTTACACACACACACACACACATGTTTGTTTTTGTGAATTGTGGGGACTTTCCATAGACTTCAATGCATTTTACACTGAACAAACTGTACATTCTATCCCCCTACCCTGCCCCTACCCCTAAACCTAACCCTCACAGGAAACTGTGCAAACTTTTACTTTTTCACAAAAACTCATTCTATATGATTTATAAACCCATTTACATTGTGGGGACCGCTGGCTGGTCCCCACGATGTAGGTGAACTCAGGTTTATATTACATCATGGGGACATTTGGTCCCCACAATGTAATATAAACAAAAGCACACACACACACACACACACACACACACACACACAGATTAATACAGAGAGAATCTGATTCCCTCAAACCTATTGTGAATGAGAGTTAGGTGCTGCATATATGACTGAGAGCGTCTGTAGGCAGAGCGTTTATGTACAGCACGTTGTCTTGCGTGTAATGCGTCAGTGAACACGTGTAAAGTCGAGCTGATCACAGATGTAAGTATCACGGCCCCGGTACCTGCATGGCTGCCGATGAGAGCTGCTGTATTAATCTTCCCACTGTCTCTCCCAGGCGGGGCAGTTGTTGGTCCGATGCGGGGCCCCTGGGGGCCCAGGGCGAGTGATGCGTCTGCAGGCTGTCAGTGATGAATGGAGAGGTGCGTAAAACCTTTTTAATAACCTATGAGAAAAGAGTCCAGAAAGCACATATACATACCTGCAAATGGAGGACTCTCGCCAGAGAGTGTATTACAGTCCGCTTGACTGCATTTTTAGAGCCAAAAGTGTGGGAGGAATTATTCTCAAGAGAGAGAGAGAGAGAGAGAGAGAGAGAACAGTTTAAGTTCAACAGGTAAATCTGGGTCAAAACAAGCACAAAACGACAGCCCTTGTTGGGAGTGTACAGTCAAATTCTCACTTTAGAAAGTATCAGGGTGAATCCATAGATAAATATTTAAAAAATAAAAATGCATCTTTCAATTTGCATATTGAAAATGAAGCTTACTTTAGGACCATTAGAAATAAATGAATATAAATATGTTTGCTTGGTTCTTGGTTCTAGATCTAGATCTAGTTTGCTGACATAGAACTTTTTTAGTGAAGGTGTTGGATGTATCAATATATTTGGCTATTCTGAAATTTTGATTACTGGCTGATAACTTGTGTCCGCTTGACCAAGTCAGTTCATAATTCTGCAGTTTCCAAAGTCTACAAACAGTCTTGATTCTGGCTTCAGTACATGGTGTTTTATTTCGCATGTTGACATGACTGAGAGCAGTTTACTGCATGCTTTAAAACTATTTTAAAGAACAACAATATTTGGAATATTATTATTTTATACATCAGGTGTCCTAGCTGAGTAACCACAGGTGTAGTTAATCACATTAATTCTGAATATATTTCACTACCTTTTTGTCTTTATTTAGATGTAATATGTTGATTTTTTGATGTGAAAGCAAACAAAGGTCTTGAAACTTTGACATTTTTGTATGTGCTGTTTTTTTTTTTTTTCATTTTAAATATTTTCATCTTTTTTAAATAGGATCTTAAAAAAATTGTATCTTTTGAAATAATTCCACGTGTTTTTATACATTATATCCAATGATTTTTTCCATTAACAAGTTAACTGACTTCAGTGTCAAAATACTAGGCCAATGTAATTGTCCAAATATTGTTCACACAGATTCACAATGCTCCAATGCTTCCTGAAGCAGTGTTTTGAAATCGGCCAACACTAAATAAGTTGTTATTTTGTTTTTTTGCCGCACCAGAAGTATTCTCGTCACTTTATAATATTAATATTGAGCCACATACTCACATGAACTGATTTAAATGTTTATTTAAACAAAATGCGAATTTAAACAAAAATATCTTAATTTGTGTTCTGAAGATTAACGAAGGTCTTACGGGTGTGAAACGACATGAGGGTGAGTAATAAATGACAGAATTTGCATTTTTGGGTGAACTAACCCTTTAAAAAAGTGTAAAATATAAAGGAAATGGTGACACTGCACTTGCAATTAAATGAAAATAAATTGTAGTTTCACCATTTGAATAAGCTTACAGTGAGTGTCATGGTGGACCAGCAAACCCACCACATTTTTACAGATATTACTGTTATTGTGTCATGGAATGTAGTTTTAAATGATTTGTGGGCGAGCATGTAGTTGTTTATACCTCAAATATGGGAACTCATGTACACATAGCACCTATTTGAAAATTTCTTTAGACATTTTCAGAGATTTGAGCAGCCGTTCAAGGCTCATGTACCTGCAGAGAAGAGCTTTATCTTGGCCAACTCTTCGGTAATTCGGCTCTTATGTATATAGTGTTTAAACATGAGGTATAATTAATTTTGGGTATATCAAATGGGCAATCTTTTGTCTTATTAATCTATTACTTGCTCTAGAGCTAATCGATTTGGCTTAAGGTCTATTTTAAGTTTCATAACTTTACATTTACATTGAACTTGAATGCTATACTAGAGCGCTGCTTTTGTACGTTTGTCTGAACTGTTTGCTTGTGTTTATTATTGTGCAAACTTCTTATACTGTTATAATGGCTATTGATGTTCATTTAAATATTATTGTCCAATAAATAATATTTTATATAAATAACATGCCGTATTTGGTATTGAGAAAGGGTCCATTAGTGATTGTGATTTCGACTTCATGAAAGTTACATTAATATGCCATTAGATGGCTGCAAAGTCTGTTTTTATGAGTCAGTCACAAATACTTTTATATTGAAAGGGGCTGAAACAAAATTGTAAACAAGGACATTGTCTTTTACCCTAAACAACATCTCACAAAATGCCACTGACATGCATTGACTAGCGCTGTCATGGGAAATCATCTTAAATGTTAAAAGGACAAAGAGAAAGATATCACTTTCCTCAGCGGACATTCAAACTGATTATGAATATATGTCCTGAAGAATATCAGACGCAGATAATACACTCACTCTCTCTCTCATAATAATCTACTCTACATAAAACAATAAGCTTTAATGAAGCAACTCAACGTTCCTTCTTTACTAGTTCTAAAGTGACGTTTTAGAATTAGTAACGGAGGCTTTGTCACGGTGCACACAAAAAACAAGAAGATAGGATCCAGTTGCAGCGGTTGTTTATTGGGTAATCCAAGGTCGTAATCCAAAAGCAGGCAAGGGTCAAAATCCAGTAAAGCAGTCCATACAAAACAGGCACAAGAAAACCAGAGAAACAGAAGTACACACAACATCAACAACGAACCACAACCAAAGACAGAAACAGCTCACTATAAATAGACAGACACTAATGACATGATACAAAACAGGTGAGTGCAATGACGTGAGATGATAGTCCGGGATGTGTGTATTGGGATATGTAGTCCATGTAACAGGTGGAAATGAGAGTCCGGGATGGAGTGCCCTCTAGTGGCTGAAAGGGCACTCTCACTGGTGATCATGACATTACCCCCCCTCAAAGGAGCGGCTACCAGACGCTCCACCAGACAAAACACAAAAACACAAAAAACTCAGGAGGGAGGTGGACAGGAGGAGGATCAGGGGGAGGGATGGTGGGCCAGATCCCGGGTACCTCACTGAACACCAGGGCGGTGCTGGAGGAACTGACCAGGCGGGCGCTGGCAGGCTTGGAGTCCTGGCTGATTGCCAGGGTGGTGCTGGAGGAACTGACCAGGCTGGTTCCAGTGGGTCTGGGGTCCTGGCTGATGTCCAGGGTGGTGCCGGAGGAACTGACCAAGCGGATACTGGCAGGACTGGAGTCCTGGCTGATTTCCAGGGCGGCGCTGGAGGAACCGACCAGGCTGGTTCCAGCGGCTCGGACGGCCCGGGCAGTGGCGGCAAGACAGAAGGCTTGGATGACGGCGGCAGGGCTGAGGGTCTGGGCGGCGACGGCGGGACAGAAGGCTTGGATGATGGCGGCAGGACAGAAGATCTGGACGGTGGCAGGGCAGAAGGCTTGGATGATGGCAGGGCAGGAGGCTTGGGCGGCGGGGGCAGGGCTGGCGGCCTGGGCGGCGGCGGCGGGGCTGGCGGCCTGGGCGGCGGCGGCAGGGCAGAAGGCTTGGATGACGGCGGCAGTACAGAAGATCTGGGCGATGGCGGCAGGGCAGACCAAGGTTGCTCTGTGGCCGTGTCAGGGAGAGCGGGCAGCTCGGGGACGACCTCCGTGGTCGTATCAGGAAGAGCGGACAGCTCAGTGATGGCAGCAGGCTCGGGCTGCTCAGGCGGCAGGGCAAGGCGCTTCGGTGGCGCCGGCAGGGCAAGGCGCTTCGGTGGCGCCGGAAGGGCAAGGCGCTTCGGTGGCGCCGGAAGGGCAAGGCGCTTCGGTGGCGCCGGCAGGGCAAGGCGCTTCGGTGGCGCCGGCAGGGCAAGGCGCTTCGGTGGCGCCGGCAGGGCAAGGCGCCGGAAGGGCAAGGCGCTTCGGTGGCGCCGGCAGGGCAAGGCGCTTCGGTGGCGCCGGCAGGGCAAGGCGCTTCGGTGGCGCCGGCAGGGCAAGGCGCTTCGGTGGCGCCGGCAGGGCAAGGCGCTTCGGTGGCGCCGGCAGGGCAAGGCGCTTCGGTGGCGCCGGCAGGGCAAGGCGCTTCGGTGGCGCCGGCAGGGCAAGGCGCTTCGGTGGCGCCGGCAGGGCAAGGCGCTTCGGTGGCGCCGGCAGGGCAAGGCGCTTCGGTGGCGCCGGCAGGGCAAGGCGCTTCGGTGGCGCCGGCAGGGCAAGGCGCTTCGGTAACCCACGAACAACCACCAAAGTGGTCTCCAGGCCTTGTAGGACGGAGGAAGCCCTTTTCCTCCTTCTCCTCCGCTTATGAGGGTGTGGCGGTGGCTCACCCAAAGTGGACTCACTGGCTGGAGCGGGCTCTGGAGCGGACTCACTGGCTGGAGCGGACTCACTGGCTGGAGCGGACTCACTGGCTGGAGCGGACTCACTGGCTGGAGCGGACTCACTGGCTGGAGCGGACTCACTGACTGAAGCGGGCTCTGGAGTGGATTCACTGACTGGAGCGGGCTCTGGAGTGGACTCACTGACTGGAGCGGATTCTGGAGTGGACTCACTGACTGGAGCGGATTCTGGAGTGGACTCACTGACTGGAACGGACTCACTGACTGGAACGGACTCACTGACTGGAGTGGGCTCTGGAGTGGACTCACTGACTGAAGCGGGCTCTGGAGTGGACTCACTGGCTGGAGCGGGTTCTGGAGTGGACTCACTGACTGGAGCGGGCTCTGGAGTGGACTCACTGGCTGGAGCGGGCTCACTGGCTGGAGCGGACTCACTGGCTGGAGGCTTCCTCCTCCTCTTCCTCCTCCTCCGTGTGGGAAGCGAAGATTCAGCGCCCACCTCCTCAGTGACCTCAGGAACGGATTCATGAGCTGGAGCGGACTCTGGCTGAGCATGGGTTGCCCATTGACTTCTGTGGGAGAGATAGCTGACAAAGCCCCAGAAATCCAGGATCTGGAGCCCCTGTAACTCCCACTGAGGAAGAGGGTCATCAAGGCATCCATTGAACATTTCTTTCTGTGTCTCATCGTTATAGCGCAGCCCTCTTGCCATTGTCCAGAAAAACTGGGCAAAACATCCTACCTCACTTCCCTCCTGACGCAGCGCCACCACTGCCCGAACCAAAGCCATCCGCTCTCCAATGGAGACTGGGGGACGAATCCGAACGCTCATGCTGCTGGATCCTTTGTGTGGTGGTTCGTTCTGTCACGGTGCACACAAAAAACAAGAAGATAGGATCCAGTTGCAGCGGTTGTTTATTGGGTAATCCAAGGTCGTAATCCAAAAGCAGGCAAGGGTCAAAATCCAGTAAAGCAGTCCATACAAAACAGGCACAAGAAAACCAGAGAAACAGAAGTACACACAACATCAACAACAAACCACAACCAAAGACAGAAACAGCTCACTATAAATAGACAGACACTAATGACATGATACAAAACAGGTGAGTGCAATGACGTGAGATGATAGTCCGGGATGTGTGTATTGGGATATGTAGTCCATGTAACAGGTGGAAATGAGAGTCCGGGATGGAGTGCCCTCTAGTGGCTGAAAGGGCACTCTCACTGGTGATCATGACAGGCTTGGGCTCGACTGTTAAACTGTCAACTTGAGATTTGAATGTGTGGCGGGAAAAAGTAGACACTCCATTGTTTTTTCTTATTTATTTACACACTTGTGCTGTATAAATGCAATATCACACTTGTAGCAGTGCGATATGGCTCTATATCAACATGACTGTGATTGCCTATGGCCAAATCACAGCCGTGCTGATATAGAGCAATATTGCATGGCTACGCGTGTGATATTACATGTTTTTAACATGATATTACATGTTTGATTAAAAATACAGTAAAAACAGTAATATTGTGAAATATTATTACAATTTAAAATTGTAATTCTATTTGAATATATTTCACAAAGTAATTTATTCCTGTGATGACAAAGCTGAATTTTCAGCATCATTACTCCAGTCTTCAGTGTCACATGATCCTTCAGAAATCATTCTAATATGCTGCTGCTAAAGAAACATTTAATGTGTACAATTGTACAAAATATTTGTGTTTTTTTTTTTTCAATATTTTTTTTTTCAGGATTATTTGATGAATAGAAAGTTCAAAAGAACAGTGTTTATCTGAAATCTAATCTTTTGTAACAATTATAAATGTCTTTACTGCCATTTAATGCATCCTTGCTGAATAAAAGTATTCATTTCTTTAATTTCTTTTCAAAAAAATAAAAATAAAAATTTGTACTGACCGCAAACTTTTGAACGGTAGTGTATAATGCTACAGAAGCTTTGTATTTCAGATAAATGCTGTTCTTTAGAACTTTTTATTCATCAAGGAATCCTGAAAAAAAAGTACACAACTGTTTTAAGCATTGAAAATAATCATAAATGTTTATTGAGCAGCAGATCAGCATATTAGAATGAATTCTGAAGGATCATGTGACACTGAAGACTGGAGTAACGATGCTGAAAATTCAGCTTTGCATCACAGGAATAAATTACTTTGTCAAATATATTTAAATAGTACACAGTTATTTTAAATTGTAATAATATTTCACAAGATTACTGTTTTTTACTGTATTTTTAATTAAATAAATGTAGCCTTGGTGAGCAGACGAAACTTCTTTTAAAACATTATCTTAGTGGTTCCAAACTTTTGGACTGTACTGTATATATATATATATATATATATATATATATATATATATATATATATATATATATATATATATATATATATATATATATATATTAGGAGTGTAACGGTACATGTATTTGTACCGTTTTGGCAGAGGGTTTTTGGTATGGTGCACGAGTTGCAACATTGTAGCCTAACCACCAATAATCGCAATAAGCTCTGCGTTTTGTTACTTTCGATAAGAAAGAGTCATTTTAGCTCTCTCTCTCTATATATATATATATATATGTGTGTGTGTGTGTGTGTGTGTGTGTGTGTGTAGGTGTGTGTGTGTGTGTGTGTGTGTGTGTGTGTGTGTACACCTCAGCAGCTACAGATTAAACACGCAAGAGCCTCAATTCTTCATCTTAGTCAGACCCAAAACGGACAGCACTGGACAGGTCTCAGATTGCAAGGAAAACTTGCATTACTTCAATTTGCTGACCATTCAGTGTCTCATTCTGTCCTGGCAAACTTCTCAATCTCAGATGACATTCTAATATTCATGATCAAAGCAAGATTACAGTGTCTTCCAATGAAGTATAATTTGGCAACATGGTATCCATCAAAGCATGAACCCTACTGTATATTACATCCAACTCAGCAGGAAAATGAAACGGTTGCTCATATACTTAATGGATGCTACAATTATAAAGGACTTTATGTGGCCAGACATGACCGTCTGGTTGATCTGGTTGCAAAGGACGTGCAAAAGGTAATCTGTGGACATGATAGTAAGATTTACAAGCATAGCACTGTACGATTTAACTGGTTTCATCATAACACATCTGACAGTGTTTACTTTAAAAATATTCCAAATACTCTTGACATTGTAATTGTAAATGAGGTTATGAAATCTGTGTGTATCTTTGAGGTGGGCTGCTGTTTTGACCTGTATATAGATACTTGCTATATTCTAAACTATTGAAATATCAACCACTGGTAGATCTCATTCACCAACTTGGATACAATTGTAAATTAATAATTCTAGTATTTGGAAGTTTAGGGCATGTCCATAAGAATGTGATCGGGTGGATGCAGTTAGGGGGGCTACAAAAAAAAAGGAAACAAAATTTTGCAAGCCTTTTTGCTCTGTTTCAGCCATCATAGGGAGCATGCAAATATGGAGACGGAGATGTTTTGTTCATACTTAATGTGTTGAGTATTATAAATGAAAGAACCTATAAGACCCTTCCCAGAGTATTTGGATCTTGTTTTCATTGTAATGTCTTTCAGAACCAAATAAAAGCAATCAAATGTGTGTATGTGCACATTCAATACAATTACATGCTTTTCTTTTTCACAAGGTTTATTAACACATACACTCTACACAGATCTGGATACTTTGCACTGTACCTATAGGGAAAACCCCCTCATGGATTGACCTTTTTTTTTTGCAGCTCCTGTATTTCCTATGTATAATTATTGTCTATAATATGTTGAAGCAGGTTCATAAGGTCTGGATGACCCTCCAGTAATTCCACAAACAAACATACGGTTTGGTGAAAAAGGATTTAACATGAGTTTGACTGCTCTTCTCACATGCACACGCTCAGGGTGAGAGGCAACCTGTCAGAGTGTCATAATTACCCATGAGCACTCACAGAGGGGCTTGTTTGACAGCCATGGCTTCTCTGACAACCTGCTGAGACACTTGTGAAAAAAGACACTCACTTCAGCGGCACACAGGCACTTTAGCGGGAGATAAAAACACTTCACGGCGACAGTGTTCTGACATGACACTCACCCGCTCTTCCTTTATTACTGTCATCTTTCTTTTCGCTCAGTCTCTATGGGCATCTCGCCGTCTGCCGTGGTTCGACCCGCATGCCCGTACGCGCACACACACACACTGGCAAGCTGATGATGGCAGTTTGGAAACACATTGGAGGCCTGAGAGTGGAATCTGATGACACTATTAGAGGGAAGGTGAGACTACGCAAAAGTGCACAATTCTGCAGTTTCTTTCTTTCACTTGAGTGGAAAGACTTGTTAAAGAAAGAGCATTAGAAATAGCATAATTATTCCACAATGGTGCCACTTAGGCATAATTCTTTCAACCCTTATGTTGTGTTCAGGTCGGAGAAGATTTTCTTTTTCCCAAAAAATGTTAGTTGTTATCGAATTGGACTAAAACTTTCTGACTTTTCTTGCAGGGTACTAGTTTTGAATATTTTTTTTGGGATAGTTTTTTGGCTTTTTTTTCCCACCTCAGGGTTTTCAACACAGGAAAAGGGTTAAAGAAAAAAAAAAATAGCCTATTATCATATTATTGTGAATGATTTGTTGGTGCATCTTATTCCAGAGAAAAGACTTTTGTTCAACCTTGACATTTTTGTCAAACTTGTCAAAAATATTTTTTTATTCAGAAATACATTACTGTTCAAAAGATCAGTGTCAGTTTGATTTTTTTTTTCTTTGAAATAAATTAATACTTTTATTCAACAAAGATGCATTAAACTAATCAAAAGTGACCGTAAATACATTTACATTATTGCAAAAAAAAAATTGTATTTCAAATAAATGTTTTCAACTTTCTATTCATCAAAGAATCCTGGAAAAAGTGTATCACGATTTCCACAAAAATATGAAGCAGCACAACTGTTTTCAACACTGATAATAATAATCATAAATCTTTTTTGAGCAGCAAATCAGCATATTAGATGATTTCTGATAGATCATGTGACACTGAAGACAGGAGTAATGATTCAGCTTTGCATCACTGGATTAAATTACACTTTAACATATATTCACCTAGAAAAGTTATTGTAAATTGTAATAATACTTCATAATATTACTGTTATTACTGTATTTTTGATTAAATAGTACATTTATTAAACACAAACTCAAAACTAAACACTCAAGATACTATGACTTCCAAAAAAAACACGTAGAGAATAACTTGTAAAACATAACGTGACATTGCATATTACATATTGTCATCAATAAATACATTTAAACAATACATAAATCCATAAATATTTAACAGACAAATATTCTTATACTTTTTGAAGGACAGTCCATTTTAATTTATGATTTTATAGTAACAATAAAAGTGACACAGCAGACTTTTGACAATGTAAGAGCCAAAGTTTGTCCTGAGAAGAATTATTTATATAAATAACAAAAAGTCAATTCAAGAAGTTCATTCGTGTTAAACTGAATAAAATAATGGTACAAATGAATTGGGGTCACCTAGCAGTTTGTGCCATATAAAATCAATTTACAGGGCATTATTTATCCCCCTTCTTTTATCCAAACTCCTCCCTTCTTTTCCATGAGAAAAACATGTTTTTCAAAGAGTCTTGTTTTTGTGAAGCTTAAAATGCTAAGAGCGTTTGTGTGTGTGTGTGTGTGTGTGTGTGTGTGTGTGTGTGTGTGTGTGTGTGTGTGTGTGTGTGTGTGTGTGTGTGTGTGTGTGTGTGTGTGTGTGTGTGTGTGCTCATGTATGTGCATGTTTGGCAGGTAGAAGGCTGTGAGCGCAGGCTGTCGGAGAGCACTCCTGATTACACACTGCCATTCATCAAAGTGTCACGTCGCTGACAGCTGCTAATAAATATACTGCCACAGGACCCCCCGACCCCCCCTATCTCCCACCCCACCCTCCACCAGGCTCCAGCCACCCTCTCCTCACACCCCTCCTCTGACACCGCTGCTGAGGTCGACATCACCCGCGCAAAACTGCAAACCTCATTTGCTAATTGCCGCTTTCGCCATCAATCTGGCTCCTGTCACATGGCTTGTCAATAGGAAAAAATGAATTAAATATGTGCATGTCCCATGATGGCAGGAAAACATGTTTAGCGTATATTGGAAATATCCTGTCAAATACAAATCTGCGTTTATTTTTGTCTTTTCAATAGCTAACAGCATGCTACATACCTTCATTTCTTTTTATTTCTGTGATATTAAAAACAATTACAGTTCTCCCAAATATGAAAATTCTGTCATCATTTACTCGCCCTCATGTTGTTTCAAACCTGTGTGACTGAGCTTAAACAGAGTACATACAACTTCGTAATTCAAGTCTTCTGAAGCTATGATCACTTTGTATAACAAACAGAGCACAATTTAAAAAGTTAAATCAAATCAAACATTTGAACTCATATATACAGAGGAAAATCGCAACACAAAAGCAACATCGAACCTCATTGGTTCTTGCGTGTCACGTAACATAACATCAAGATGCACACCAATGAGGTTTGATGTCATTAACGTGTTGCCATATTTTATATGAGCTTTTGGAAAAAAAAAAAACAGCAGAAACATTCTTCAAAACTTCATCCTTCAAAAATCATACAAGTTTGGAACGACTGGAGGTGAGGGAATTATGACAACAACAAAAAAATCTGAGTAAATTATTTTGAACTATACCTTTAAAGGTGCTCTAGAATCAAAAATTGAATTTACCTCTGCATAGTTGAATAACAAGAGTTCAGTACATGGAAAAGACATACAGTGAGTTTCAAACTCCATTGCTTCCTCCTTCTTATGTAAATCTTATTTGTTGACCTCCAGAAAACTCAACATAACATCTCAACATAACACCGACTGTTACATAACAGTCGGGATCATTAATATGTACGCCCCCAATATTTGCATATGTCAGCCCATGTTCAAGGCATTACACAAGAGCAGACATTATTAACATCTGGAGCTGCACAGCTGAATCATCAGACTAGGTAAGCAAGTAAGGACAATAGCGAAAAATGGCAGATGGAGCAATAATAACTGACATGATCCATGATAACATGATATTTTTAGTGATATTTGTAAATTGTCTTTCTAAATGTTTCGTTAGCCTGTTGCTAATGTACTGTTAAATGAGGTTAAAGTTACCATCGTATATTACTTCATTTTTAAACACTTGCAGTCTGTATAATGAATAAACACAACTTCATTCTTTATAAATCTCTCCAACAGTTTAGCATTAGCCCGTTAGCCACAGAGCATATAGCCTCAAACTCATTCTGAATCAAATGTAAACATCCAAATAAATACTATACTCACAGGAATCGATGCATGCATGCAGCATGAATGACGAACATCTTGTAAAGATCCATTTGAGGGTTATATTAGCTGTCGAGAGCTCAGGAGGGCAGGGAGTGAGAGATTCAAAGGGGCTGCGCAGCCTGAATCGGTGCATAGTTAATGATGCCCCAAAATAGGCAGTTAAAAAAATTAATTTAAAAAAAAATCTATGGGGTATTTTGAGCTGAAACTTCACAAACACGTTTAGGGGACACCTTAGACTTATATATGATCTTTGGATAAGACGTTCTACGGCACCTTTAATAGGAATATTAGAGAAAGGAGTAGGGGTGTTCGATTCCAGATTTTTTGGAGTCGACTTCGACTCCCGACTCCTACTGTAGGAGTCGATGGAATCGACTCCTTGACTCCATTTACTGTACATCAAAACAGGGTCATAAATAAGCCAAGATGGCAGTCCTTACACACTTAATTTATTTTTCCCCGTCGCGAAGCCTTAAAATCCCCTCATTAAAACAACACACATTTAGCGAGACTGTCCAAATTAGTCCAATTTAGAGATGACCTGATAACGATCAATGTTGCTAATTGCCAATACCTAATTTTATCAAGAGAAAAGTTATGAAAAACATCTGTGGTCGAATATTATGTCAGAATTAAATGAGAAAGCAGGGATTCTGTAATGAATTCATATCATTATAATGGTCAGGGGATGGCGCTAAACACACATGATCATTGTCTTAAAAGTGCTTGGACACGAGAGTTAAAGATACTAAAATTAATACAATAAAATTAATACATACAAAAATGCATATGTACACTTATTAATGTGTTTATTGATGATGTAATTTTTTTTATTTTTATGTATGGTTGTTTAATGAACATGGTTAACTATGGAACATCAAATCTATATTTATTGCAATAATATAAGTTACCATCAATACTAAAGCTGACACGGAGGTATGTATAATTACAAACTAAAGTCACTATGACTGTTATCTATTTCTAAAGTAAGCTAAATAAATGTATGTGACAAAGTTTCTGCGACAGCTCTCTAACGCAATTCATCGGTGTCCGAATTCCTCGCTTAATTTCGTTCACTCCTAGCTTAGTGCACTTAACCATATACATTATGCACTTAACTGCCATGCATTATGTAGGCTATGGATTCGAAAATTAGTAAACAAGTGAGCAATTCCGGACACAGCAACAGAGTTGACACAGAGAGTCGATTTCTGTGCTGGAGTCGACCCTATTCAGAGTCGAGGAATCAACTCTTTTGGAGTCGACTCCCCATCACTAGAAAGGACAAAACAGGAAATGAAGGAAGGCTCTGAATTCATACGAGCTGAACTCAAACTTATAACATCTACATGAACACCACAGCTTAATGTATAGGCTAACTGCTAGGCTACAGTTTTGTCACAGTCCTTTCTATTAAAGCGAACATGAAATGGCATTCACAACGTGATTTAATTTAATCATAAGAGGCATTTCCAAGTGAATAGGGATACTTAATGTGCACTGATTAGGAACGTGTAGTAAGAAAGTAAAAAGGCCATTCTGATTTCACTGCTTTGTCAGCCTTAGCTTTTCCAAGTATTTTCCACATTCAATAACCCACAATGCATTGTGGCTTAGGTCAGGGGTGTCCAATCCAGCTCCTGAAGTGCCAGTGTCCAGCAGAGTTTAAGCTCCAGCCTGCCCCAACACACTTGCTTGGAAGTTTCTAGGCTGTATCTGAAATCGCCCCCTCTCATTCACTATTCCCTACATTGTCTTACTAATAGTCCACGCAAAGGAGAGAATGAAAACAAGTGAGTGAATTTCTGACACTAAAGGCTGATTTCCGCATCAGACCGATGCCGGAACCTCTGCGCCGTAGGCTGCATCTGTTTTCATTTATACTTCTGTGTCGTTGTCCACGTTGACGTGGATGTGGATGCAGACCACTAGTAGGCAGTGTCCATGGTCATGTTGCGTATCAAGGCAAAAGCCGAAGAAGCAGTAGCTTGTCATGTATTGTGTCAGAAAAGACAAATAGAAGTGAGAAATAGGTAATGACTTTGTTGCAGTATGACTGCATGTGTCCCCTGAAACAGAACATTTTTTCATTCCTATGGAAGTTGAAAACACTCGCTCTTCTTCGAGTGTTCCAGTTTTTTGACCTGAGGGAGGGGTTCTAGCAGACCAATCACAGCACTTGCGGTCCATGTAGAATTGATGCGTTGTTAAATTTTTGAAGAGGTGCACGTCAGGCTACGTCATCGGCTACGCGTGGTACACACAGCCTAAGCCGTATAGCTACGATGTACACTCGACACAGAAGTATAAATCAGCCTTAAGTGCACCAGAAGCACTGCAGATGCGATCTTCTGGAAATACATGGGAACTCATTTTGTGTGACTCTCACAATGTCAGAGGAATAAAGAGTACCTGAAAACCATAGTTGAGTAAAAGTACAGATATGAAAATGACAAGACTGATATTTTTACGATAATGTTATAGATGCTCCAACACCAATAGGCTAATTAATTTGTGTGGGGTGTGCAAATAACACAAATCAAATGGGATTTCATACCTTTATAATGAAATAGAGATCGCGAGATGAATCCAATCCGTGGCACTTGGGTAAAATATATATATCTCAAATGTTCTCTCAAACTAATGAGCACGTATCCAAAGTTTTTCAAAATAGTGCAGCAGTTTTAGTTATATCCAAGCAGTGCTGTCGGAGTTGTATATCCTCCTGGTATTGTCATTGTAGTAAATCTCAGGAACAAAACTTTTAGCCAATGCCACGACGATCCAACAACGTGTGTTCCGCATGAGAGCACATGTACACAGACTGACATCTGTCTCGAGTATGCAGCAAGCCATATATTGTATAAAATAATCCAGAAAAAAGGCACAAATACGGCTGAGATGCCAAATTCAGTGGCTGGAATTAGCAGCTGAGGTAACATGACGGCTCACAGACAGCAGCGGCATACCTGTCACTCAAGTGACCACGCCCTTAATTATGCAGAACTTTAAGGCTAAATATAATTTAAACAGATGAGCTATAAAAAAATTCACCCCCCTCAGAGTTGTCATGAAGGGCAAAATTCGCAGTATAGACCAAAACCACAATATGAACCAGACTGTAAACATGTTTTTTTTTTTCTGCTGTAAACTTGGCTAATTTAACATGATGGTCAATGAGATTCTGCTCACTTCTGCAGCCTGTCCCTAGCGGCCAGTCGATGAATTGCAGTTTAAGTTACTTCCGAATTGGCTTCACGAGAGACTGGGGGAGGTTGCCGCTTGCCATTTTCACATTTCTTTGAGCTTTGGCTCCTAAATAGGATGTGCAGAACAGGAAATGCGCGCTCGAAGAAACAAGCAACTTCCAAACCATCGATCAAAGCGTGCTAACGTTTTCTGAGGACATGTTGATGGTATATAAATCATGCCTGAAAGTTAGCGTTCGTGGGGACATGTCAATCAAACCAACCGTCCATTCAGAAACAGAGAAATTTGACACAGGCTGGGCTGCGTTCAGCCCCGACAAAACGTTGCAAAACGTTTTTTAACAGTGGCGCGTTGAACACCCTGTTCTGGTGACGCAAGAGCTGCAACTATGGCAGCTGAGATGGACATTCTTTGTGTTCTTTTTGAAGAATTTTCGGAGCCTGATGAAGTCGGTAAATACGTGTTTAATAGGCTACTGCAAAATACACTCGATGTTACAGTCACTGCCTCTTGCTGTCCAGAATAAAACATATCACAAGAGTGAAGGGATTTGTGAAAACTGTGGTTTCTAATTATTGTGATCCAACATTTGTCTTTATGTTTATAAAAGTTTATGAAAGTATCTCTCCACAATACAGTAACAAAATATATAAGTATAGAATGTTTTATGTTTATCACATTAATCAGTGCTAGCACACCTTCCTAAGGAAATGATATGGACCAGAAGGCATTGCAATTACTAAATGATATTTAGACAGACTTAAAGAAGTTCCAGATCTATACTTGTGCTCTTATTATTTAAGTTTTGCCATTAATGTAAATAAACATGTGCAAACAATATACTTGCTCTTGTAAATTTTTATGTTAATTACATTCACGAGCTGTTTCTTTAATACCGCGTGGTTTATATGCATGTTGATGCTGATTGGGCTAACATTTTTGAAACAAGAGAAAACGTATCTCAAACCTGTTGCACACCGTTTCCAGGAAACATGTCGTTCAACCCGGAAACCGTAGCAAAAAGTTGCGCACCGGTTTGAGCTTGAACCATGGCTGCGTCCGAAAACTGGAAAATGCTGCCGTCCGAGGACACATTTCAGGGTAGTAAGGCATCAAGGCACGTCCGAATCCAATGTTAGCTTCACTTCCTCTCTCATGAGATTCCTTCCTCAGATCGATTTTTGAAGGAAGCATAGATGTATCCTTAGCTGCCTTTGATATCCCACAATCCTGTGCTTTCCATTCTGTGACAGTTGAGCTAGAAAAGTAAAGATGGCGTCCAAAAGTTGCGTTTGCTGCTCAGTTTGTGTATAAATGTACAATTTTGATCAACATGTTTCAATTTTGATATCATTTCTATCAAGAAATTAGTACTGTAGTAATTAAATATTTGTTTAGTTCTCACCAAAGCTCGCGCTTTATTGCTGTAGTTCATTAAACTGTTACGCTGCCTCAGAAGTCTGTCCGAAATCAGTTTCGTGAGTTACCTTCATGCACTAATGCTGCCGTACAAGTTACACAGCTACCTAGGTTTTCGGACGCAGCCCATGGCTTGAACGTGCCCCTGATCTCTCACATTCATTTCCGGTTGAGGCGCGAGCTGGTTTGACTGAAGTATTTGTGAGTTTTCGTGAAGATTTATAGTTTATGGACTGTTTTGATTTCGATAATCACATCTAGCTATGTAAAAGGTATCGATAAAAGGGATCTTTGAAAGCGAAACTAAAGTGGTTATTGCCTCGGCCAGCGACGCAATCGGGAGGACGCACGAGAGGAGAGGACTCTGCGTTTGGTATATTTCTGCATTTACAATGCTTAGACTCATTTTTGATTGAATTATTATTATTTTAAAATGTGAAAGAACAGCAACCAATATGATAAACTATTATTTGACCAAAAAAAGGTTTGGTATATGGCAAGGCTACTTGCACACTGCACAGCTGTCTGGAAGTTTGCAAACTTGAATAGAATTGCCATTTCAGTAAATAAAAATGTTGGTATTGTGAAATTGGTATTATTACAGTGCAAAAACTGTGTGTATAAACAGTGATTTCTTTGTTTCAGTTTCTTTTGAAGATTAGTGAGCAGCAGCTGGCACAGCTGGCATCACATCTCCAGGAGGCAGACGGGTAATGCTGAGGTGATGCTCAACACAGGTGACAAAAAATGATGCACATATAAGGAATTATACAAATCTGGAGGATGTTCTAGATTGTAATAAAGTCTTGTGTCTCCTGAAAGAATAAAACTGATCAAAATCATAAAACGCCTCTTTTTTTTGTTTGTTTATTATAGTACAGACAAAATATACTATAATATATATCACTTTCAGCAGTGTTTATGTATTTTCAAAGGGTTTTCTGTAAAACAACACTGCGATATTGGATTTATACCGCTGTGGAAACGTATGTGTCTTACTGTGTGTTTGTCCCTTCACTGCAGACAAGCTGAAATTGGCTAAATCATTGATTGCAGTCTTTCTCTCTATTGATCTCAGCATTTTTGGACAGAATTTAAGATATGTAAGTATCAAAATTCAATCCGGCATAAGTTATGGACCCAAATTGGGTTGCCTAGCATTTTTTACATTGTAGCTGTTTAAGGTGATTTTGATTAGGATTGGAGCTAAACTCTGTAAAATAGTGGCCCTCAATGAGTAGGATTGGACACCCCAGCTTTATGTAACCTGCCACCCAAGCAGTGAATGTATATTGAACATCCATCAGTTGGCTGATCCTATTTCAAGATATGGAGGAGAGCTGTTGTAAGGTTAAATGTCTCTACAGATCAGTGGCATCTAGGGGCCATCTGCACTGCCCAGCAGGTCCCTTGACCCCTCTGTCAAGGTTAAGTGTTCCTCAATGAGGCCAGGGCCACAGAGGTGAAGGATGCAGAGGCACCTGAAGTGGTGGTCTATGAAGACGTCTCCATTCAGCTGGGTCAGCAACATCACTGACCACCTATCCAACCTCAACAACCTTCAACAACAGCAACAACAAAAAAATAAAATAAAATAAAATAGTCCAGACTCTGTAAAACAGGGGTGTCTAATCATGCTCCTGGAGGGCCAATGTCCTAACTCTAACCTGCCCAAAACAAACTTGCCTAGATGTTTCTAGTAATTCTAAAAATCTTGATTATCTGATTCAGGTGTGTTTGATGAAGACTGAAGCTAAACTCTGCAGGATAGTGGCCCTCAAGGAGCAGGACTGGACACTGCAGAGGTAAATAATGTGATTAACTCCAGAAAAACACATGGGCTGAAGTGGGCAGAGTCACAGCCTGCTGTCTGAAATGTCATCTCTGCTGATTTAGTTTTCAGTTGGACCTGTGACACTCATGTGGAGTAGCGCAAGTCTGATACTGACCTGTAACATGTCCTCATAACATTTACCCCCTCTTCCCAAATCCCATCCATACTTTCATTTGGTGTGTGACTCTCACAGTGCATTATGGGTATTATATCACAGACAGCAGCGGCATACCTGTCACTCAAGTGACCACGCCCTTAATTATGCAGAACTTTAAGGCTAAATATAATTTAAACAGATGAGCTATAAAAAAATTCACCCCCCTCAGAGTTGTCATGAAGGGCAAAATTCGCAGTATAGACCAAAACCACAATATGAACCAGACTGTAAACATGTTTTTTTTTTTCTGCTGTAAACTTGGCTAATTTAACATGATGGTCAATGAGATTCTGCTCACTTCTGCAGCCTGTCCCTAGCGGCCAGTCGATGAATTGCAGTTTAAGTTACTTCCGAATTGGCTTCACGAGAGACTGGGGGAGGTTGCCGCTTGCCATTTTCACATTTCTTTGAGCTTTGGCTCCTAAATAGGATGTGCAGAACAGGAAATGCGCGCTCGAAGAAACAAGCAACTTCCAAACCATCGATCAAAGCGTGCTAACGTTTTCTGAGGACATGTTGATGGTATATAAATCATGCCTGAAAGTTAGCGTTCGTGGGGACATGTCAATCAAACCAACCGTCCATTCAGAAACAGAGAAATTTGACACAGGCTGGGCTGCGTTCAGCCCCGACAAAACGTTGCAAAACGTTTTTTAACAGTGGCGCGTTGAACACCCTGTTCTGGTGACGCAAGAGCTGCAACTATGGCAGCTGAGATGGACATTCTTTGTGTTCTTTTTGAAGAATTTTCGGAGCCTGATGAAGTCGGTAAATACGTGTTTAATAGGCTACTGCAAAATACACTCGATGTTACAGTCACTGCCTCTTGCTGTCCAGAATAAAACATATCACAAGAGTGAAGGGATTTGTGAAAACTGTGGTTTCTAATTATTGTGATCCAACATTTGTCTTTATGTTTATAAAAGTTTATGAAAGTATCTCTCCACAATACAGTAACAAAATATATAAGTATAGAATGTTTTATGTTTATCACATTAATCAGTGCTAGCACACCTTCCTAAGGAAATGATATGGACCAGAAGGCATTGCAATTACTAAATGATATTTAGACAGACTTAAAGAAGTTCCAGATCTATACTTGTGCTCTTATTATTTAAGTTTTGCCATTAATGTAAATAAACATGTGCAAACAATATACTTGCTCTTGTAAATTTTTATGTTAATTACATTCACGAGCTGTTTCTTTAATACCGCGTGGTTTATATGCATGTTGATGCTGATTGGGCTAACATTTTTGAAACAAGAGAAAACGTATCTCAAACCTGTTGCACACCGTTTCCAGGAAACATGTCGTTCAACCCGGAAACCGTAGCAAAAAGTTGCGCACCGGTTTGAGCTTGAACCATGGCTGCGTCCGAAAACTGGAAAATGCTGCCGTCCGAGGACACATTTCAGGGTAGTAAGGCATCAAGGCACGTCCGAATCCAATGTTAGCTTCACTTCCTCTCTCATGAGATTCCTTCCTCAGATCGATTTTTGAAGGAAGCATAGATGTATCCTTAGCTGCCTTTGATATCCCACAATCCTGTGCTTTCCATTCTGTGACAGTTGAGCTAGAAAAGTAAAGATGGCGTCCAAAAGTTGCGTTTGCTGCTCAGTTTGTGTATAAATGTACAATTTTGATCAACATGTTTCAATTTTGATATCATTTCTATCAAGAAATTAGTACTGTAGTAATTAAATATTTGTTTAGTTCTCACCAAAGCTCGCGCTTTATTGCTGTAGTTCATTAAACTGTTACGCTGCCTCAGAAGTCTGTCCGAAATCAGTTTCGTGAGTTACCTTCATGCACTAATGCTGCCGTACAAGTTACACAGCTACCTAGGTTTTCGGACGCAGCCCATGGCTTGAACGTGCCCCTGATCTCTCACATTCATTTCCGGTTGAGGCGCGAGCTGGTTTGACTGAAGTATTTGTGAGTTTTCGTGAAGATTTATAGTTTATGGACTGTTTTGATTTCGATAATCACATCTAGCTATGTAAAAGCATTGATGGTATCGATAAAAGGGATCTTTGAAAGCGAAACTAAAGTGGTTATTGCCTCGGCCAGCGACGCAATCGGGAGGACGCACGAGAGGAGAGGACTCTGCGTTTCGTATATTTCTGCATTTACAATGCTTAGACTCATTTTTGATTGAATTATTATTATTTTAAAATGTGAAAGAACAGCAACCAATATGATAAACTATTATTTGACCAAAAAAAGGTTTGGTATATGGCAAGGCTACTTGCACACTGCACAGCTGTCTGGAAGTTTGCAAACTTGAATAGAATTGCCATTTCAGTAAATCAAAATTTTGGTATTGTGAAATTGGTATTATTACAGTGCAAAAACTGTGTGTATAAACAGTGATTTCTTTGTTTCAGTTTCTTTTGAAGATTAGTGAGCAGCAGCTGGCACAGCTCGCATCACATCTCCAGGAGGCAGACAGGTAATGCTGAGGTGATGCTCAACACAGGTGACAAAAAATGATGCACATATAAGGAATTATACAAATCTGGAGGATGTTCTAGATTGTAATAAAGTCTTGTGTCTCCTGAAAGAATAAAACTGATCAAAATCATAAAACGCCTCTTTTTTTTGTTTGTTTATTATAGTACAGACAAAATATACTATAATATATATCACTTTCAGCAGTGTTTATGTATTTTCAAAGGGTTTTCTGTAAAACAACACTGCGATATTGGATTTATACCGCTGTGGAAACGTATGTGTCTTACTGTGTGTTTGTCCCTTCACTGCAGACAAGCTGAAATTGGCTAAATCATTGATTGCAGTCTTTCTCTCTATTGATCTCAGCATTTTTGGACAGAATTTAAGATATGTAAGTATCAAAATTCAATCCGGCATAAGTTATGGACCCAAATTGGGTTGCCTAGCATTTTTTACATTGTAGCTGTTTAAGGTGATTTTGATTAGGATTGGAGCTAAACTCTGTAAAATAGTGGCCCTCAATGAGTAGGATTGGACACCCCAGCTTTATGTAACCTGCCACCCAAGCAGTGAATGTATATTGAACATCCATCAGTTGGCTGATCCTATTTCAAGATATGGAGGAGAGCTGTTGTAAGGTTAAATGTCTCTACAGATCAGTGGCATCTAGGGGCCATCTGCACTGCCCAGCAGGTCCCTTGACCCCTCTGTCAAGGTTAAGTGTTCCTCAATGAGGCCAGGGCCACAGAGGTGAAGGATGCAGAGGCACCTGAAGTGGTGGTCTATGAAGACGTCTCCATTCAGCTGGGTCAGCAACATCACTGACCACCTATCCAACCTCAACAACCTTCAACAACAGCAACAACAAAAAAATAAAATAAAATAAAATAGTCCAGACTCTGTAAAACAGGGGTGTCTAATCATGCTCCTGGAGGGCCAATGTCCTAACTCTAACCTGCCCAAAACAAACTTGCCTAGATGTTTCTAGTAATTCTAAAAATCTTGATTATCTGATTCAGGTGTGTTTGATGAAGACTGAAGCTAAACTCTGCAGGATAGTGGCCCTCAAGGAGCAGGACTGGACACTGCAGAGGTAAATAATGTGATTAACTCCAGAAAAACACATGGGCTGAAGTGGGCAGAGTCACAGCCTGCTGTCTGAAATGTCATCTCTGCTGATTTAGTTTTCAGTTGGACCTGTGACACTCATGTGGAGTAGCGCAAGTCTGATACTGACCTGTAACATGTCCTCATAACATTTACCCCTTCTTCCCAAATCCCATCCATACTTTTTCTTTCCTTAAAGTCAACAAAACCTATTTTACTTCTGTAATATGATGCATTTTGAAACTATTCGTCTCTGCAAAAACATGCAATGAATCATTCGTTATGAGAAAAAAAAAAATATTTATATTAAGAAAAAAGTAAGGTCAAGTTTGATTTAATGTTGACTTTAAGGCTTCTGTGTAAACTAGGCCTACTTGAGATAAGTGATTATTTTGTAGATTCATAAACAGAAGATTGTTCATTGTTGTGTGTCTCTCTCTCTCTGTGCTTCTCCTGACAGGTGTGTGAGTCGGCTCCCCCTGTAGGGAGATGAATGAAGCGCGTGATGTTGCTGTGATGGTGGTCCGGTGGCTGAGGCGGAAGCCGGCGCGTTTGTGTGTGTGATTCTTGCCAGGCTGGTGACCATACTGTGCAACAGATGGTACCGAAGGTGGGATTCAAACGGACAGGTTGAGGGGTACAGCAGCTGCTCTCACAGTCAGCTCAGTTGCGCCCCCTACTGCCTGACTCACCCACACTACAGTACTTGAGCTACACAGCTAAAATACTCACCCAGGTGTCTTGTTCACTATGCGCTGGATCCAATAGTATAGTGTAGGTCAGATTTTAGCCTGAAAAAAAAAGTTGCTTGTGGAATAACATTGTTTGGAAATTACATGAGTTGGGCTTCAGCGAGGATAAATCTGATGGTTTGAAACGTACTAGTGTGGTTACTGGTGATCAAGGGTACATTTACTCAACAGCGATTTACTAAAAACGGAAACATTTTTCCTTTGTGTTTTTCACGTACATGCGACAACATTGTTAAAACCATCCCTGCTCACAAGGATATGCGAAAACGATTAAAAACACTGTATTATATAGTTCACTTGAGGGAGTGAATGAAATCGGGTGAGTGAATTTGGGTACTGAATGTGCCACATTGCACCAGCGGTTTAGAAAATTGGATGGATGGTTCAGCTGCGGGCACCATCTTCTGGCGAGACGTGGGAATTCATTTGGTGTGTGACTCTCACAGTGCATTATGGGTATTCTCTAGCCATTGAGAGTATATCGGTTGTACACTTGTTATTTCAGGACATTATGAGTGCATTCGATAACGTATACTATGGTTTTGGACACCCCTACAAATGGCTGTAACCTCAAATAGTGCCCTATTTAAGGATATGGGGGGCAGCACTGAGATTCAACAAAATGATTGCTAGACATCTTATCCGTTGAGCAAGAAAAAGGCCATCTCTAGCTCAGTTTCAAATGACAGTAAAATTATAATTATTATTATAAGCTTACAATTGTGAATCAGGGTAAGGCAAGAAGGCAGTTTTGAAAACAATATTTATTTATTTTTTTTTTTAGTACTTGGTCAATACTGTATTTTTGTTCATTTTTAAACAAAAAAAAATCATTAAGCCATTTGGTTACAGTTTATTTTGGTGGTCCTTTTAGACATTCTGTTGACTATTGTTGCACCTACATGTCAACTAACTCTCAGAATTAGTTACAGTGCTCAGCGTAGCACTGTTTTACCGAAAAGTAACATTTTAAACAATATCTCAATGAACACAAAAACAATTTCCAAATTGTTGACAAGACTAAGTTTTATATAACATCTGTTTAACTTATAACATGAAAGTAATGTTAATAATATAACTCAGTGAACAAAATTTTCAGTTTTACTCAAATTAGGGCGATGCAAAAATGAGTACACCCCACTGAAAGTCTCTGGAGCAAAGCTAAATTTTAGACAACAAATGTCTAATTTAACAAGAATTCAACCACAGGTGAGTCTAATTATTCATTACACAGGTATCCAGCAGACAGTTGACTATAAAAGGGTGTTAAAACCCCTTCCCATTTCATGCTGTCAGCAATGGCACCACATAGAAGAGAAATATCACAAGTATATCACAAATATCACATTTCTTTACACCAGAAAGTTGAAGGCTACAAGAAGATCAGCAAAGCTTTACTTATCAGTCAGAATACTGTAGCAAAAGTGGTACAAAAAATTATAAAAGCTGGAACTGCAACCATCTCACAGAGATGTCCAGGTCGTCCACGGAAGTTAACACCTCGACAGGAGTGTCTTCTGATGAGAAGGTTTGAAGAAAATCGGCATGCAAGTTCACTGCAGTTATTTAAAGTAGAAAGCCAAACTGAGGTGACTATTTCCCGTGACACAACGTGGCGTACACTGCAGAGGAATGGCATGCATGGGTGCCGTCCACGAAAGAAGCCTCTCCTAAAGCCCAGGCACAAAAAAGCCCACCTAGAGTTTGCCAGGGCCCATGCTGACAAAGAGGAAGACTACTGGGACTCTATACTCCAAGATAACCAAGAGACCAAGATAAATGTTTTTGGAACTGATGGCTTCAAAACTGTATGGCGTTGCAAAGGTAAGGAATACAAAGAAAAATGCATGGTGCCTACAGTGAAACATGGTGGTGGCAGTGTCCTTATGTGGTGCTGCTTGAGTGCTGCTGGTGTCGGGGAACTGCATTTCATTGATGGCATCATGAATTCACAGATGTACTGCTCTATACTGAAAGAGAAGATGCTACCATTACTCCATACCCTTGGTCGTCGTACACTTTTCCAACATGACAATGATCCTAAACACACATCTAAGGCCACTGTTGGATTTCTGAAGAAGAAAGAAACGGGTGAAAGTGATTCAGTGGCTCCTGACCTGAACCCCATCAAACACCTATGGGGAATTCTGAAGAAACAAGTTGATTGTTTCAGAGGTTTTGAAAAGTTATAATATTTTGATTAAAGATTGCAAGAAACAGTCCTTTTATTTAGAATAACTTGCACTGACAAACTTTGCCCAAGACTGGGGGCATTTATTTACAAAGTAAATAGTAAATTGTGTTTTTTGAAATCACATTTTTAATGTTGCTTTAATTGTCATGTGTCTGAATCTGGCACATCTCCTCTCTCTATGCTGGTTTGAGAATCACACGTGGCACATGTCTTAAAAGCTAACTTGGCTCCTCCTGGTTCCACACTCTGTTCTAATGTTATTGGAGTATTGCGCCCCTGGCGACGCTTCCACATCAGATGGTCCCTTGAGCAGGACCAGCTGCGCTCTCAGAGGGCTGTGATGACCAGGGATGCCCGCGCTGTTAATTAGGATGGTGTGATTAATGGAGGAAAGGTTGAGGAAGCGCTGGGTTTGGAAGAGGTACAGGGGGAGGGGGAACGGTTGAGTTGGTGGTCGAACCAAACAGCTAACGTGCCAGCTTCTCCATCTCCCCCTCAGGCCTGAGTGATTGTGAGACAGAAGGATGTGGCAGCCCTCGTCAGGCGAATATCAGGGAACTGAAAGGGTGGATCATCAATCTCACAGCGGTTGTTTCTTTTGATTATCCCTATCTTACATTTGATACTTCTTATGAGTGATACAGGGCTGTCAAGAGAGCATATTGATGGATCCAGAATGCATATACTAGTGGTTCTCAACTGGTGAGTTGCAACCCGAATATTGTTTGCAGGTCTGTTCTGACAGTGCTACAATGCTTAAATGCATATTAAAAATTAGAACTGTCAATATAACATGTTCATTTATAGCAATTAATTATACATCAATAACGTGAAATGGGGTGATAAGTTCACAACAAGTTCACAATCTGTAAAGTTTCAGTAGTGATAACTGCATTTAAATGCGGGAGTGAGTCCCCTAAATTATTGTTCCATGTGTGTACAGAGTGTGACTCTGAAACTGCGATGATTGACATAGCTCTGGCGTCTCGCGCGTTTGGTATCCACTATTATGACCAAGGAAATATTAGAGCGATAAAAGACTCATTATATTCTGCAATTTTAACTAAAGCACAGTCAAGGGAGGCGTCCTGTTTTGCTGATGTTTTTGTTTGCTAAGTGCCATGTCCACTTATTATATGCATTTTTTTGGCTGGTTGTTTAAGCTTGGCTTATAACATGGTAGAGTTTACAGTTATTAAAAGTGAGCAGGTGTGGGACGTAATATTTTGGTCTTATTTTCAGCGTAGAACATCTATCAGTTTATTGTGGGCTTGTTCTTGTTCGCTGATTTTTCTAGCAATATCTGGCAACACGAACAAGTCAGGCTTATACCGCTTTCCCTGTGATTTCTTGCACCGCACATACAGATGAGAAATATGTATTTTAACATGCATCAGAATCACACGTGGCACATGTCTTAAAAGCTAACTTGGCTCCCTAACCATATCTTTCATCTGTCATATCTTGCTGTACATCATTAACAACTAGTTGTTCAGTTCAGTTCCGTTCACACTGCGTAGGATTTTTGTAAATGCCGAATTTAGCTGCAGTGTTTACGTGGACTGTACAGTCAACATAATGAGATTTTTCTATTGGCTTTTGGATTATTGCAGAAAATCAACTCTGACTAACAAAAGCTTATGATTCTTACATGTTTTGTCCATTATGACAATCTTCACAAATGATCACAACTTTTATGAATTTTGAGGCCTAAATACAATCAGCAGAAGTCCAAAGCTAAATGTAGGTTATAAACAAATTACACCACAGTCACATGACTTCAACGTCACCATAATTAAGCTTCCAACAGCTCTTTTAGTCTTTAAAACATTTTCCCTGAAAGTTTGAGTTATAGAAGTTTGCGAGAGCAATTATAAACACAATAAAGCTGTGAAAGACTAGTGAGTAGATGATTTTATCTGTTCAGCTGATGTTCCTGACAACATCTGTAGTCTCATTTAAACACTTGTTTGCAACCGCCTTTTTCAAGACAAGTAAAAGCTTTTTAAAAATCACAAGAGGGTTTTACTGATGTATTTTATGTCATAGAATAAAACATGAAAACATCTCGATCGATTGTGTTCACCAAAGACCTTATTTCAAGCATTGAACCAAAAACCCATTTTACAAACCCATTGACTTCAGGGCGATGGAAGCAGAAGTGCTAAAATGCAGCTTGTTTCCAAGTTTTGGCCTACCAAGATACGTAATCCTTGCAACACCACTGTATGTGATCAATTGTGTTTCACTGAATTATGTAATTAATCAATTAAAATTTTAATCAAACGATTTAATCAAAACCAACTGAAAACCACCAGTACTGACACATATAAATGCAATGTTGCACACGTTGTGTTTGTGTCATAGCACCATTCACACAAAAATCTGTGTGAGAGAGCCGTGAACACTTGGGGATTTCTGTGAGAGAGAGGATTGTGGTGTGTGTCTCCTGATTGTTCTGGTGGCATCAAGGTGTAGCCGTCTGTAGCGAGACTGTGTGTCTGGTACTGCAGGGAGAGCGAGTCTGTGTGTCTTTGTCTGTCTGAGAAGCCAGTGCTTTATTGAAATGTAAGAAGTCACATTGTGACAAACTTCCCTCGAGGGATGCAGTGTGTAAACACGAGTCATTTGGCAGATGCACGCCGAGCAAATTGGCAGCGCATTCCCTCGGTGAAGACACACACACTATTATCTGGATTGAGACTAATCGCATGTCGCATCCCATATGATGAGCAATTAATTTACACAGAATCAAATGCCGCGCCAGCAGAGGGGAGGAAACACAGGACTGAGGAGGAAAGAGAGTATGAAAATAAAGATTAAGATACTAAAAAAAGGAGGGGATGAAAAATACACATAATATCCACAAATTGTGCTGGTGAAATATTACTCGTATACTAGACAAGAAAGTATGAAAATGTTAAAATGTGAAAGCAAATGTCTCTAAGAATCTTACCTTGGCCATGAATATTGAAGAGAATCTAAAGCAATTTGATAATACTGGTTCTGAATCCAATCCCACATCACAATTTCATTGTTTCAACAATTATTTAAGAAGATCCTCACCAGAATTGTTGGTCTTTACTAATGCTTCATTCACACTGGGCATCGGCGTTAACACTTCTCATTTACTTTGAGTGGGTGACGTCATGTGTTGCCTAACTGAATTGTGAGTTCCGTTGCGTCGCTTCACTCACGTTGCTCGTGGTAGAAGTTGAAGATTTCTCAACTTTTCAAGCACCAATGCAGGCATCAGCCAATCAGATCGCCTTATGCAAATTCCCTAGCGCAGACGCTAACCAATTGCGTTCATTCAACACCAGAAAATAATGTGACTGGCTGTTATCACTATAACAGTCACGTCAGCACAAGCTTCAGCCAACGCCGATGCCCCGTGTAAATGCAGCATAAGGGTACGTTTACATTACAACAATGTACTAAAACTGTTTGTTTAAATGTTTTTCCTTTGCATTTACTCATAGATGACAACGTTGTCAAAATGATCCCCATTCATACGGATCCCCAAAACGCTGTATTATGCTGCCAGGCCAGTAGATAGCGATGTCACTTTGTAAAGAAACACTACATGCCTATAGACCGAACACACAATAGGCATCCGCATGACGTCATCGTTTTCACAAATTTGCGTTTTTGTAGATTACACGGAGACAATAATGGTATCGTTTTCAAAAACTTTTCAAAACCATTTCCCAAAGTTTGCATTTTCAGGCCCACAAAACACTGTTGTGTAAATGTACGGCCAAAACGCATAAAATGTTTTCTGTTTTTAGTTGAAAACACTGTGTAAACGTCCCCTAAAAATTATTGTTTTAACGGTAAGAGACTGTAGCAACTGTAATTGGTGACGCTGTAATTTTACAATAAAATACTGTTTAAATTTACATTTTTTTTTTTTTTTAAAGAAAAAGAACCAGTCGTCTTATAATTTACAGTGAAAACCGTAAATTGATATTCCCAGAATTCCCTGTGTGACTCTTCACATTTTATGGTTTTTCATTGAAATAACTGTTTCTTCTTACCGTTTTGTTATCAGTTATATAAATTAGAATTTGTTTACATATAGGATTATGTTGCTGATTGCGCATTATGTTTGTTACATAATGGTGTTTAGTATTTTTGTCCGTGACACTGCTCATCATCTATATGTTAGCATTTACCTTGTGGAAAAGCTACTTATGATGATTTTTTGTACAGTATAGTCAGTAATCCCTGCTGGAAAATGCTGGTCCAAACCATATATGTTTTGCATGCTAGGATTAGCATGGGGTGCTGGTTTGCTGGTCCCCAGCAATTGAAAGTGGGACCAGATACACCAGCTCAGTTTTGCTTGAGAACAGCATGACTATGCTTGTTCACCATCTAGACCAGCTCTATAAAATCAAGTACATATAACAGTAAAGGTTCTCAGATCATTTCATAAAGAATAAAAACAGTCCAGTAAATAGGTCAAGAGCCATTTGTCTGCTTCATTCAATGAGAAGATTGATTTTCTTTTGGTAGTAGTGTGTTGTTACCGTGACGACATTTTACGCCGGACTGCTTTACAAACGAGGGTCAATTCAATGCTGGATTTGCACAAAAGATTAACATGGTGGCACTTGCTAGTCGATGAGTTGAATAAACTCCACAGCAACCATAAATTTATCTACTAACCGTTCAGAAACATCCATTTGCATTCTAAAAGTTTTAACTTCTTCCTGAGTCTCTCCATCAGTGTCAACTCCGGTTTGAACAATGTAAGGCTGAACACGGTTACTGACCATTGTCATTTTTTTTTCTGCGTGAGATTCTCCAGTTTTGTTGTTGTTGAGCAACCGAAGCGTGAGCTGTTAAAGCTCCGCCTTCTTTTGGAAAGGGGGCCGGGAGCAGCAACTCATTAGCATTTAAAGGGACACAAAAACGGCGTGTTTTTGCTCATACCCAAATAGGGGCAAATTTGACAAGCTATAAAAAATGATCTCGGGGGTATTTTGAGCTGAAACTTCACAGACGCATTCTGGGGATACCAGAGACTTAAATTACATCTTGTGAAAAGGGGCATTACAGGACCTCTTTAAATGATCTGGCTCCTTAGAGTCAATAATTTGCAGATCTGACTACACTGCTTGTATCATTTCAGCACATTCACAAGTAAAACAGGATTTCTTTTGCCTTAATTGGCACAGAAGCTTTGCTGAAAGTCATAAAACCATTTGATTCAAGTATTCTTTTTAATGGAATTGGTTCTGAATTAGAAACAGTTCTTGGTTCCCAACTCTATCCATGAATGATTGGAACTGTTCAAAAATTAATCTTTTTTATGTTTTACAAATGTAATTTTTCACTCAAAATTTGAGAGAGATGAAAAGGCTCAATTTTAATTTCCGCAGATAGAGACGCATGTGGAACAGCTATTACGAGGGCAAACTCTCGCACTGGTGTCTACGGCTGCCAAATTAATCACACCATCTGATGACCTTTTAGATTAGATAAGCTGTATTATAATAGATACAGTCATATAACACCAAAGAAAACTGACAGTGAAGAGGGACCGGATTTTAACAGCTTCATTTTTCCCCCTCACAGAACAGCCTTGCGCTTTTAACCTTTTTCCTCTAGTTATGAATCAAAATGACTTAATTCAAGTGTCTCAGTGGAAGGGAATAGTATGTACTAAGAAGAGAAAAGAGCAGGAAAAATAGCCTGTGATTGTGTTGTTTGTCATCAGTCTTATTACAAGTGAATAATCCAACAGAGCATATTCATTAACATTTGATTTCTGACACTAATTGAATTCACAGTTCAATAATTAATACTGAACTACAATTAGTATTAGCAAATGTATCTAATATAAGCCATTTCCCCATACAAATTGAAGCTTGTCAATTTCAATGTGAATGCTAATCCTTCATTTGAAGTCTTTTTGAGTTTAGATCACCCAGCCTTGCATAAACCTACAAATCAACAATTATTGGGAGAATAGTTTTTCACCATAGGATAATTACATATGATATCTAGTTAATACTTTGTAATAAGTGTGTAATAACATATTGAGCATTATATAGTTCTATAAATACTACTTTGCTGTTCACCATTCGTTTTGTTTTCATTGTCACATGCATACATATGCAAATTTTGCATAATAAAAACAAATCATTCAAAACATTAACAACAACTCAGTTATAATATTATTGTTAAAAGGATCACTAATGATGTCAAGTAATTTTAAAATCATGCTAATTAGAATAAGCTCATTATTTTCACATTTCAAGCTTCATAGTAATTTACAGCAGGTTTATTATAGTAACATGACATACTGCATAGTTCTTCACTCATGCCTGCTTGTTCTTTGTGTTTTTTGTGGAAATTTATATATTTTTCATGAGCTATTCCTCCTCAGTATTCAAACTTCAGAAAGAGACTAGCAAATACTTTTATTCAAGGTTGCTATCAGTTGTAACGTGTCTGAACATGCACTAATCAAAGATTAATCAAAATATTATGTATTAAAATACAGCAAATACACATTAACATAAACAAGACTGAACAAAGACTGGAAGAAACTAAGGGCTTAAATTCCAGGGAGAGCTAATGAACTGAACAGAAACAGGTGTGGAATCAATTAGAAACTATGGAAACTAATGAGCAGGAATACAGGGAAACAAAAACCAAAACACAGAACCAAAGCATAACCCTGACATCAGTAAACACAGTGTTTAAGTGCACTAATTACCTTAATGTAACACATGCATAACTGTGTTATGCTGTTGATTATAAAGGGGGATAGACAATAAACTAAGAGACAAGACTTAAACATTGTACATGTTAACATTAAACAGTCAGTTTAGTCCTATTGAATATTATTTATTTTATTCATGTGGATTAAATATTATTCATTTGGACAAAATAAGTCTATCTGAAAATATTTTACAACACACTCTAAATTAATTTGCCTTGTTTAGCATGTAACCAGTTCAAAACCAGTCAGAATCTTAGTTAACAACACAATCAGACTTAGGGCACAAAAAAAAATCCTCTGACTTTTGGCCGTTCATTTACACAACAATGTTGTTTTGGGGGCCTGAACACGTAAACGTTTGAAAACAGGTTTCAAAGTGCACGCCATGCACATGCTTATTACATGTTTGGTCTATAGGTGCAAAGTGTTTCTTTACAAAGTGGCGTTGCCAACTACTGGCCTGGCAGCAAAATACACATTTTTTTGTGGTTTTCACAGATCCATGTGAATGGGGATCATTTTGACAAATTTAAACAAAGCTCTTATTAACCCTTTAAGCGGTATCTGCTTGTTAAGTCGTGATGTAAGGAACGCCGTTTCTGGGTCCAAGCATCGAATCGTTTCTCTTGAGAATGCCATCTCCACAGACGTTTATGAGCGCTATTTATTCATAATAAACATTTAACATTTTAAAGTTAAACATTTAAAATACTTACAGTCTACAAAACAGTCTCCATGCTCACAGCATCACACATTAATATTTTAACGATTTATAAAAGATTAATCACTGTCTGGCCATCTGGGATTTTGGTGTGGAGATAATGGTTATGGTTATAATTTTTTGGGAAGTATTACACCACATCGTGTGTATATTAGCACCATTTGTTGTTTTCTTGTGGTATGAGATTTTGGACGTTTGGACCCGGAAGTGCTGCAGTGTGATGTCAGACTTAATAACCGGATGGTCTCGTGGGATTCAGAATGTTTTTGTGCGTTGGCTGGCGCTGAGCCAGAGACAGACATGCTAAGCGCTTTTCATGTATCACAACTATGTAGTTTTTTCAACCACATAATGTTTATTTTGCATTTCAGACATTCAAATACACATAACTACTAGTAAAACAATACATTTGCAGTTTGTAAAGTACACACTGATGGAAGCAGCAATAACAATCCATTAAAATATAATTTGCAGAAGTGTAAGTGTAAGTAACTATAAAGTTCACTCTATTCTTCTTGTACTTCACCAGCCATTTATTTGCATGTATTTTGGGAGAACTGGATGAATTCACATGCTGTAAATCCGACTGACAGGACTCTCTGAACTAAGGCGCAAACAAACATGGCGGTCGCGTTAATAAAAAAAACCTCACTCTTGGGGGTCAGATAGAATATTTTAAACTCACGTGTGAAAGGGATAGTTCATCCAAAAATGAAAATTTGCTGTTAATTTACTCACTCTCAGGCCATCCAAGATCTAGGTGACTTTTTCTTCAGTAGAACAGTAAAAAAGATTTTAGCCGAAACTGTGGTCCTCTGTAATTCATATAATGGCAGTCAAGGGGTGCTGTCACTTTGAGATTCAAATAAAACATGCAGACAAAACAAAATTCATACTCATGGCTCCTGTTGATACAGTGAGGTCTTTAGAAGCAAAACGATCGTTTTGTGCATGAAACTAAACATTATTTACAATGTTATAAACTGTAATCCACAGCCTCAGCGAACGGTCCTGAGCAAATTCAAGACAGTCCGGAGCGTGAGCTTCCTCTCACATAATGACGTATTCACAGGAGCAACCTCACACGTGAGCTGACACACAATCAAACCAACAAACAAACAAACAAACAAAAACTAAATCTCAACTCATAATAAGGCTTTTGACATTTTCAAAAGCGGGACTGATTATTTCAGCTATTCACACAACTGCCATTATAACAATGAAAGAAAGCGAATGAAGAAGACAATTCTCCACAACAGAACAACTCTGATCCAGGCACGTGCACTGGTAGGGCTCCTGTGCAGAGCACATGCCCTTTTTGTCCTTACACTCCGAAGTGCCCTTTTTTTTTTTGGAGATGTTCTATTTTATTTATTTATTTTATTCAATAAATCAATGCTATTGGTCACCCTTTACGTATGTATGTCTGATTTGCAAATATATTTAGCCTAATAAAGGTATTAAAGGTGCCCTAGAATCAGAATTTGAATTTTCCTCGGCATAGTTGAATAACAAGAGTTCAGTACATGGAAAAGACATACAGTGAGTTTCAAACTCCATTGTTTCCTCCTCCTTATGTAAATCTCATTTGTTTAAAAGACTTCCGGAAAACACTCGGATCTCAACATAACACCGACTGTTACGTAACAGTCGGGATCATTAATATGTATGACCCCAATATTTGCATAATGCCAGCCCATTCGACGCATTAGACAAGGAAAGGCAGTATTAACGTCTGGATCTGTGCACAGACAAGGTAAGCAAGCAAGAACAACAGCGAAAAATGGCAGATGGAACAATAATAATTGACATGATCCATGATAGCATGATATTTTTAGTGATATTTGTAAATTGTCTTTCTAAATGTTTCATTAGCATGTTGCTAATGTACTGTTAAATGTGGTTAAAGTTACCATCTTTCTTACTGTATTCACGGAGACGAGAGTCGTTGCTATTTTCATTTTTAAACACGTGCAGTCTGTATAATTCATACACACAAATTCATTCTTTATGAATCTCTCCAACAGGGTAGAATTAGACTTTAGCCACAGAGCACATTTTTGTTAACAGTATCAAAGGTAGCATGTTCTAATCCGCCCTCGCAGTTTTTTTTTGTTTGTTTTTTTTCTTTTTTTGAGATTTCAAATATTGGGGGGGACGATTTGTCCATTTCTAATTATTGGGGGGGGCTTTTTCAGTTTCAGCACATGCCCCTCAAAAGGTCTGTGCATGGCCCTGCTCTGATCTGATACCCTACACCCGTTTTTTTTTTCTTTTTTTGAGATTTCAAATATTGGGGGGGACGATTTGTCCATTTCTAATTATTGGGGGGGGGCTTTTTCAGTTTCAGCACATGCCCCTCAAAAGGTCTGTGCACGGCCCTGCTCTGATCTGATACCCTACACCCGAATGAAGTAACCATTATATACTCTATTAGTTGATTTTAATATAATCATTTTATCAACTTTTTTTTTTTTTCCAGAGAAAATGCACTCACTGACTAGACAACACTGTTGTGACCGTGACAGAATTCACGCCACACTATCGTTAATATGACTCAGCCAAAATATCTGAAAAATACAGCGACAGCGGACTTTATTCCCATTCACTAACATGTTTAATAACATACAATTTTCAAAGAGGGAAGAGCAAAATATTATGATATTAAAATTAATATGATAGTTTCTTCCTTACATCTGTAATATGTTGTTAGTCTCGAGAGTATGTAGATTAGTTAATACATACGTGGATCCGTTTTTGATTATAGATTATCTTGATGGACTAGTGGCAGCATTTTTGTTTAGCGTGCAAGAGGTTCTGGGTTTTAATCCAACCATGTATGATTTATTTTTTATTTTTTTTTCTCATTAAAACCAAAGAGGTTCTTCAGTGTATATCAAGAGCAGGGACACTTTTATGTGTATTTTGTTTTGTAATGTCAAAGTAACGAATAGAGAGTCTCTGCAACAGTGCAACTGAAGCGCTTGTCTGTGTGAATCCGCAGTGTGCATGAGCGCCAAGAGAACACTGTTGCGCCACTGATAACAGCGACAACAAGCACTCAACATGTTTCAAAAACAACACATACCAGCGCCAGATCGCCTATCATTAACACAAATTGATAATCAGCTAGAGGTGTTTCTTTTGTATTAGATATCCATGCCGCGAGATGTTTCAAAAAGTGGTGGGGACAACATCAGCCCTTTCAAAAAGTGGTGGGGACATGCTTAAGCCCAGGGCCCCGGGCTGAGGGAGGGCCCCGGTGATGCCGGAAAAAAATATAACCGCATTTTATAATGTGATGACTGTCCCTTTAACATCGCTTTGCTTTGTGCGGTGTATGTGCATGTGCGGTCCTGTGCATTAAGTGCATCAAGACACACCATGTCTAACAGCAAGCAACTCACAGTATCAGTATCTGGACAACGCGGACAGACCGAGTGGCGCTGCCTGTGTGCGTTCACTCATAGGGCTCATTCACACAGAGCACGTTTTTGTGCGACCCTTCACTCACTGAACCCTGCAGTCGTCAGTATAAAAAAACAAATCATACAAAAATACAGTTTCTGAAAACGTTCAAAGAGGTACTGTACTTAAAATGTTGAAATTAACAATGAACAATACTTTTATTAACCTTACAGATGGAATCAATCTTATTATAAAGTGTTATTATTTCATATAAATCCAAACAGTCATGCTTAAAGATGATCATCTTTAAACATCTACACAAAGGCCATAGCATTGACATTAGACACATATTGTATGTATGTATAAATTATTTGCTTCCATTTTAGAACCCTGATTATTATTTAAATAAGATTTGTATTGTATTACAGCAGGGATGGGCAACTCCGGTCCTGGAGGGCCAGTGTCCTGCAGAGTTTATCTCCATCCCTGATAAAAACTCACTACTAATCCTAAAGACCTTGATTAGCTGGTTCAGGTGTGTTTGATTAAACTCTGCTGGACAGTGGCCCTCCAGGACCGGAGCTGCCCATCCCTGTATTACAGTGATGATAAAAGAGAACTGAAATGGAATGCATTTCTGATTTGTTTATAATATATATATATATATATATATATATATATATATATATATATAGCAACAGCAACTTTGCTGCAAAACAAATCGATAAAAGCGACCAGCTGGCAATCATGACATTAAACATTTGGGTCAAACTTGTGTGTTTTTGTCACATTGTTTTAAAGATCAAAGTGCAGGATAAAAAAGTAATTTTTGCCTTAAAGAATGAATTGATTCTGAACTGCCGAAATGAGTCTTCAGCAATTCCAGTCTCACTTCCTTTTACAAACCTACATAACAATGAAAAAATTTGCGTAATGGCAGCAGATTGCTCATGAACAAGATCTATTTTGACCTGCCTTCAAACACTGAGACTGGAAGACTGAGACTTCAAAAAGCTGAGACTAGAAGAGTTTGGTTTGTGTTGTTGACATCTTTACGGTGTGAAAGCAAATCCACTTTGCATGCACTTCCAAAAGACGAGGACTAATGCTGGAATTGATACAGTAAAACATCTCTGTTATGTATGTAACCCTCGTTCCCTGAAGGAGGGAATGGAGACGTACGTCAGTAGTGACCGACGAATTCGAGCTTACGCCGAGAGAGTCTACTGCTGTTCCGACATACCCACTAAGTAAACTAGACTACACTGGGGAAGCGAACCCGTAGGGGACGCTGCGGAGGCCACTACCTACCCAATGGGGGAGGAGTTTGACGTGGAGAATACACATATGGACTGGCCCGTGGTGCAGTACGCATATGGAGTCTCTGGGATGGCTCCACCTGGGTAGGGGGAGACTCATCTGACAGGTGACAGCAGAGCTGGCTCTGCTAAGGGAAAGACACAGACTCACTGAGGGAGTTTTAGACCGTGGACAATTACACATATGGGACCACTCACGTAGAGGGATCACAACATATGGAACCCAGCCAACGAACAACAACAGTGACGGATGTTGGCCTGGCATCAGACACTCCGCAATGTCCGAGCCGAAGGGGGAGGCGGAGGAACTCGACAAGGTTCGCCAAGCGGTGAAAGCGACTGGAGTCAAAGATGCACCTATCCGGCCCAGGGGGCGGGAATGGCATTGCAAGCCGACACTTAGAGCAGGCTCAACGCGTCTACCAGCTAGTGGAAGCGAGTACACGGGAAGATACCGGCTCTACACGTAAGCTATAGAATCTAGTGAACGTGTTAGGTGTCGCCCAACCCGCAGCTCTACAGATATCTGTCAGCCAGCGCCCAGGAAGAGGCTTGGGATTCGTATGCCCTGGGATTCGTACACCAGGGCGATGGCATCCACTATCCAGTGGGCCATCCTCTGCTTGGAGACAGCCTTTCCCTTCTGCTGGCCTCCGTAACAGACGAAGAGCTGTTCTAAGGTCCTGAAGCTTTGCGTTCTGTCTACGTACACACGCAGAGTGCGGACGGGACGGAGCAAAGCTAGGGCTGGGTCTGCCTCCTCCGAAGGCAGCACTTGCAGGTTCACTAACTGATCTCAGAAGGGAGTGGTAAGAACCTTGGGCACATATCCGGGCCGGGGTCTCAGGCACGATTCGTTGACCGAAAATGTCTGCAGATCCCCTACCCTCTTAAGCGAAGTCAATGCAACCAGGGGGGCGGTCTTAAGAGACAGTGCTTTTAACTCGACTGATTGCATAGGTTCGAAGGGATGACCCCAGATAGATGTAAGAACCAGGGTCAGATCCCAAGAGGGTATGGAGGGAGGGCGAGGACGATTAATCTCCTCGCCCCCCTCAGGAACCTGACGATCAGATCGTGCTTTCCCAGGGACTTGCCATCTACTGCATGGTGATGTGCGCCAATAGCGGCAGCATACACCTTGAGGGTGGAGGGAGACAGCCTTCGCTCCAAGCCCTCTTGCAGGAAGGAAAACACAAAACTGACCGAGCATGATCAGGGGTCCTCTCGGTGAGAGGAGCACCATTCAACAAACAGGTTCCACTTCAACGCATAGAGGCTCCTCATGGAAGGAGCTCTAGCAGATGTGATGGTGTCTACGACCACTTGCGGGAGATCACTCAGAACCTCCGCATCCCATCCAGGGACCACACGTGGAGGTTCCTCAGGTCAGGACGCGGGTGCCCGTCTCTGAGTCAGAAGGTCCTTCCTCAAAGGAATCGGCCAGGGAGGGGCTGTTGTGAGGAACATAGGTCAGAAAACCAGGTCCGAGTGGGCCAGTATGGAGCCACTAACAAGACCTGCTCCTCGTCCTTCCTGACCTTGCACAGGAGCTGTGCGAGAAGGCACACTGGGGGAACGCATATTTGCGTAGGCCCCGGGGCCAGCTGTGTGCCAGAGCATCTGTGCCGAGCTTGCCGCCGGACAGGGAATAGAACCACTGGCAGAGAGCAGTTTCTGAGGTGGCAACAGATCTATCTGAGCCTCGCCGAAGTGCTGCCAGACCACAGCATGCCTGGACACCTTTTCGAGGGGCACTCCCGCCCGCAGGAAGGAGGGATCTGACCACCGGATGAGGGTGTGACGGCAGCTCAGTGCCATATACCCCAGGAGCCTCTGAAAGTCTTTCAGTGGGGCCACTGTCCTGCGCTTGAGCGTACTCAGGCAGTTCAACACCGACTGGACGCGCTCCTCGGTGAGGCGCGCAGTCCGGGCGACCGAGTCTAGCTCGAGACCGAGATAAGAGATCCTCTGCCAGGGGGCGAGTTTGCTCTTGTCCCAGTTGACCCGAAGACTCAACCGGCTGAGGTGAGCTAAAACCATGTCCCTGTGTTCGCACAACTGCTCTCGCGAGCTGGCCAGGATCAACCAGTCGTCGAGGTAGTTGAGGATGCGAACGCCCTGTTCTTTGAGGGGAACAATGGCCGCCTCCGCAACCTTCGTAAAGACGCGGCGTGACAGGGCAAGCCTGAAGGGTAGGACTTTGTACTGATATGCTCGACCCGTGGCGAGGCAGAATCGAGACATGAAAGTACGCATCCTTCAGGTCAATCGCTGCAAACCAATCCCGGGGCCTCGCACACTGCCAGCCACACCCTCTTGGGACCTGGAGGATCAGAAAACAGTTCTTTGTGGGTACAGCTGGACTCCGGAGAGCCAGTGGCGGACCAAGATTCTCCACCCGGCCCTCCTACAGGGAGGGAGCGATGCGAGCATCGTCTCCCGAAAGAACTGTTTACCTCAGCGCCAGGTCGCCTTATCTCCAGGACCGCTTCCCGCTAGCCAACTGGGTTGACTGCAGGCTGAGCGGGCTGGGTTTTAGGCCAGCGAGATGAGATGAGCGCATCGAGAAAGCGTACTTTGATGGCGACACATGCCAGCAAGGCTAGCCAGGGGTGTTTCTGGACCACCACTTTGGCCTACCACGAACTTGCCGGGGGCCAAGACCCATGCAGAGCAGAGGTGGTGTGCCCGTAGCACGGCCACCCCACCCTAGAGGGCAGTGAGAGAAAAAAAACTTGCAAAGCAGATAATGGCCCTTTTGGCATTCCATAATGACGCCAAAAAAGGCTTACAAACTGACAAGTTTTTCCATGCACTTCCGGGCTAAAACAGGGGGCGGGGCAAGGTGAGTACGCATCGCACGATGCCCCCAGGGGCCCGGGAAAGCATGGTTTTCAAGTCTGAATCTGACTCAGCATGAGCACACCACAACCGTGGGATGCTCAGCCTCATCTTCATGTTCAGAGCCCAACAACACACTCTCCAAATGTTACAGTCGACATCTGATCCTCTGCTAAAGCCCTGACTAAGACGCTAGGTCCCCATGAGAAGGACCAGCAATCCATGCAGAAGCTACTAGCCATGTTGAACAGTGAACGTGGCCGTCCAACTGGACGACACACGGCACACTGGGCGACGACATGGCCATGTTGTACTAAACATGAACCACCCACGAACATAGTCATAACATGTTTGTGATGCACTAGAGGAGTGGGGGGACCACAGCGAATGGCTCGGCGGCTATTGCCCCACTGTGATCCTCTGGTCACCCAGGCTTATTCACCAAAGTAGTATTTTTCTGATTCAGAAAAATAAACTAGATCAGGAAATAAGTGAGGGGACTCCACCTCATTAAAAGGCACTCGAGTCTCGACCGTGCATCTAGAGCGCCAGACAACGTGCTGGGTTGCCATGGCAACGCACGCTGTCAACCGGCAGCTCGACTTCACACAGCGTGCTCGAGCTCTTACGAAAAAGGCGAGACAAAACGCGCGGACGTGGGCATGCTCTCACAAGAGAACATGAACCACCCACAAACACAGTCTAAGCATGCTAAGCAGACATGAGAGGAAGTGATTGTGGCCGTCAGCGAGGATAGGAAACAACCGCCTCCAGAAACGCACAGACTGAATGACGTCCTGAAAAAGACGCAGTGTCTGTCTGTGAAGCTCTTTTAGAAGCTTTTGGTCTTTGTGCCAAAGCACACAAGCCGCGATGTGACTGCAGGTACACTTTTCACTCCCTGAGTCATACACAGAGGAAATTTCAGCTCTTTAGTGCTGAGGCACGCAGGGAGCGTGACCAGCGTGTTCAAACAAACACGGGAGGAACCGGCCCAAATCGCAAACCAAACAGCGTGGATTTACAGTGGAACAGATGTAGTTCTCCAGGCTCAGGCTTCACTCGCTGCTGTGCCGTCTCTCCAACACCAAAGTCCGATGAAGAAGCTTGAATAGTCTTCTTTAGAAGCTGCAGGACACCAAAGTGTTGGCTCCGAAGCGAAAGACAGAGTGCGATTGCATCTGCTTCCTATTTATATCCACCTGTTGGGGGCGGTGCGCATTATGCATATATCACACGTCAATCTCCATTGGCTTGTTTTAGTTCTCTCGAAGCTGATAGGGCTCTCTAGCGATATCCCAATTCGTCTGTCACTACTGACGTATGTCGAACGTGACCGAGTGAAAGGGAACTGACGCCTTTGTTACTTTTTGAATCTGCGTCTCATTTCAGAGGCTGCGTCCTCCGGAGGTCGCATTTGAAGGCTGCATACATCATTAAGGATGTCTTATTTAAGATAAAATAAAATAATGGTTATTCCTTGTGAGGTGCAAAATGCTGTATTTTCTTTCTTACTTTGCAATCCAACGGTTGTTTTTCTTAAATGAGCCGGTCTCAATGACGTATGCAGCCTTCAAATGCGACCTCTGGAGAATGCAGCCTTCGAAATGAGTAGCCTGTACAAATAGTTCAGACTACGTTCATGCAGTGATATTTATATTTTATAACAGACCTATATAGGTTTGGATATTTTGGTAATGGCATTTATTCATGCAAAATAAAAGGCTGATAACTTGTACTTTGTGATTAAGAAGATTGAGTGAATGTAGGTAATAGTTCTGGTGGATGAAGGGCCCCCTCGAGGTAAAGCCCAGGGGCCCCTTGTAGTCTTAATGCGGCCCTGCATGTCCCACCCGTCCCACCCGTCCCACCTGCAAATTACTCCTATGAATTGTACCATCATAAAGTCATGATTACGCTCAGATTTTTTAAAAAAGTTTTTAGAATTACGCACATACAGGTTTGATTTACGCACGTGTTATTATTGACAGTCTTTTTATTCCATAATTACAACAGAGAGGGAAGACGTGTTGTATTGTTCAACAAAATCATACTTACTTGTGCTGATCCTGGATGCTGTAACGTATATATGTGTTATCTCAATCGGTAAGATTGACTTTTCATAGATTCTCAAGTAACGTTTGAGCTCCTGCACATATGTCATTATGTAACAGGAAGCTCGTGCTGCAGAATGTCATGAACGAGCTCAGGACCATTTGCTGAGGCTGTTGATTACAGGTAATAATAATGTTGTAAATAATAATGTTCAGTTTTTTGCACAGATTGATCGTTTTGCTTCTATAAGACCTCAATGTATCGTCAGGAGCCGCAGGTATTAATTTTGTTTTGTCTGCATGTTGTTGTATTTTTTTTTTTTTTTTTTACTTATCTCAAAGTGACTGCACCCATTGACTTCCATGATATGAATCATCGAGGACCATGGTTTCAGCTAAAAATCTTCTTTACTGTAAAAGTTGATTAGCTACTATATTCAACAGAGTACTATTAGCCTACTTAATAATTTGTAAATCGGAGTTTCTTGTTAGTTAATATAATGTGAATATTGCCTTACTCATTTGTTCCTGTGTAGTTATTCATTAATGATGGAACAGTATTCTGACGTGTTACCCCTAACAAGCTGTGATGAGCACAGGTATCCACTCACATTAAAAAAAACACGACAGATTATTTAGCAGTTCTTCACCATATGTGAGAGCAGCTTGGCCTCTTGTTTTTTGCACTCTTCTACAACTTTGGCTGTTTTTTTGCATAATGAGGTACAAACAGAGACAAATCGCTGCCGTCCCAGCCGAGTTCAGATGCTTCGGAACTTCACACATCAGCGCGATCGGACGCACACACCCCGCTTAAAGCGAGCGAGTATGTGCGGGGGGTGCGCTTCCCGTGGCTCAGGATCTGTCGACCCGTGCGTGGTATCTTAAACTCCGCGATGCGTCCTTGCGTCAGACACCTGCAGAGCAACATATCTGGCCGTCTGTTGTGCTGCTTGGCATGCGTGGCTCGCGTTTTGGATGCATGTTGATATGTCTTGTAAACAGCGTGCGCGTTTGCACTGGCGTAGGGCATCACACATCGACTTAATTGTGACTACTGGGTTTTGTTCGAGGGCCCCTTCTGCCGATATCATTAGCTAATTTGCTGTGTTTGGTCTCATATGATCTCTCCTTTACTGGCACCGAGAAATCTGAGCAAAACTATCCAGATCTCTCTCACACACACAAAGAGAGAGAGAGAGAGTGCTGAGTCCAGCTCTGTGCTTCTAGCAGACCTCTTTACATCTGGGCTGGTGTGACAAGCAAGATTAATACTTCACCCTCACAGCACTACACACACATACACTTAAACGCACTCATAACACTTCTCCAGCAGACTGAATATTTGAGAAAAGACGGGAAGAGAGAAAATGAGCCCAACATCACACACTCATCATCTAGTTCAATCTCACACACGCACAACAGAATCTCGAGAAAAATCTCTTTCTGCTGATGTCTGACTTTTTCCCTCCCTTTCTCTTTTTCTTTCTCAAATCTGTCCCTCTTTTTTCCCATCAGATCCCGGTGTGAAGCCGCTGCTTTGTGCCGCTTAGTCTTTCGGAGGTTGAATGACGTTTAAAGCTCTGAAAGGGCGCTACTCATATCTGTCCTTGGAGAACAAAGCTGTTATCAAATCACATCTCTCATATACAAAAGATTATATTATATAAGATTCAGAAAGACTTTTGAGACTCTTCAATTAATTATTACACTACTTTACATTATACTAAGATATTTAAATTATTATTGAACTAAATGAAGCATTTTTTGTGGTAATTCAAAGAGTAAGCTAATGATGTATAGCAATGATAACTTGGTACTAAATGATTAACATACTCAAAAAAATTTATGCAAACTGTTGTTAATTTTTTTTTTTTTTTTTTTTTTTTGGGCCAACACATTATTTTTTAGAGTTATGCCAAATTTGAGTGACTTTACGTTCAACCAACAAGCTACATTGAGTTAGAGGAACTTAATTTGTAGCATAAACACAAATATTTAAGTTCATCACTCCAAAAAATTAAGTCGCTCCAACTACTAGCGTTGTAGCCCTGGAACCAATTAATCTTATCTATTTTAGTTCAAATCAACAGCTATCATAAAACATGCTAACATAACTTCTTTAAAATGTGTATTTAAAGAAAAAGTAAGATATTACTTGTCACTGACATTAGCGCAGTCATCGCTTATAGAGTCAATGTAGTGTTTACCTTCAGCACAATGGTACACAAAAACTTCAACATTACAGAAACTCTTAAATGTCAAACATAACTGCATTATACACTAACAGGTCTTTCCCTTAAAAACACATTTCAGACAGGACCACTTTGGAAAGTTACTTAAGTTTATTGAAACACAATTTATCTAAGTCGGTATGGTTCCTTATGGGGGTTCTTGCTCCAAATTAACTGAACATACAAGAGTTTAACATTAACCCCCCGGAACCATCAGCTTGGAAATACATAGACAATTAAGACACTTAGTAATGTCTTTAAAAGCGAACAGTGGTAACTGTGTAGATGTGGCAGTGGGGCGTCTATTCTGTAGCTTGGTTATGAGAATGTGTCTCTCTCAGCAGTGAGGTCCATGCCAGCCAGGACTTGAAAGACTTAGTGATCTGAAACAAAAGAAGATGACAACCAGAAGGTGCACAGTAATATGTTCATGCTTATAATAGGGAGGGAGGGTTGTGAGCAGTTTGAGCATACTTACCGAGCAGTAATGCCATGTATATATGTCCCGTGTCTAATAGGAGAATGGTAGTGATTGGAGCGATTTGACAGCTGACCGCATCAGCTGGTCGCAGCAATATGCCTACTTGGCCTGACTGAACTAACGCTGCGCTCAATTAACACTTAATTTCAACTTTTATTCTCCTTATCCAATCCTATGCAAAGCATGCTGGGAACTAGAAATCCACTGCCTAATTTCCGGAGTTATCAAGACAATTTCATTATGTAACTACAACTTAATTAAAAAAAAAAAAAAAAAAGGCAATTACGCAGAAACTTGAAACTCTAAGACATTTATATATAGAGTTTAAATCCAGCTCAGATCATTTCTCAATGCCACCTGCACATCCTTGCTTTTGCTTTCTGACATCAAAGGCATAAAATTTCTAATTTCTAAAGTTTTGTGGTCAGTAAGATTTTTGACCTTTTTTTTTTAATGGTTCCCAGAGAAAAAAAAAGGAAGCAGTACAACTGTTTTCCACGTTGATGATAATAATAAATGTTTCTTGGGCAACAAATCATCATATTAGAATGCTTTCTGAAGGATTATGTGACTGAAGACTGGAGTAATTATGCTGAAAATTCAGCTTTAACATCACAGGAATAAATTACAGTTTACAATGTATTCAATTGTAATAATATTTCACAATATTACTGTATTTTTCTTAAATCGCACAGACCCCAAACAATATTTAATTTACAAATGGATTTATTTTTCTTTATACATTTATATTTATGTTCTTACCAGGTGCTTACTTCCCGAAAGGAAAATTATGTAATGAAAAAAAAAAAAAAAGCACTCAAGGCCACTCAAATCACTTTTAAACATCAGTAACTTACTAATGCTGTATCTCTTGTTATTATTGTGTCACATTTCATCAAAACATCCATATATTTGCATGCTTTTTATCTTAACATTCATTTGATTTTCATGTTTGTCTTTTTTAGGAAGTGCAGTCAGGGACAGGGAATGGGATCAGGACATGACGCAAGTTAAACTCGACCCCACAGATGTACTGTACGTCATGAGCATGTGAGATTGATCAAACTCACTCTCTTCAAGGTAACTGGCAGTTTTGTGCCTATGCGTTCATTTCAGATCGCAGATGTTGAAAAGAGGTGAAGAGAATGAGAAAACATCCATCCTGATAGATCTTCAATGCAGCATTCATAATTTGTAGTGTGTGATCTGAAGTGAAGTTCAGGAGCAGAGCAGCAGATGTTTACTTTCACCTGCCTCTGACATACACACACACACACACACCTGTCAGTGTAAAGTAAAACACACTGCTTTCTATGTTTACTGTCATTTACAGCATAAATTAACTATAAATAAATAAAGAAAGCATATACTTTTTAAAACGTGACAAAATACATATCCGTCAGACCATCTAAAACGTATACTTCAGCATTATCAAATTTATTAGTAACCATAATTTTCTATGTTGTTTCCTGGTGTGTGTGTGTGTGTGTGTGTGTGTGTGTGTGTATTATATATATATATATATATATATATATATATATATATATATATATATATATATATATATATATATATATATATATATATAATCATGCAAAATAAACAAATTTAGAATAATAATAATGACCTAATTTTTATATGAAGGAGAAATTTAGCTCTCCACTTTTAAATATATAATTGCAATGTAACTATATAACTATATGTTATCCTAAGAAAACTCATTAAATTAGCTTGGATGTGTTGCTTATTTAAATTTTATTTCGTAATGGCAAATAGAGAAGAAAAATATGTATTTTTTCATCATTTTTGGTCTCTGAATTAATACGCTCCATATAAACACTAAGTATGAATGATATAAAACACTGTCGACAGTTTCTCTGAATTAAAGCAGCACATTAATACTAAAAGAGTTTGAGTGCAGAGAGAAGCATTCGATCAGACTGATCACTTAGAAAGCATCTTGCAGTCTCTCTCTCTCTCTCTCTCTCTCTCTCTGCCTCCTGCTTTACCACTGCCTGAGCGAGAGCGAGCTATTTAACCACCCGGCAGAATTAACATGCTCATTTTGACAGTAGCTTAAGGAGAAGAGACAGAGAGAGCGACCATAAAGACTCCAGCAGGACCTTCAGGTAATTCAAGCTCACTCATATCAGCCTCATGATGGACATCACAAAGCATTTAGATAAATAAAACAATATCCTAAATAAAGTCTTCAACTTCTCTTAATTATCTGACAACACTGCATTCTGACCTTCTTTCTCATGTACAGATGCAACAAACTTTAGACGCTCTGAGGTCGTTTGATATATTATGAAATGAACGTAGATAAAACTGTAATTGAATTTCACACTACCTAAACAAAACAAGCATTTCTGCACTGTAAAAAATAGTTTCATGATTTGTTATCAGAACATTTTTTCTTTTGTCAAATCAAATTAGATAATTAATGTGGTTCAGATAACATAATATTTTGTGTTTCTGTTGATTAATTGAATCACCTTCGTTAACTCAAATTTTTAATTTCAATGAACTCAAAATTTTAAGGCAACCAGGCAACTTAAGTTAAACCAACAATTCTTTTTTTTACAGTGTGCACGATATGAAAAGGAATGAACACTGTAAAAAAAAATAATAGTAATAATTGTTGGTTTAACTTAAAAAAGTAAGTTACTTGGTTGCCTTAAAAAATTGAGTTCATTGAAATTAAAAATTTGAGTTAATGTAATGAAGGTGATTGGTTTAATTAACAGAAAGTCTAATTATCTGAACCACATTAATGATCTAAGTTGATTTGACAAAGGAAAAAAAAAATGTGATAACAAATGAGGAAAACATTTTTACAGTCAAGGGGAACTTGTAAAAGTAAAACGTAACCCATTAATTCATATTATCATATGATTTTACAAATATACTTTTACAATATTTGTTATAAATGACTTTTGGCTTAACACCATACTTCATTTTATTATGTATGTATAAAACGTATGAAATGATGATACTTACAAAATTTATATACCAAAGTGTTTAGAAGAAATGTTCAGGTGTTTTCACAATATTTACAGTTTTCTAGCAATAGTAGTAACAGTAATAGCAATACTAAGTAATGTACATCAGAGAGCACACATGGATGAGATGTGTAGTGAGATATACTGATTAAACGGCTGTTTATTATATTACACAGCACACAGAACACACCACATATATTACAGTAAATACAGGGCATTTGAAATTAATAAGGTACACAATATACAGAATAACAAGTTATGTGTAGGCCTGGCAAGAGTTTTCACAATATGCACAATGATCACAAAAGCATCTCCTGCACATATTTGTAACCAGATTTGGGACATTTGTGAAAGGGGAGGGAGGGAGAGACGATCTTTTTATAATACTGGAATATTGAGGAAATGTGGAGAAGAGGAAGCGACAATGTCAGTCTCTCTCCGTTTAGTGAATCTCTCCAGGAACGTTGAGCTCTGCTCTGCTGTATGTTTCTCACGCATTGAGCTGGATGATTTTATTGAGGTTGTCGTGAATGAACTCTAATGCTACACAGGAAATCTTGCTGCTGATCAATAATTCATCCTCTCCTGCTTGAGTTTGTTCATGTGAAACATGATTTCACACAGCAGGAACAGAAACAGTTCTCGTACAGGTACATCCGTCTCATCTGCAGAGAAATATGAAATATCTGCATGAGGATTTCATTTCAATAAATGTTTACATTAATATATTAGAGTTGCCCTGCTTGTTTTAAAGTGTTTCAAAGCACCTTATCTTGCTGCTGTATTGAAGTAATGCATTACACTCGCCTCACTTTGTACTGAAGTCAAGTGTTTGCGCTTCACACATGAACAGAGTTATGACATCAGGAGAAGAGAGATCCTGCAGAACTCAGACGGGCATTAATCTGACGCATTTATATGATGTGAAATACAGGGACAGGTGTCAAATTCAGCATTTCAGAATTGCGATAAAAGCTGTACAGAAAATTACATTTGCAATTAGCAAAAGACATTTTGGTTTTACCCTGGAATTTTAATTTTAAAATCAGCAGAATGCCATTTTATTTGTAAAAACTTTCCCTTCACTTCAAGTTTTTACAGTGTTACATAAACGTACTTTGAAAATTTATTCACACAGAAATTGTGTAATCATTAAAAAAATACAAAACAATTTAGACTTCCAAAAGTATAGAGCAACAAAATGATCACATTATGAAATTGTCATACATCAGTATAACTGTGTATTCATAATTAATGACAGCAATATAGAGGTATTTAAAAGAAAGCAAATTCCAACAGTTACAGAAAAGAGGCTTTTTAATGAAATTTAAAATACATTTAAATTTAAAATGCAATATTGTATTTTAATAGCCTAGTAGGAGAGATTTTTTTTATTATTATTATTTCAAGTCTTTAAAATTGAAAAAGGCGATTATGTTCTTGAAGTAGATTTTGTTCTTATTTATGAATGTGTTTAGCAATAGAATTTTATTTTGATAGTTTTGGTAATGTATGCCTTGCTGTAGCTATATATTTCATATTATCTATTTTTGTCATGTTATTCTTATGTGATTTGATTAATAAACATTGCTTGTGGGAATACAGTATGTTAATAATGATGACAACTACAGTCTGTCCAGCTTAGTTCTGTGTGTGTGTTGAAGTTTTTTTCCTGCTTACATTAAGCTTGACATCAGTGTATTTAACTGTGTAATCAACTTTATCCCTGAATGTGTTCTAGATGTCTCTCATGCAAACAAAGCATTATCAAATTACCTTAAGAAGCCTGAAAAATTCCTTCAAAAGATCATTTTATAAAAAATAAAAAAAAAAGCTTATTGTTTAGGCTACATTTCACATAATCATTATAAAAACTGTTAACTGTGTTTTACAAGAGAGTTGAGATGACAGCAAGGGAATGTATGGTGAGAGAGAAACATAACAGTGGTGTAAAGTGTGTGTGTGTCTGTTAATTGAATGGGAGCTGTTATAGGTATCAAGAAAGCATAAGTACAAAAACTGTGATGAAGAAGATCAATCCACCAGTAAAAATGGCATTTAATCGTGTTAACAAAATGTATCCATTTCTATTTGTCGCATGCATGTTTAGAAAAAAAATACATAAAAAGTGAATGGCCATTTATTGTGTGTGCCTGCACACATTTACTCTTGCAAAGATGCTAATATTATTATCTGGATTTCACAAAATGTTTGAACTAATCAGGTGTTACACTACTGATGCAGTAGTCCAACAAGCTTTTGCACCTGACCTTTCCTTTTAGTTGAATCTTTGTGGGAGAAAATCCTGCCTGTGTGAAGACAAACACAACAGCCTTCTGCCGCCCCCTAGTGTCACAGATGCCCAGCCTTCAAAGAATAGTTCACCCAAAAAGTTAAAAAAATATTTAAACTTATGTACATACAAACTTGTATTTTATTTTTTCTGTAGAGCATTAAACTTTTTTAAGACTGCTTTTTACATACAAAAAGAACCAAGCACAAAAGCATGGACCGTGTAGTGCTGTATTTGTATTTGTACTTTTGCATTCTCTCACAAAAAAAAGTATTGTGTTCCCTCGAGAAACTTTGCTTTTGCTCACGAAAGCACTAAAATATAGTTTGTTAGTTTATCTCAAATTATTTCCATCGCAAAGTTTTGTGAGCAAATACTAAGTTTCTTGGTGGAACAGAAAAGTTTTGTATGCAAACGCAAGGATTCTCATGGGAACGCAAAAGATGTGTGATTGAATGCAAAACTTTTGCAAGCAAACGCGAAATGTGTTGGGGAACGCAGAATATTAGTGAGAACGCAAAAGTGTGGCAAGTGCAAACGAACGCAAAGTTTCTCAGAGAACACAAGAGAACAGAAAAGCATTGAAATATAATTTTCCTCCCTTTAGTGGCTCCATAGTTATGAGGTTGATGGTGGAGGAGACCGTTTTCAGTCAGTAGTTCTTTAAATATCAAGAACAAGTTTCATTTTGTTCTTACATAAACTATCGTGAATGATTTTTGGGTGAGAAATTCCTTTACCCAGCTAGAAAAAGTTATTGTTCTAAGAATGTTCTCAGAATCTTATGCTATGTTCTGGGAATGTTTTTAGTGGCAAGTTTTTTTTTTTTTTTTTTTTTTTTGTAGTTGTTCCCAGAATATTCTCCTAATGCCTTGGAAACACTTAACGACTAGCTAAAACATTCTAAGCTAAATACACAAAGACTGTTTCCTTTGACTGAAGCCGATTTAAATGCTTACACATGGAATTTAAACAAACCGACTAAACACAACTGGCTGTGACTCGCGCGTTTGGGCATGATCAGTTGTAAGTATGAAATGTCTCAAATGTTTAGTGATAACTTGTTAGAACATTATCCCCTAACATTCTTATGAAGTTTCCCAGCTGCACTGGATGTGGACTCAATGGTGCTCAGACGTCAAATTTTAGTCGAAAATGAAAATCAGGTTGACGTCTAAACCCAACATTTATTTGATGTCAATCTCCAACCTCATTAAACAACTCCAAAAACAGCATTACCACCTGCAGTTATTGCAAAACAGATTATTTCTGTTATAAGTGTGTAAAAAGAAATGTCTGTTTGGTTTAGTGTCACCAATATGGTGATCAGTATTTGATTTAGTTGGGAAGTTTGACTCTTAACTTTTTAATGTTAGTTTTTCATTGGCTGCTGTAACTGTTTGTAGTCTAAATCCAGTGCCCAATAGGAAGAATGTTAGGGGATAATGTTCTAACAATGTTATCACTAAACATTTTTAGAATTTTTTTTAGAGAATGTTATCCTAACCTTTCAGCAGAACATTCTGGAAACAAAAACAAAACTTGCCACCGAAAAGATTCCCAGAACATAAAACATTTCTAGCTGGGTAAACTTTCAAATTAGCCTACCATCAAAACGAACTCTCCTTTAAACCCAATTCTTGAAGTTTCATTGGTTTGCATGCACTTGAAACGTTTCGACACATGATGGAAACCACTTCCAAATCAAACGAGAACTTTTAAGAACTAAGAAATTCCCAAGATATGAAGCTTTCTTTAAAACCAGGAATTTGACGATGCTGAGGCAGTCGTCAAATCAGCTTGAGAGAAAAATGCATCTCATCAAAGAACGGCAGAAGTGTGGGTTTCGTCTTTGATGTCATGAGTAAGACGTTCAAACAGAGACTGATGGGTCCGTATTCCTGTGGCAGTTGGAGGGGTTTATCAGGTGTAGAGGTCTCTGAGCCAGCTGATACCTCACCAAGGGTTTTCAGAACAAAACAGCTCTGCCCTCCCTAGCTATTAACATCTCCATCACCTCTGATATCATTTCTAATTATCCTGAGTTATGATGAGGGAAAAAACACTTTCTGCAAATCTTGCAGGTCCTAATTTGGAGTGGTGGGAGTTAACACACCTGCCATATTCCTGCTGACAGCGTGATTTGAGCGAGGGGGTTGTTTTGTTGAGAACGCTCCAGAGAACTTTGAGAGTTGCCAATACCAGCACGGCCGCACCATGTGAAAATGTTGACTGCTGGATGATTGATGGTAGTTATTTGTGGCTTCCTAACCCTCATCCCTTCTCCTGCCTTCCCCACCACTTCTACCCATCTCTGCCTGCATCTCTCGCTCCTGTTTTCGGGGTTTCCGACTTGGAGGCAGTGAAAGGGTGATTAATAATGTGTAATGCCGTGTGAGCTGCTCCCTGTGACATTTGGAGAGGGCGTTCTCCGTCTGCTACACGGCTTGTGAATTAGCCAATGGAGAGAGAGCTTCCCAGAAGCGTACAGCAGTCAGGGATATAAGGGTGTTCATTATGTATCTCAAGCATTCATTTATGTCCAAAACAACTGATTTTTTTTTTCTTTTTTCAGATACTTTTATTATGTTTTAATGTTTTATTTCAATATATCTGGAAGCTGTAATCCAAAGTAGGCTATATAGTAGTGTTAACAATTAATAATTTTATTTTATTTTTATTTATTTATTTTTTACATGATGAATGCACTAAATGAATGAAAGTGTTTATAATATAGTCCTTTCCCAAAATATGAAAAGAACTGTACACAAAAAGCCATAAATCGCTATAGATGTTTTAGTTGCTTATTGCAATTCATTTTTATTGTAAAGCACTTTGAGCTGCATTCATTGTAAAAAAGGGAATAAATAAATAGAAATAAAGTGTATTATTATTATTATTATTATTATTAATGATGTACCTAGGCTGAATTTCATCAAATCTCATGTCATATTTGACTCTATAATCAAAAGTAGAAAAATACGAAATTATAATTTGCACTCAGTAAATGATTTTTCGCATTGTAACATTCTCAATTTACCATTTTTTTTTTCTCAATTAATAAATTTCACTACAACCCCACCCCTCCCCATTCACATTAATAACTGTAATCCATCTGGAAGTTTTACTTTGTACTTGATATTTTTTATGTATTATTATTTTTGTTGTTTGCTTGTTTTTCTGTTTCTCATTCTCAGTGGTGATTATTATTACAGTAAAAATGTATTATAAAAAATATGAATGTACAATTTAATTAATATTATTACATATGTTTATTATATAAGTCAGCAGAAAATAAAGGCAATACAACAAATACTACCATGGTATTGAAATATTTAACAAGTAAATATAAAAAGATTACTTTTTGAAAAATGTAAATATTACAAAAACAAATGCTGAATATCACTTTTTTTTGTTATAGCAATGCAAATGAGATTGTTAATAAGCTTAATTGCCAAAAATTCTGGACCTGAAAATAATTCTCTTTATGTAAAACATAATTTCTTAACAAGTTCTGAGATTATGAGATTTACCCAATAGCTTGAACCTCTAGCAGAGAAAAAAACATTGTGCTGTTCTACAACTATTACTGTATCAATTTCATTAGTATTTATTATTATTATTATTATTATTATTATTATGTATCAGAAAGTGGTGCTGAAAGCCAGTATGATGGCTGAAACAGGTTGGGTAGATATGGGGTTAGGGTTAGATAGTGTCATACCCTCTACAAACTGTATATTCTGAGTCATGTTAAGCACTGTGGGGAGTCTGAGGTGTCCCAGTGAGACAAGAGCCTGTGGGTCCATACACACAGTCTCACAGACACTCTTGATGGCTGTCCAGTGAAAAGACTTTGATATTATCTGGCATTTCACATCCAAAGCAAGTATATTTTATTAGGAAGGTGTTACAACACCTTCAATTTCATAAAGTGTCATATTTCTAAGTGAAATATAAATTAATAAATAATATAGGACTGAACTGAATTTAATATTTGAGGATTTGATTGGATCATATATATATATATATATATATATATATTCAAATTAAAGAATTATCTGATACAATAGTCAACTCTGCAAGCTGGGCATACAAATGATTATTCACAATGAATGTAGTGAATATCAAAATGGAGCAGTTAGAAGGACAAGACAGACAGAGCATTTGAGATGTGGAGAGAGAGTGTGTTTCATTAAATGGTCAATATATCTTGTGTTTTCTGGATCATTTAAGCCACATTACAGTGCAGTGAAACTCTTTTAATTTCTAAAGTGCCTTTCAACAGCTTTACCTTCAGGCTGGAGGAGAAAACAGCAGCTGGAGCCAGAGAAGCGCACCGGGTGTACCCACCTATACACACACACATAATGTACACACATGTATGGATGCAAATCTGTGTGCTACACAAGCATAAAAATACAAAGACACTATAACAAACAGTCATTAAGTATCTTACACAAAGTATTAAGCGATAAATGCGTGAAATTCACCTGGTTGTTTAAAAACAAATGTCGAGTGCAAAAATTGCATATATTGAGTGGTTGCTTTCTATCCCAAATGACAACAGCCCTAAACAAGGCCATTCACTATGCTTGTTTGAATGGAAGTGTATATTAACTCTCTCAGTGCCGGGATGCCAAGGTACAGCTGGAGGTTCAGGGTTGGGAATGACACGTAGGTGGCGGGCATAATGTTGAAGTGGTACAACTAGTGAATTATAGTTGGGGTGTGTCTTTCATGCGTAATACATAATTGAAGCTGGCCTTTCTTTCTGGAGTATTTACTTCGGGATATGAGTGTTTCTGGAAATTCAAAACACCAGTGTTTCATCTGACAGAATAAAAGAAACTAATTAATATTTCAGTTGTTTCTCTTAAAAAAAAAAAAAAAAAAAAAAAATCATTCATTTTGAAGCCTCCTGCTTCTCAGATGTTCCTCCAATAATCTCAAATGAGTCTTAGAAGAGATCTTAACAAATTTCCATCAAATTCTTCAAACACGAAATGATCTGAGCTGCTATCCACATTCATTTTATAACTCCAATTTTAGTGTGTCAACTTGTCTTTTTTTCTCTTCAGAAATGAAACACAGTTTAAACTTGAATGAAGTCTTGAAAGTAGATTTTAAGATATCATGTTTATCTTATATTTAAGTTATCTATGACTTTAATCATTATTTTATTCTAAATATATTTGGAACAAACTATATTATGTCCAAACAATTATTAATTCATTTAATGCATTCATTTAGGGTTCAATTTAGGGTATGATTATTAAACTGCCATATTCAATAACATGCTTGAAGTACAATGTTAATGTATTTGGTCTTGGTGGGCTAGCAGCTGCTGTTGTTGATTATTGCTGCTGCTGCAGAGCAAGTATGGACATGCTATTGCTAATAGATGCACAGATATGCTGCTGTAAGCATGTAAGATGCTTCTGCTGCTGCATGAATAGACATACATAAATCCTGTAGAAGATCTAAGCAGGTGGAGCTGGGGGAGGTGGAGGGGTTCAGAGGAACTCTGATAGCGTGCTGCAGATTTAGCCTACAGCAAACACTGAACAAGACTATTTGAATGTTGAGCAAGCAATCTAATTGGCTTCAGGATCAGCAGAGGCCAATCAGCTTATGACATGTAGTAATTATGTGATTGCTTGCCTACTTCATGTAAAGGACCAATCAGCCTGTTCATGACTGTTTATTGTGTTCACAGCCAAGGAGTGCAATGTCCAGGTGCATGAGCCAACATTTATATCCTTAATGGAACACTTACCTAAGGCCACGTTCATCCCAGAGACCGAGCCATGCGTGGAGTTTGACCAGGTGCCAGAGCCAGTATATGAGTCTGTTCCAGTGGGTTTATTAGTGTGAAGAGATTCATGAAAAGGAATGAAGTGGAGCCCTTCCCATACTCCAAATGCTAAAAAGGGTGTGCTGAACTCTATGAGGGGTATAACTGAGTAGTGTGAAATGACTAGCACCAATTAGTTTCTCTGTTTTGTCACCTATAGCACCAATTCTGTGTTCTGTGGATGTTCCCGCCCTGCCTCCCACTCCCACCTTCTCTGACTGTCCTGTATCCACCAAGGAGGCTGTTTCTGAACTCTCTGCCTGTCCTTTACTGGCCAAGGAGGTCATTTCATAACCCACTGCCCATGTTATCCAATTCTTCAGCACTGTCTCCTTTGTCTTTGGCTCCTCCTTTGCTGGCTCCTCTTAGCAGCTCGAATTCGCCTTGGGCTTCCTGATCACCAGATCCGCCCAGGTATGTCAACGCCCGGCTCCACCTCAAACCGCCAAGCCCATCACTTCACCCTTTCCCCATTGACCAGTCAGCTCCACCTTGATTCCTCGCCCCCTCAGCTCCACCTGGGACTGTTATCCTTACAGCTCCACTGAGCTACCTTGTCCCTACAGCTTCATCCTCGGTCAGTTGTTGCTCTGACTCTGCCACGGACTTCCAGGCCTTCAGCTGTGCCTCTTTCCTCTACCCATTTTGCTTTTTTGGGCTCCTCCTTCCATCCAGCTCTACCTCAGTCACACCAGCTGCCTTAGTCCTCCAGCGCCCTGGCTCCACCTTGCCCGCTAATCACCATGTCTCTGCCTTTGCCTCAAGGTCCTTCTGTGTCGCACGTTCTCTTTAGCTCTCTGGCTCCACCTGGGTCTCCACCTTCAACAGCTCCACCTCTGTCAGCCATCCCCCTGGAACCACCTGGCATCTCAACCAAGGCTCCACCATGGCTCCTTCCTCCATCAGCTCCACTGTGGGCCTTCATCCTGTTAGCACTGTTTGGGGTCACTTTCTGGCTCCTCCCGCAATCATCTCCTCCCTGGCTTCTTTGTCTGTGGTGGTCCCTTCTGCCAGCTCCATGTCCTCCCCTTAAGCCCCCTCCTGACCTCCTCTGTTGGATTTTTGTTGATTTAAGGCGCATGGATGCAGCTTTTTGATCAGGGGATAATTTCACGTTTAGTCTGTGTTTGAGTTGGACTTTGAGTTGGTTTTTCAGAGTTTCCTGTTCTGTTTCCTGTTGTTTGCATTTGTTTCCTTGGTTACTCATTGTGTGATTACGATCTTCACCTGTTTCTTGTTTCCTTTCATTGATTATCCTTTGTATTTATACCACTCAGTTTGTAGCCTTGCTTGTCTGTTCTCGTCAGTTTTATTGTGGTTGTTCTGTTTGTGTGCTGAGAGTTTCAAATATCCTGAGTATTTTGTTATTTCGATTTTTGGGACTGCTACACTTAAATCCTGCTTTTTTCATTCTCATATGCTATCTTGCTCTAACAAATAATGTGTAAAATGCTATCATATCTAAAAAAACATACTTTATCTAAAAATCACTTTTAATTAATTCAGTTTTATTCCATTTCTAATTTTAATCAGTTTACACCAATAATACATTTTAAATATGACTTATTTTCCATAATAACAAATAATAACATAATAACAACATAATAACAAAATTAACAAACAGAATGATTAAAAAATATTAAAATTATATATATATGTGTTTTCTTGCTATAATTTAAAGTAAACCAGATTCAGTATCAGTGGATGCTAATGCTTTGTTCAGATCTTTTTCTCTCAAAACACCAATTTGGGCAGCAACTTATTGGGCAAAGAATAGAGAAAAGCAAAATCATCCATCATGTTGCATAAAAACAGCCTGCAGCGCAGAAACTGCAGCCACACAGAGGGAAATATTTGCACAGGCCCGCTGGGCCTCCTCGTATGTAAAAAGCAAAAAAACATAAATGTTTCAAAAATGTTCTCTTTTTATTAGATGAATTGCACCATTAAATAACATTATACAATGTGAAAATGCACCATTAATTTTCCCCAAAACAGACATAAATATGAGGCGGCGGCTGGTATCTCATGTCTCAATCTTCAGTGAGTCCCACAGGGCCACATTTCAGAGCTATTCTATCCCATTATGCAAATAGACACAATTGAGGAGAAGAAGATCTATAAAGGCGTGTTTTGGGCTCATCACTTTGAAATGTGAAAATAAATGACTTTCTAATTGTTTAGCCTGAAACAGAGAAACGGACTAATCGAGCAAGCAGCCCAGCGGTGGCGATCAGAAAATATTCCTTGGCCTGTTAGGCTCTGAACATTAGAGGAAAAAAATAATATGCAATCGGGGTGCTCATATAATCAATCATTGAACCAGGAAGAGTGATTTAAGAGAATGGAAAGAGCACGTACGGTACTAAAACGTGACTTGTATTTAAGAAATTCAGTATCTACAAATCTAAAAAAAAAAAATTCCAACATGTAAATTAGTACTCATCGTTGGTGCTTCAGATCATCCCATGACTTAACATGCCTAAAAACAACAAAAGTCATCCCATCTACTCCACCAATCTCCCGTCCCAAGGCAACCCCTAACCTTTCATAAATACAAACACACACTCCCCACATGACAAATGAATTCTAAAGGTTTACCAATTCATCAATGCAGATCTGGTTCGGAATTTCATTTTTTTTTCACTAGCGCCGCAGGAATAGCTAATTAATCCACGTTCTACGTGGCGGTGTGTCGTGTTTGTTGTTTATTTTTACTACTGAACGGAGAAATGCATAAGCCGGCCGTTTTTTCTTCTTCACTCCACGGCAACAGCAGGGAAGGTGATTAATTTTAATACAGCGGGAGGAGATTTTGACCCTAAACAGGAAAGTCTTGTTGAGGTTCTGATTTATTTTTGGAAGGTGACAATGGCATTAATTACGCCGCCGCAGGTGTAGGCCCTAATTTTTCTTCTCCACCCCAGCCTCCGCTAGCTTCGTGTTCAAGACGTGACAACAGCGCAGCAACAACAGCAGCGGGATGGTAACATTTTGTCGTTGTTGTAAGTCAGACCCACTGCAGATTTCTGGGTGGCTGTAGAGCTTCCTGTCTTCTCACAGCTGAAGATTATACTTCAACTACTGACAGAACAGCAGGTCTTTTTTAGTGGTTGAAGTATAATATTCTGCTATTTAAATAAATATTTATTTCCCTACGAAAAAGAACAAGTAAAATGATGCATTGGGTCTCTTGGGAACACTATGGAGTGAATCATATGAATAAGCAAATCTTTTTCTAGTTCATCAAAAGTTAGTCCCTGTGGTACATGCCATAACCACCCTATTTCTGGCTGAATTTTACTCCTTTGACATCCATTCAATAGTAGGTGCTACCAATGCCTTTTTTAGAAGGGTGAAACTGACTGATGTTACTCTTTTACGTCACAGCTTGTGTATTTCCAGGGTTCCTGCACCAGCCGAGCATTGAGATGAATAGATACTCCCCAACCCTGTGCAACAGCAAAGATTAATTCAGTTACTGAAAGAACGTAGAGTTTTAAAAATAAAACAATTCTGTACAAAATGTACAGGTAAGATAGAGTTCACATCCCATTCGCCTGCTTAAGCTTTGCCTCCTGCTGTAAAGATGCTGATGTTTAGTATGTAATAAAAGGGTTGAAAGTGTAACATTTTGTTTAAAAAAATGTTTGAGAGTTTCTTGTAAGTGTGAACTGTTTAAAACATATATCTGGCAGTAGGGAATTCATTCTTGTGTCTGACAGACAGGTAAACACGAGGTAAAAAAGGTGTGTCGAGGGTAGATCAAGAACAGCCTTGACTGAGACAACCAGACAACATTTATTCTGCTATGATTGAGCTAACAGTGTGTGACATGAACATTTGACTCATAGCAAATCATTCATACAGTACACTAACAGTGACAGTGTCATCTCTATGAACTTCTAGCACAATATAGAAGAACTAAGTCTACAAAACAGCAGTTCTGATGAGGAAAAATACAGCTACAGTACTTGTAGAAATGGTTTGGTTTGCATCTTGTATTTTCATCTCTAAAACAATAAGGAATTTTTTGGCACAAAGTTTTACATTTTAGCAAATCGGTGACTCATTTAATTTGTACAATATAATTTGTATATTTTCATTCAATATTCTTACGTCCCACTGATGGTTAGGTTTAGGGGTGAACTTTCATGCTTACTTTTTTTTTTTCCTCTTGAGTCAAACTATTCAGAAATAGTGGATTAGTTTTTAGTGGATTGTTGTTGTGTAGACGTACCCTTATTGAATATTAGCTTTGTCTGTTTCTCCATAACTTCAACATCAACTTGTAACGTCAACAACTTTTATTAATCTACATGAATCACATTCAACTCAAGAACACTACAGTGAAAATGGTTCTGGATGAGAAGATTATTTGGTGCTTTAAAGACGAATATTAACACTATATATCTGAATAAACATCCCAGGCTGTATTGAAATACCCAGCAACCTAGCTGATGATACTTGAGCCCAGACTCCAGTTCAAATGTTTTCTGTTGCCCAAGTGAAGCTGCACACTGCTGTGTGTCAATTTTGACAGCACTTACCAAGGGATTTAAGTGTGATGGCTCTCGTTCACAGGCACTGCTAATAAATTATCACCTCTGAGTTCTTGTATAAGCATTTGACAGTGACAGACTAGGAGGGAATAGGTCACACTTCCCCTCAGCTCTCTGAATGTAAACTCAGAGTGGAAAATGTTTCTTTTTAAAGTATTTTCAGTATTAATAGTCTTTAGTCGCTGAACTTAAGATATTGTACAGTTGAAACATGAAGTCCACCAATAAAACAGCCTTTGAAATAAATATGCAGGGACACACAGTATATCAAATGGCAAAACTAGTTTTAACTTAAATTAATACAGTTTACCTACCCCTTGCATGATATTTATTTATTTATTTTAAGATAATTAAGATAAAAAAACTAGTGCTGGGCAACGATTAAATATTTTAATCGCGATTAATCACATGGTTTTGCGCAGCATGCGCAAAAATTCAGTAATGAAATCAAAAGTAGTGTATTGCGTAATTTTATTCTTTCAAAGTACTGCTATATGAACAAAAGTGCAATAGAGAATACGAACCGACGTCACACCTCGTTGCATGCCGGGGCGGCGCCGCCATTTTGACAGGGTCGCCCTCCATAACTCGTACTGAAATTAATACGGATTCTTGCTTACCTTTTGTTTTGTTTCTGCCATTAAGTGGAACGTTAACATTTTTAATGGTATTGTTTGCATGGAATAGAAGCTATTTTATCGCATCGCATGATCATTTTATTTATTTTTTCACTGAAGTTTTGTAGAATTTCGTTTATAGTGTTGATCTGTTTACCGTGTCACACGCTGGATGCTCACTGCTGCGTCAGCCATCGTATGAATATCATCGTATGAATATCCAAATAAATCTATGTAATTAACACACTGAGAAAAGTCGATTCATTTATTTGTTGGAAACGTTTAAAATGATGCTTAAACGAGCATATTGAGTAGGCCTACTTGTCATTGTAATTCCCCTTTTCCATGATCACAGATGAGGAGAATCAGAGATTATGGGTCAAATTTGCAAAGGTAATGTTAATTATTAAACCAAACGAAATCAAAACGTTCAAAAACACTTAGCAATGTGATTCTTTTATTGAGTGATAAGCAGTGGGTACCTTTTTCCATTTTTCTGTCCGCACCAGATATTTTATTTTTCGCGCTGTAGCTCTCTTAGGCACACAACAAGTGCTTTCATTGGTTGAGACGCGTGATGACGCTCATCCCAAGCAGCCAGTAGCCTACTGATAAACATCCCACCCCTCCTGTGACCCATGGTTTGTGTTGTATTCGGTTGTAGTCTATCTATGTGTTTTCAAACGCAGTGAGCAACTTTCAAAATAAAAAGTACGTTAACGCGCGATAAACTAATTGTCGGCGTTAATTAATTAATGCGTTAACGCGATAAAAACGCGTTAACTTGCCCAGCCCTAAAATAAACATAATATTTTTTAACAGTACTGCCCTGATGATGCTATTTGACATACATTTTACAAGACAAAATAATTTACACAATCCACACACAGACTAACAGATTTGACGGTTTGAAGAGGCAACACATAATATTAACTACCCTCCATTGACGGAATTTAATGCCATTTATGACACAACACTTCCTCACCATTGACGGAATTTGTCGGCAATCCGTGTTTTCATTGTTCATTGGTAGGGGGCGCTATTACCCATCTTCTGAAAGTGCACAGAATCTCCAGATCAAAACACAGGTGAAGAAGCAGCAGAAACAAGTGATAGAAGCATTGCTGACGCACATGTAAAATAACACAATCACCAAACATTCAACAGCATATGGCTGGCAAAAACGCTGGCAGGGAAAGAATTAAAGGTGTGGTCATTTCAGCAAAATATTGCAGTCAAAATAGGTCCAGTGTCAATAGTGATGTATGAACTCACTCAGAAGTCACTTTCAAACCAAGCAGCTTTCATTCCGACTGAAATGGCTGGATTTAGAAAATTTGGCAAACAATGGAAAATGTGACCACACCTTAAGACAATATCATTTGCAAAAATCTGTTGATGATTGAAATTTTTAAAAATATATTTTTTATTTCTCTATTCTTTAAAAAATGATAAACATCTTGCAATTTCTGCTAAGACTGTAAAAACTTATGCACACAATTGCATGTATTATGAAGCTGCTTTGGGGCTGATGATAATGAATCCCAATGTTCCCAGCTGCGGGAGCTGTTGGGGTGTCCCGTCTGCTTCCTCTGCCACTACACTTGAATTTAAACATTCAGTCCAGTGAACTGACCCTCTTTTCTTAAGATACAAAGATACGTGAAAGCTCCTCTGTGTCTTCTGCAGGTCTCCACACATGGCGCGGCGTGACAGCAAGTCTAATTATGGGGTGAATTAGCGCCCCGTGTAGCCCTGATTACCCCCCTGGTGAGCAGACACACAGAGCGGTGCCCGGCCCCCGCCGGCCCGTCCTGTTCCTCCTCTCCCGAGTGTTGTCTCTTCATTCCTCTGACAGCTCCCTCATTTCTCCATTACAAATTGCCGGCGGCTTCCCTCGGCATGCATCACGGCGTGAGGAGCCAGCCTCAATACCGCCGCTCGGGCCGGTTCATTTATTACCGAGTTTGTTTGCACTCTTATCTGCGGCCTTGCCTGGCCGGACCATCCATCACACACACATCTGCCTGCTGCCCGTCCCACCCCCAAAGCCCCAACGCTGGCAATATCTCTGTCTCTCTCCCTCTCTGTCTTTCTCACTTACATAGCCATCTGTCTGCCCGCTCTACTCCACCTCCTGAATTCTCATGTTTTTTGTTTCCTTTTCACTCTTTTCTGAGATCTGATGTGCTCATTTTTTCATCATAGGCTTGTATTACTGCCATATAGCACTTATTTGCACTTTTAAAGTTTGAGGCCCAATGATGCTAGCCCCTGTAAATGTCCAACCAATGCTAATTACAATTTTAATTCCTGTTTGGATGCTAGGCTAACCTGTGTGCTTTCACCTCTTTCTGTGGAATACAAAAGGAGAATTTTTTGTGTGTGTTTTCATGCTTCCTTTTTCCATATAATACAAGTCCAGACTCCATAGTAACCAAGTTTTTAAGATTCACAAAGAAAACATTGTAAAGGCCCAGATACACTGCATGTATCTGTAAAATTTGAGCTTGAACCGCACAGATTACAGCCAATTAACACGTACGTTCTGCACCTGTGCGAGAGGAAATAACTCTGAATACCAGCAGATGGAAGTAGTCTGAATTCGTCATTCAAAAAGGGAAACTGGAAGAGCGAGGACTGTGCAATAAAGCCATTTTCACACCAACCTTACACAGATGGATTCGAAACATAGCTTATTCTGAATATCCACTTCATTGTTTGCTTGCTTTCAGCACTTCCGTTTTTCTTGCTGAACAGCCAGTCAGAGTGATCTCTCTAACAGACGGGCTCCATCGCTGATTGAACTTGCTCAATTAATGTCCAAAAAACCTGCAATATGGGCCCAAGAAAATTATGTGACATGTAGCCAATGGTGTCTCATACTCAGAATTTGTGCTCTGCATTTCACCAATCCAAGTGCACACACAATAGTGAGTATTCAACACACACCCAGAGTAGTGGGCAGCTTTTTTTTCCTTTTTTTTTTTTTTTTGCTGTGGCATCTGGGGAGTGATTGGGGGTTAGGTGCCTTGCTCATGAGCACCTCAGTTGTGTGTAATGAGAGTGGAAGAGCGCTGTTCATCCACTCCCCCACCTACATTTTCTGTCGGCACTGAGACTCAAACCCCCAACCTTCGGGTTACAAGTCTGACTCTCTAACCATTAGGCCACAACTGCTCCACAAATGGCCTGACACTGACTGATGGCTGACCGTCTGCTTTCTGATCTTACGAAAGTAGTCCATCGTCTTCATCGTCTTACTGCCGTACAGTAGCTCTATGAGGAAAAGACTGATAATCTCATAATCATTGATAATCTTTTACATTTTAAATGAAAGCAATGTACTAAACACAGTATTCAGATTGAATAGCTTAGGAATTCCTGTGAAAATCTGTGATTTCTGTATATGGATTTCCAAATAATCAGGACTGGATTATGAACCAGGCCAAGCCTGGCTCTCCCAGGGGTCTGCAAAATCTGAATCAACCCGAGTCATCATACGTTAGGCCTGTGTTTCCCAACCCTGTCCACCAACAATACACATTTTCAATAGGGTTGCAAAGGGGTGGTACATTTCCAGAAACTTTCCACAGGAACTTAACCTGGGGAATTTTGGAAATATTCCAATTTGGAAACTTAACAGGAATTTATGGGAATTCATGAGAATTTATGGGAATTAATTGGAAATTTTGGGAAATGTATATAAATGTATAATATTTATAAAAAATGTATCATCTACAAACATAAATATAAACATTTTGTTTGGTCATAACATGAAATTTCTTTTTTGCATTCAATTATTTCCAGTTTAGTAAATATGTAAAATAAATATTTATTGCAGCAATTGTTATGTGTTATTTATATCAGTGTCACATAATCCTTCAGAAATCATTCTAATATGCTGATTTGTGCTGCTTAATATTTTTTTGGAACCTGTAATACTTTTTTTCAGGATTCATTGATGAATAAAAAGTTAAACAGAACAGCATTTATTCAAAATAGAAATCTTTTCTAACAATATCACTTTAATATCACTTTTTATCAATTTCACACATCCGTGCTGAATAAAAGTATTAATTTCTTTCAAAGAAAAAAAAAAGGAAAAAAAAAAAAAAAGGAAAAAAAAAACATTATTTTAAATTTCACAATATTACAGTTTTTCTGTATTTTTGACCAAATGTGTATGTTATGGACTGGGGGAGTGCACAGTACATGCATGGGGTGTGGCCTCAATAGCCCTGCAGTAAGTACTGCGCTGTGCAAGTCAGGTTAAAAATTCAACTGAAATTGAATTAAATCTGGTTGTTTCAACCAAAATTATGCTGCAAGATGTTTTATTTTCAACTACATTTAAGTAACCTGTTATAGGCTAACCTGCAATTTTGCAAATTCCCTGTTTATTCCCATTAATTCCCATATATTCCCGTTAATTTCCATATATTCCCGTTAATTCCCATATATTCCCGTTAATTCCCATGGAAAGTTTCCAGCTTTGAAAATTCCCGGAATTTTGCAACCCTAATTTTCAAACACACTTGATTCAACTCATCACCTCATTAATAGAGACTCCAACACCTCAAATGAATTGGTCAGATAAGTGTGACATCCAAAATGTGCACTGTTGGAGTACCTCTAGGAACAGCATTGGGAAACACTGTGTAAAGTTATCAAAAGTTTGTAACTTAGCATAGGATAAAGCAGTGCTTCTCAATCCTGTCCTGGAGGACCCCCACCACTACACATTTTGTTTCTCTCCCTCATCTAACACACCTAAAACAGTTCATTGGCTATTTACTGCAAGACCTAAATTGAGTGTGTCCGATAAGCAGGGCCTAAAACTAACTTTTTGCCACATGTGCCAATGGCAAATTTAATCAGCCATAAAAAATAAAAAAAATACCGGCCATTAAACTGTTTATGCAAAAACAGCCAGTTATAATGTCAACATTTAAGATAACAGTGAAAATTCAAAATTCTCTATTCCAATTTCGATACCACAGCTAAAACAACTATTAAAGACAAGTAACAGTAGTTTTCAGGTAAAGACATTGAATAAAGTAATCAAATGTAAAATAAAACTGGAGAGTCTTCACTGTATAAATTAAACATATTAATTAATCTGCTGCTGTCACTTTAAGACCTAATGCACAGATCCAATATACTGATACTGTACACATGCTTTGTCTTTCTCGACTGTTTACTTTCACTCAAGCCATAAACGATTGTGTTTACTAGGATACTCGCCAAGATGGGCATTTTTTGACATAGTTTTGTGTGAATTTGTCCGTTCAAGCACAAGGAGCCGTAAAACTGACCTCATTTCAGTATTCATGCTGTCAGAGACGGGACTTTCTGGGCGCGCACTTTGGATGTGTGCGCACACAAAACTTCTCACACAGCGTGAGTAATGAATCGAGTTCCCAATGCAATGTTCTCACAACATTGCATTGTTAGAATTCATAAATAATTATCCCAGCCAACAAAGATGTGTGCCCAAAGGCCTCATGGGTCCTTGATCTGCAAATACTGCTTATCCCAGCCTGGAAATTGTCACTGACTGATTTAAGATGTTCATATTACTTTGAGATAAAATCTTTAAGTTTCTAAAATCATGTTTTACCCTCAAAATTATGATGGGGTAAAACTGATGGGGCATCTAATTTGTTCAGTGCTGTGCATTTAGTTTATGGTTTTCCAGATACACCTCCTGAATTCCTCCCTCTGGAGTCTAAGTTCTGCTCGGACCATCTGAGGCCAGTTGCCAACTGATGAAGGATCTTCCTTCCAATTCACTTGTTATTGTGCTGTCCAGGTGACAAGTATACCTATAGAGTGAGTATTTATTTCAGGAATGTTTTCTTCCATTTTTCTGTCATGATGAATGTTTCTTTTATAAATCCATCGGAGAGGCTTTTAAACCATAAACAATATTTCTTTGGGCCAAAGATTCCTTGTGCAGCACTCTTGAGGAACCTTGAGATTTCCTGGCTGTGATTTAATGGCTCATAACCCTTGAAAGGCAATCCTTCTTCCTCTTCCTCCTTTTCTCTTTCAGCGACTATGCTCCCTTTAGCCCACTGGATGGCCAGCGAACCGAGGAGAGTGGACAAAAATATTACCCACAAGTTCCTCTATCATGGCAGACCACACATGGGTTACAGCTGATCTCATTAATGGTGTTTGTCATAGGTTTCATATAAACATGAATATGTTTTTGCCAGCCTTGAACACTAAAAACAAGTTTGTTCTGAATTCTTCAAGAATGTCACAATCGCAGAGCAGTACGCAATGCAAAAATCTAGCAACAACATACAACAGTGTCAGGAATGTTTCATGAATGATTTATAAAACGCATGAATAGTTTCTGCCTTTCTTCAGTTTCTGCCTTTATAAATCCTGATTTGTTCTGCGCTTTTGAAGTAAGATAAAGTCCATTAAATTTAGGTTCAAATCCAATGGTGAGGCCCTTAGTTTTAAAGGGTTAGTTCACCCAAAAAATGAAAATTCTGTCATTAATTACTCACCCTCATGTCGTTCCACACCCGTAAGACCTTTGTTCATCTTCGGAAAACAAATTAAGATATTTTTCATAAAATGCGATGGCTCAGTGAGGCCTCCATTGACAGCAAGATAATTAACACTTTCAAATGCCCAGAAAGGTACTAAAGACATATACAGTGGGTACGGAAAGTATTCAGACCCCCTTAAATGTTTCACTCTTTGTTATATTGCAGCCATTTGCTAAAATCATTTAAGTTCATTTTTTTCCTCATTAATGTATACACAACACCCCATATTGACAGAAAAACACAGAATTGTTGACATTTTTGCAGATTTATTAAAAAAGAAAAACTTAAATATCACATGGTCCTAAGTATTCAGTTCCTTTGCTGTGACACTCATATATTTAACTCAGGTGCTGTCCATTTCTTCTGATCATCCTTGAGATGGTTCCACACCTTCATTTGAGTCCAGCTGTGTTTGATTATACTGATTGGACTTGATTAGGAAAGCCACACACCTGTCTATATAAGACCTTACAGCTCACAGTGCATGTCAAAGCAAATGAGAATCATGAGGTCAAAGGAACTGCCTGAAGAGCTCAGAGACAGAATTGTGGCAAGGCACAGATCTGGTCAAGGTTACAAAAAAATTTCTGCTGCACTTAAGGTTCCTAAGAGCACAGTGGCCTCCATAATCCTTAAATGGAAGATGTTTGGGATGACCAGAACCCTTCCTAGAGCTGGCCATCCGGCCAAACTGAGCTATCGGGGGAGAAGAGCCTTGGTGAGAGAGGTAAAGAAGAACCCAAAGATCACTGTGGCTGAGCTCCAGAGATGCAGTTGGGAGATGGGAGAAAGTTGTAGAAAGTCAACCATCACTGCAGCCCTCCACCAGTCGGGGCTTTATGGCAGAATGGCCCGACGGAAGCCTCTCCTCAGTGCAAGACACATGAAAGCCTGCATGGAGTTTGCTAAAAAAACACCTGAAGGACTCCAAGATGGTGAGAAATAAGATTCTCTGGTCTGATGAGACCAAGATAGAACTTTTTGGCCTTAATTCTAAGCAGTATGTGTGGAGAAAACCATGCACTGCTCATCACCTGTCCAATACAGTCCCAACAGTGAAGCATGGTGGTGGTAGCATCATGCTGTGGGGGTGTTTTTCAGCTGCAGGGACAGGACGACTGGTTGCAATTGAGGGAAAGATGAATGCGGCCAAGTACAGGGATATCCTGTATGAAAGCCTTCTCCAGAGTGCTCAGGACCTCAGACTGGGCCGAAGGTTTACCTTCCAACAAGACAATGACCCTAAGCACACAGCTAAAATATCAAAGGAGTGGCTTCACAACAACTCCGTGACTGTTCTTGAATGGCCCAGCCAGAGCCCTGACTTAAACCCAATTGAGCATCTCTGGAGAGACCTAAAAATGGCTGTCCACCAACGTTTACCATCCAACCTGACAGAACTGGAGAGGATCTGCAAGGAGGAATGGCAGAGGATCCCCAAATCCAGGTGTGAAAAACTTGTTGCATCTTTCCCAAAAAGACTCATGGCTGTATTAGATAAAAATAGTGCTTCTACTAAATACTGAGCAAAGGACCATGTGATATTTCAGTTTTTCTTTTTTAATAAATCTGCAAAAATGTCAACAATTCTGTGTTTTTCTGTCAATATGGGGTGCTGTGTGTACATTAATGAGGAAAAAAAAATTAACTTAAATGATTTTAGAAAATGGCTGCAATATAACAAAGAGTGAAAAATTTAAGGGGGTCTGAATATTTTCCGTACCCACTGTATAAAACACTTCATGTGACTACAGTGGTTCAACCTTAATGTTATGAAGTGACAAGAATACTTTTTGTGCACCAAAAAAAAACAAAAAAAAAAACACTTTATTCAACAATATCTAGTGATGGGCGATTTCAAAATACTGCTTCATGAAGCTTTGAAGCTTTACAAATCTTTTGGTTCGAATCAGTGGTCACGTCATAAGTGTTTTGAAACGTTTCGAAATTTCAATGGTTCACCACTGGGGGGCATGACTTTGGCAGTTTGATACACGCTCTGAACCACTGATTCGAAACAAAAAGATTTGTAAAGCTTCAAAGCTTCATGAAGCAGTGTTTTGAAATTGGCCATCACTAGATATTGTTGAATAAAGTTGTTATTTTGTTTTTTGGCACACAAAAAGTATCCTCGCCGCTTCATAACATTAAGGTTGGACCACTGTTCACATGGACTGTTTTAAATATGTCTTTAGTATCTTCCTGGGCATTTGAAAGTGTTAATTATTGACTTGCTGTCAATGCAGTTCTCACTGAGCCATCTGATTTTATCAAAAATATCTTAATTTGTGTTCTGAAGATGAACAAAGGTCTTATGGGTGTGGAACGACATGATTGTGAGTAATTAATGAAAGAATTTTCATTTTTGGGTGAACTAACCCTTTAACTTTATGTTTATCCGATAAGATTTGTTCATACATTAACATGGTTTTTCAAACATTTAAACTTTGTTTATCTTTTTACACTTCTTCAAACCCAAACTTATCTTCACCATCAGACTAAGTAATCCAAACACTGTAAGATGGCCGCAGAGACACATCTAAAGAAACACACACTCCATACACCCAACACAAACACTCATGTCCATAGACAAAACAAGCCCATTTTAGCCTAGTTCAGATTGACAATAAATACATTGTGGTCAGTGACATGTAAAAATCATTAGGCTGATATCACTAATTGTGTTTTCCTTTCTCTTTGCGCATAATCCTAAACTTGTCGCTGCAGTCTTCATTAAAAATGCATGGATTAATTAAAGCTTTCATAGGATTTCTACACATTGAGCCAGTGAGATAAAAAGCATCCTATTTCTCATTGGACTGGCCCATGTCTAGACCTCTTTTTTCTATTCTCATTCTCTTAATTGTATGGTTTCCATGTTTTGTCGATAACAGGATTAATTTCACAATAGATCAAGCTCATTGATCCTACTGTCAATGTTATTTAATTTTTTTTTAAGGTGCTAATTACCTCCAACAGCGAAAGCAAATTGCATTGTAACTTGTCTGGGTGTTCTCCAATGAAAACACTGAGACATTGAGAGAACACATAAACACAAAATCATTAGTTAGAGGTTAGTATATTAAGGATCTTGTATTATAGATACCATGAAATCAAAACCTAGTGCATGTCTTTTAGCTGTTAGCGTTGCAGTCTATGCTAGTGAGCTCCTGAAGTTATTACTGGGAGATCATGGACTAAGTTGTTATAGTGTTACCGACTATAACAAACCTAGCATTTTTATATTTGGTGTTTGCTGTTCTTAAATGTAAATTAAATCCTATTCAAAAACAAGCACTGTGATGTGTTCAACGTCAACTTCCTGTTTCCTGAATTCAGAATCAAGAGCTTTATTGCCAAGTACACACAAAAGAAATATGTTTTGGTGACAGAAGGAAAGTACAGACATAGTGCAGATATACATAAGAATTATGCAGTAAAAATGAAATATAACACAATAATAATATTATAAAGAAAACAAAATTTAAATAATGGAATATAGAACAGTAATAGAATATATATAATAGTTTTTATGAATGTACAGAAATGTTACCTGGATAACAAAAAATAAAAAATAAACATTATTGAGCGCACTACCTTTTTGGATACTCTTACTTGATACTTTAGGCCTAGTTAACACATGTGCAAATCAATTTGAATCTGACTTGCAACATTTATTAATCCCATTCCATATCTTCAATAACTTCCAGTCCAAAAAGGTAAAAAATTCAACAAAAAAAATGAATATTTGTCTCATGCATTGGGCACCCAAACATCCCAAAATTTCATAAATCCGACAGCTCTTGCTTTGCAAACTCGTCGCCTGACAAAACACATTAACTTCCACATATTTTACAATAGGAATATATCATAAAATCCATGATATAGTTAACAGGTTTGTGAATATTTTAAAAAAAAACAAAAAACAAAAAAAAACGACATAAACGCGATACCGACATGTCTGTCAGCTGCATGACGCGTCTCCAAGGAATTAAAACTTTGTTCTAAAATAACAGTCGCCTTAAACTCATGCTGATGGGGAAATATAGATAAATTACAATATAATTTAGTTTGCAATTTGGATTACTTTTATAACATCCCATGAGTCCTGATAAATGCATTTTCTACTTCTGAAGTGCTTCTTTTTATAAAGAACACTGGTTTCTCACATAATGCAGTGAAGCAGCACCTGTATAGAGTGAATTATCGATTCTCAAACCATCGATATCAACCAATTCAGCACCAGCGCCATGGACAGCACCTGGTAACGTCCCACTTAAGAAGATAAACCTTAAGCAACCTCCTAACCTCCTAAGGTTCCTAATAGTTCGGGGAACATGCCTAGAAATGGTATATCTTCAGTTAAGGTATACCTTTAGAGTCTTCGTAGCGCGCTAAGAGACAACGTTATCAGGAAATCCAGGTACGTAAGAATGAGCCTATGATTGAATCTGGAAATAAAGCAAAATAACTGGAAAAAAATGAGAATTAGTAATCAGATGCCATGTCCGTGATTTATAGCAAAATATCTAGCATTAATTTGATCTCAAACGGATTCATAAAGAAATTATTACTCCACCACCTGTGGCTGAACAACAGGTTTGCGACAATATGGTTTCACACTATATTCAACTTGATAGAACACAATTGGGATGAATTAGAGCAGAGACTGTGAGCCAGGCCTTCTCGTCCAATATCAGTGCCTGACCTCACAAATGTGCTTCAAGAAGAAGGGTCATAAATTCCCATAAACATACTCCTAAACCTTATGGAAAGCTTTCCCAGAAGAGTTGAAGCAAAGGGTGGGCCAACTCCATATTAAACCCTACAGATTAAGAATGGGATGTCATTAAAGTTCATGTGCATGTAAAGGCAGACGTCCCAAAGTATGTTCTCCCCCCGGAGAACATACTTTTTTCAACGGTCGCAAAGTAATTACTTATTCAATATAAGTACCTACTCAAAAGTGGATGCATTTTCAGAAGCAGCCATTGCCTCAAATGAAGGGAGGTGAATTTACCATCCCTTGTTTTTTCTTAATGACCATGAAACTGTAGCTGTGTTTTATTTTATATACTCTAAAAACAGAATTTGCTTTGTATTTATGTGAAATTCTACATTACAATTGTGTCATTGCAGTATCATCAATGAGATGCGCCACTCTCCAGCTCACTGTGAAACTGTGCCTGTCACATAAACATGAAAAGAAATATGATTTTGAAAATTTTGGTGGTTTTAAGATTATTTTGGTGGTTTTAAGATGCAGTAATGTTTTTTATGGAATAGATGTCATGATGATCTCTGTGACAGCAAGTATAAAACTGGTTGCATGGTCAGATTGTTTGTTTAGCCAATCAGAAGGCTTTTAAGGCCTTTTCTGCCAGTTAATCATTTTGCATTTCATTGCAATTGCATTCTCATTAAGCAGTCCATATATGGCAATCCGGAAACTGAGGGTGTGACAGATGAAGAAAGCTATTTTCATGAGTTTGGAGGGTGCAAAATGTTCACAATTTCTCATCTGTCAACAACGGCTTACACAGCCGAATGTCCTAAAAGGGATACAATGGCAAAAGGGAAAAAAGAGATCAACACAGCGCATGAAAACAGATGCTTGCTATGCTTCTGCTTGACAGATAAAAAGAGGTAGCGTGTCTAATTCAGTTGTTAAGTCAGGAAGAAGTTCTAGAATGGCTAGCGCTGCTTCCAGAACCTTTAGTGATTTAATAGGGTCTAAAACACTTTTTTTTTTATCATCTGACACAAATAGGGCATCACAATTAAGATAAAGTCTTGCGACATCTGTGCGACCCTGGACTCACGGTGCCGTAACCCTGCGTGTTAAACACTCGTCTCTCACCTTCCTCTCTCTTTTTCTCCCCTATCAACCCCTCTAATGAACTGAAAGGTCAAAGCACTAATAAAACTATTAGCAGAAATGAAACTCCCCAATGTGTTAATGCACTTTTAATTCCTGTTAGCAAATTTCATCCCCCAGCAGTTTGCCTCACGCTAATGAGAAATAAAATAGCAAGCACGCAAGGGGAAAGGGATTTTCAGGCGGCGATTGCGAGGGGGACAGTCCGATAACTCTCCTGCGCGGGCGGCATGGGCTGTTATTCATGGGCTGAGGCCTGGTTCCAGCCTCCTGATTCTGTCGGGTTAATTAAAGAGCACATCTCCATCTGTTCTCATTCAAACGGCCCATCTCTCTTCCTCAGACACCAACCAGTATCTCCTCTGTTTTCATCTGCTCTCTCCTTCTCGTGGTTTGAGCTGGCTTAGTGTGTGACTGAATGCCGCTTGAATGTTTTTGTTACTGTGATTCAGGTGAGTTATTCCTGCATACTGTATATATATATATATATATATATATATAGATATATATATATATATATATATATATATATATATATATATATATATATATATTAGCGCCGTCAATCGATTAAAAATTTTAATCAAATTAATTACATACTCTGTGATTAATTAATCTACATTAAACACATACATAATTTTTGCTGTGAAAGTATTAAATATTTCAATTCAAATTAATCAATGCAGGGTTTTTCCTGGGTCAAAAATGGTCTTCGGTGGTGACCGACATGGTCATCCACACAAACAGTAAAAAGTGCCCAACCCACGTGATCTGCGAGCCCGATACTGACAATAAAGTACCCATCACTCTCACTGTAATTCTTTCTTTGCAAAAAAAAAAAAAAAAAAGTGAAGATACTTTTTTGCCAAACCTGAAAAGTATTAAAAAGTAGCATTTAGAAGTTATATTAACTAATAATATAATTTTCTACCATATACAATTGAATGCACCTAGTTAACAACAACTTGCTTTGTTCTGGTTTCACCTCACTCCAGTCTAAACTAACTGTTTTTATAGGTAGGCCTAATTTACTACACATTGTCATTTAAATAACCTGAAAATATTGTGGATTATTAAGGCTAATTTTACTAACCACTCTTGCTAAATGGGGTAAGCACACTTATGTTCTCATTTCAGAGTTGTTTGAGTAAATGATTCATTATAGACCGTCTGGACAGATCATTTGTTGTCATGATTCATTAAAATAAATCTGTTCAAATGAGTCAATTAGCGACTGTTATTAGGACATCGCAAAAGATTTGTCAACACAGAAAACACTTTATCACCACTGGATAAGATTTTCTTTTTGTTTACTGAAAGTGTGGTTTATGTCAGCTGCACGTGCAGGGTGCCTGTCAGAGAAGATGAGGTGACGTTCTTTGAGCACTATTCACACCCAGCGGTTATTCAGGAAAAATATTCTCCGAATGCGCCTCGTGAAACATGGATTTGGTCTTACGAACTTTTAGCATTGTGTCAGTTGATTTAGATTATTATGTGTGAGGTAGAGAGAGTGCAAAGACGTTGCTTACTTTGAAGAAGAAGAGAGCTCGCGCACACGAGGGAGGAGCTCTGCTATATACATGCACATCCATGTTTATATACATGCACATCCATGTTTTTATACTGTAGATGGAAATATCACAATTATACGGAGCCCTATGCAAGCTTGTTTCCGCCACAGAATAAAACAATTTTAAAAAAATCATTGTGAATTTTTAGCTCACAATTCAGACCTTGTAGCATGCAATTTTGACTTTATATTACACAATTCTGAGAAAAAAAAAGGTCAGAATTGCTAGTTTATATCACACTGTAAAAAATCAAAAGTTGAGAAAACTTAAAAGTTTAAGGCAACCAGCTGCAGGAGATTTTTTAGTTCCCTTTCGTGGGAACTATCGACGCTACGTCGGATGACGTGATGGGAACCCTCTGTATTTTGTGTTCGTGAAGCACCTCTGTATCCAACCAATGAAAAGACATGACGTCAGAGGCGGGTGACGTCACGGATCAGGAAGCTATTAAGCACACCTGAACACAAAGCACGCCAGCTTCTGTTGTCTTCAGCAAGCGCTCTCTGTATCTCGTTTGTCTTATTTATTGTTTGTCTGTCTGATGTATTCACACAGTGATCTCTTCGTCCGAGGACAAGAGTTTCAAAGCACAATAAAAAAAGACATATAAAGAAATATTATGGCGGAAAAGCAGCAGTTCAAAAAGTGTGTTCCTCCCTGCCCACGCTTCATTGTGGAAGGGGATACACACGACATGCGTGTAAAATGCCTGGGGGTTGAGCACGCACAGGCGGCTCTCGAGGGAGCTGTCTGTGTACACTGTGAGCGGCTCACCCTCAGAGTGCTGCGATCGCGTCGAGCGCTCTTCGAGGAGGGCGCCGAGGCGAGTGTTCCCCGCGGGTCCAGTCCCGCTGCTGCCGAGGCACAGCGCAGGCTGCGCTCGTGGGGTTCAAAGATGGATCTAGCGGAGGGGGAAGAGACGGGCCCTGCCTTATCGCTTCCCTTACCCGCTAGACCCAGTGTCTCTCCTTTGGTGGTGGAACATTGCGTAGCGGTTTCTTCCCCCCGAAGAGAGGCACCGATGCTCAATATATCTTCCTCCGAGGAGGTTGATGTAGAGAGTGTCGATGATGTACCGGCATCAACATTACCGGCTTATGAGGAGCTATTAGAGGTAGTGAGAGTGAAAAGTAAACTGGACGAACGCTTTCTTCCCCCTCAGTCACTGCCTCAGCGCCGGGGTCTCCCGTTCTTTCCCGACCTCCATGCCGAGGTGTCGAGGTCGTGGAAGAGACCCGTGCAGTATCGGCTGTACAGCCCGCAGACATCGCTGTACAGCAATATTGTTGGCCTAAAAAATCATGGCTATGGGGCGATGCCTCGGGTAGAGGAGACGCTTGCGAGCCATCTCTCGCCCGAGACTGCGTCGTCCCTTAAGACTCCGGCGCTGCCCACCAAGCCTCTGAAAACTACATCCAGCTTGGTGGGCAAGGCTTACTCGGCAGCAGGTCAGGCGGCGGGGAAATTGATCAGAGCGGGGAAGCGTCCTTTGAGGCAATTCATGAATTGCGTAAAGCCACAGATTTAGCTCTCCGGGCCACCAAGGAAACGGCCAAATCCATCGGCCGTTCTATGGCAGCCCTGGTGGCCACGGAGAGGCACCTATGGTTGAATCTGTCGGATATCAAGGAACTTGATAAAAATACACTCATGGACGCGCCGCTGTCTCCTGATGGCCTGTTCGGCGACGCAGTGTCAAAGACGTTGCTTACTTTGAAGAAGAAGAGAGCTCGCGCACACGAGGGAGGAGCTCTGCTATATACATGCACATCCATGTTTATATACATGCACATCCATGTTTTTATACTGTAGATGGAAATATCACAATTATACGGAGCCCTATGCAAGCTTGTTTCCGCCACAGAATAAAACAATTTTAAAAAAATCATTGTGAATTTTTAGCTCACAATTCAGACCTTGTAGCATGCAATTTTGACTTTATATTACACAATTCTGAGAAAAAAAAGGTCAGAATTGCTAGTTTATATCACACTGTAAAAAATCAAAAGTTGAGAAAACTTAAAAGTTTAAGGCAACCAGCTGCAGGAGATTTTTTAGTTCCCTTTCGTGGGAACTATCGACGCTACGTCGGATGACGTGATGGGAACCCTCTGTATTTTGTGTTCGTGAAGCACCTGTTATAACAGAGACACCGGAGGCAGGAATAAAAGCAGTTAAGATGTTTATTGAGCAAACAGCAGAGCAAAACGGGTGGTGAATGAAGTGGTGGAAGATCTCAGAGGTGGAATGATAGATAATACTGTCCTTGATGTTGTTGCAGATGAATGAAGAGGGAGACGCTGGAGAAGGCAGATGGAAACACTCACACACACTGGTAGGTAGGCACACGAGGAGACTGGAGACAATGGAGACGAAGGAGATGATGAGGCTGGGTAAGTATCGCCTTGGGAGTCCTTGAGGTAAGTTTACAACTGGTGTAACACAAACGAGACCGGACAGTGAGTGTGTGTGAGTGTGGGGTTTAAGTGCTGGTGTTGATGACTGATGTGATGAGCTTCAGGTGGCGGTGATTAGTACGCTGGTGATTGGGTGCGCGGGTACTGAAGTGAGGTGGAACCTGACGTGTCTGTGACAGTACCCCCCCTCCCACGGCCCGCTCCTGAGGGCCGAGGACCCCGACGTCGTGGTGGTCGTCCTCGAGGTCGTGGGGCAGGCCTGTCTGGGTGGTTGGTGTGGAAAGCCTGTAACAGAGCAGGATCAAGGATATCATTCTTGGGGACCCATGAGCGTTCTTCGGGGCCGTAGCCTTCCCAGTCCACCAGGTATTCCAAGAGACCACCACGGCGCCGGGAGTCCAGGATCTCTCGTACCACGTAAGCAGTTCCATCGTCCAGGATAAGTGGAAGGGGGGGCTCGACGGCTGCCACGTCAGGTTCTGTGGAGGGAAGAACAGAAGGGTGGTGAGGTTTTAATAGTGACACGTGGAAGGTGGGATGAATTCTTTTGTACTGTGCAGGGAGTTGTAACCGGTAGGTGACGGGGTTGATCTGTCGCAGGATGGTGAATGGGCCAATGAAGCGGGGACTCAGCTTCTTGCAGGGCAGGCGCATCCTGATGTCCCTGGTGGACAGCCAGACCTTCTGCCCCGGTTGGTAGGTTGGAGCGTGGGAGCGCCGAAGGTCGGCTGTCATCTTGCGCCTGCGCAGGGCTCTCTGCAACTGGTGGTGAGCTGAGTCCCATACCCTCTCGCTCTCCCGAAACCAGTAGTCGACGGCAGGAACGTTGGAGGGTTCCCCGTTCCAGGGGAACAGTGGGGGTTGGAAACCGAGTACGCATTGGAAAGGTGTTAATCCAGTGGTGGCTTGACGGAGGGAGTTCTGGGCGTACTCGGCCCAACCCAGGTACTGGTTCCAGGAGTTCTGGTGGCCGTGACAGAAGGTACGCAGGAAGCGGCCGATCTCCTGGATCTTCCGTTCCGTCTGCCCGTTCGACTGAGGGTGGTATCCAGACGATAGGCTGACGGTCACACCCAGGAGCGAGAAGAAAGCCTTCCAGACTCGGGAGATAAATTGAGGTCCTCTATCAGAGACAATGTCCTCGGGGATTCCATAATGACGGAAGACATGGTTGAACATTAACTCGGCTGTGGTCATGGCTGTGGGTAGACCCTCCAGGGGAATGAGGCGGCAGGCCTTGGAGAAACGGTCTACGACGACTAGAATGCATGTGTTACCCTCAGACTCTGGGAGGTCGGTGACGAAGTCGACCCCCAGGTGTGACCAGGGCCTCTCAGGAACGGGCAGAGGATGGAGCTTGCCGGTGGGAAGATGGCGTGGGCTCTTGGAGATGGCGCACTCCCTGCAGCCCTGCACGTACCTTCTGACGTCGTTGGCCATGTTTGGCCACCAGAAGCGCTGTTTGAGCAGCGAGAGGGTCTCATTGACCCCCGGGTGACCAGTGCCAAGTGAAGAGTGAACGGAGTGCAGGAGTGGAGTGCGTCGTGTCCGGGTGATGTAGCGCAAGCCCTGGGGGCAACCCGGCGGAGTTCGTGAGGAGGCATTGGAGGAGGGGAGTGTCTCTTCTGACCACTCGATGGGGCTCATAAATATGGATTCGGGCAGGATGGTGTCGGGGTTTTCATTCTTTTCCTCGGGTGCATGGAGACGTGAGAGAGCGTCAGCTTTGAGATTTTTGGAGCCTGGACGGTAGGATATTGTAAAGTTGAATCTTGAAAAGAACATCGCCCATCTGGCTTGGCGAGGGTTGAGTCGTTTGGCAGCCTTTAGGTACTCGAGGTTTTTGTGGTCAGTGAGTACCTGGAACGGATGGTTAGCTCCCTCCAACCAATGCCTCCACTCTTCAAGGGCGAGCTTGACAGCCAGGAGTTCCCGGTCCCCGATGTCGTAATTGACCTCCGCCGGGTTGAGCTTGCGGGAGAAGAAGGCACATGGATGGAGCCTACTTGGATTCCCCTGCTGCTGTGATAGGACCGCTCCCACTCCGGTGGTGGAGGCGTCCACCTCAACGACGAATGGCAGGTCTGGATTGGGGTGGACGAGGAGGGGAGCGGTGGTGAAGGCTTTCTTGAGGTGTTCAAAAGCTTCGTTGGCAGATTGGGACCAGGACAGAGACTTGGGCTGATGACGGAGTAGGTTGGTGAGTGGACTGACGATGGTGCTGTAGTTCTTGATGAAACGTCGGTAAAAGTTGGAGAAACCTAGGAAGCGTTGGAGTTCTTTTATGGTACTTGGGGTTGGCCAGTTCTGGATGGCGGACACCTTCCCCTCGTCCATCCGGATGCCACTGTGATCTATCACGTATCCCAGGAAGTGGACAGAGGGCTGATGGAATGAGCACTTCTCTGCTTTCAGGAATAGATGGAACTGCCGTAAGCGTTGGAGGACCTCCGCAACGTGGTGGCGATGTTCGGCCAGGCTCCGGGAGTAAATAAGGATGTCATCTATATACACTAGGACGGACTTGTGGAGAAACTCCCGGAGCACCTCATGGATGAAGTCCTGGAATACGGAGGGCGTTGACCAGGCCATACGGCATAACGAGGTATTCGTAGTGGCCGGTGGGCGTGACGAAGGCGGTCTTCCACTCGTCCCCCTCGCGTATCCGGATGAGGTTATACGCGCTGCGGAGGTCCAGCTTCGTGAACACAGTGGCACCACGGAGGTGTTCCAGGGCCGCTGGGACGAGGGGAAGTGGGTACCTGAACTTGACGGTTATCTTGTTTAGGGAGCGGTAATCGATGCAGGGCCGCAAGCCTCCGTCCTTCTTGGCCACAAAGAAGAAGCTTGAAGCAGCAGGGGAAGTAGACGGGCGGATGTATCCTTGGTTTAGGGCCTCTTTGATATATTCCTCCATGGCCTTCTCCTCCGGTACTGACAGGGGGTATATGCGTCCCCTAGGCACTGGTTCACCCGGCAACAGATCGATGGCGCAGTCCCATGGCCGGTGTGGAGGAAGCTTGGAGGCGCGTTGCGGGCAGAAGACGTCACTGAAGTGGGCATAATCGGGTGGAATGTCGACGGAGCGCTTATCCACAGGACTTTCGATGGAGGTTGCGTTAATGGAGATGTCTTTGGAGAGAGGAGATCTTGGAGTAGGAAGGTCTGGGAAGCAGCTGTAGAAGCAGTGGTCGCCCCACTTCAGGACTTCGCCCGTGCGCCAGGAGATGGTGGGGTTGTGTTGTTCCAACCATGGACGCCCTAGAACCACGTCAGCGGTGGATTCCTCCAGAACCAGCAGATGGATGTTCTCAGTGTGGAAGATACCCACTTGCAGCTGAAGTGGTCCAGTCATCCGTCGGATCATTCTTCGGCTCAGGGGTTTGCCCGTGATGGAGTGGACCTTGTAAACATTCGGAGAAGGCGAGGTCTTGAGCCCGAGGTGTCGACAGAGGGCGCCGGAGATGAAATTTCCTGCTGACCCTGAATCGAGGAGCGCCACCACTGAAACAGAAGCATTAGCAGCAGTAAGGTTTACTACAGTAGTGAGTGGTTTCATTTTTTGGATTGAGGGAATGATGGCACTCACCACGGGTCGAGGAGGACGAATTGGGCATGTGGAGATTACATGCCCAGGGGAACCACAATATAGACATAGATTCAGGGTCAGCCGTCTCTGTCTTTCTGTAGAAGATAAGCGGGAGTTATCCACTTGCATTGGTTCACTTGCTGGTTCTGGGGAGCTGACGGGTTCGAACCGACGGAGGAGTGTGGTGGTTGGTAGCTGGCTCTGGTGCTCTAGGAGGCACGACTGCATACGAGAACCCACGCGGATGGCGAGTTGGATGAAGCGTTCGAGTCCTAGGGAGTCCTCGTATGCAGCGAGATGCAACCGCACGTTGGGCTCCAGCCCTTGTCGAAAGGTGGTGATGAGGGCTTGTTCGTTCCAACCACTGGTTGCGGCTAGCGTTCGAAACTGCAAGGCATAATCATTAACACTCTTATTTCCTTGTTTCAGATAGTACAATTTCTCACCAGTAGACGAGTCGGTCAGGGGTTTTCCGAAAACTTCTCTGAAGTGAGAGACGAATGCAGGGTATGATTTAACGACAGAGCTTCCTTGAGTCCAGAGGGAATCCGCCCATAGAAGGGCCTTACCTTGCAGTTGTGATATTACAAACGCTATTTTAGCCGTGTCGGTGGGGTAGAGGTGCGGTTGCATCTCCAGAACCAACTCACACTGCAGAAGGAATCCGCTGCATTCCTCCGCCGATCCAGAGTAGGGCGCCGGTTTGGCCATGGGACTGGCGGTGAAGACTGGAGAAGCAGCCGTGGCGGTGGAAGCGGAAGCGGCAGCAGCGGTGGGTGCTGGTGATGGTGATGGTGGTTGTGAGGTGAGTGCTCGACGTAAAACGTCCACGAGCTCCTGAAAGGGGTCCTGATGGCTCATGCTGATGCTTAGCTGTTATGGTCCGGTCTTCTGTTATAACAGAGACACCGGAGGCAGGAATAAAAGCAGTTAAGATGTTTATTGAGCAAACAGCAGAGCAAAACGGGTGGTGAATGAAGTGGTGGAAGATCTCAGAGGTGGAATGATAGATAATACTGTCCTTGATGTTGTTGCAGATGAATGAAGAGGGAGACGCTGGAGAAGGCAGATGGAAACACTCACACACACTGGTAGGTAGGCACACGAGGAGACTGGAGACAATGGAGACGAAGGAGATGATGAGGCTGGGTAAGTATCGCCTTGGGAGTCCTTGAGGTAAGTTTACAACTGGTGTAACACAAACGAGACCGGACAGTGAGTGTGTGTGAGTGTGGGGTTTAAGTGCTGGTGTTGATGACTGATGTGATGAGCTTCAGGTGGCGGTGATTAGTACGCTGGTGATTGGGTGCGCGGGTACTGAAGTGAGGTGGAACCTGACGTGTCTGTGACAGCACCTCTGTATCCAACCAATGAAAAGACATGACGTCAGAGGCGGGTGACGTCACGGATCAGGAAGCTATTAAGCACACCTGAACACAAAGCACGCCAGCTTCTGTTGTCTTCAGCAAGCGCTCTCTGTATCTCGTTTGTCTTATTTATTGTTTGTCTGTCTGATGTATTCACACAGTGATATCTTCGTCCGAGGACAAGAGTTTCAAAGCACAATAAAAAAAGACATATAAAGAAATATTATGGCGGAAAAGCAGCAGTTCAAAAAGTGTGTTCCTCCCTGCCCACGCTTCATTGTGGAAGGGGATACACACGACATGCGTGTAAAATGCCTGGGGGTTGAGCACGCACAGGCGGCTCTCGAGGGAGCTGTCTGTGTACACTGTGAGCGGCTCACCCTCAGAGTGCTGCGATCGCGTCGAGCGCTCTTCGAGGAGGGCGCCGAGGCGAGTGTTCCCCGCGGGTCCAGTCCCGCTGCTGCCGAGGCACAGCGCAGGCTGCGCTCGTGGGGTTCAAAGATGGATCTAGCGGAGGGGGAAGAGACGGGCCCTGCCTTATCGCTTCCCTTACCCGCTAGACCCAGTGTCTCTCCTTTGGTGGTGGAACATTGCGTAGCGGTTTCTTCCCCCCGAAGAGAGGCACCGATGCTCAATATATCTTCCTCCGAGGAGGTTGATGTAGAGAGTGTCGATGATGTACCGGCATCAACATTACCGGCTTATGAGGAGCTATTAGAGGTAGTGAGAGTGAAAAGTAAACTGGACGAACGCTTTCTTCCCCTCAGTCACTGCCTCAGCGCCGGGGTCTCCCGTTCTTTCCCGACCTCCATGCCGAGGTGTCGAGGTCGTGGAAGAGACCCGTGCAGTATCGGCTGTACAGCCCGCAGACATCGCTGTACAGCAATATTGTTGGCCTAAAAAATCATGGCTATGGGGCGATGCCTCGGGTAGAGGAGACGCTTGCGAGCCATCTCTCGCCCGAGACTGCGTCGTCCCTTAAGACTCCGGCGCTGCCCACCAAGCCTCTGAAAACTACATCCAGCTTGGTGGGCAAGGCTTACTCGGCAGCAGGTCAGGCGGCGGGGAAATTGATCAGAGCGGGGAAGCGTCCTTTGAGGCAATTCATGAATTGCGTAAAGCCACAGATTTAGCTCTCCGGGCCACCAAGGAAACGGCCAAATCCATCGGCCGTTCTATGGCAGCCCTGGTGGCCACGGAGAGGCACCTATGGTTGAATCTGTCGGATATCAAGGAACTTGATAAAAATACACTCATGGACGCGCCGCTGTCTCCTGATGGCCTGTTCGGCGACGCAGTGTCAACAGTCGTCGACAGGTTTCAGGAGTCACGTAAACAAACGGCGGCGTTTTCTAAAGTTATTCCCCGCCACGCTCATCCCCCCGAGGCTGCTGGGTGGGAGCAGCCTTGGCCGACAGCCAGCTCCTCAGCAACATCCGCGCACAGAGCGCAGCAAAAAGCCAGTGTCGCCTCCCGTACTCCCCCACGCAGTGCCTGGGGACAGGGACGGGTGACACAGGCGAAGCCTTCCGGAGGTAGGGCGGATCTGAGGACCGTCATTATCTCCCGGAAGGCTTCAAAGAAGAAGTCCTGACACTAGTGTCACAGGATTTCTTGAGGGCAGCCCCCTCTGGGAGGATTCTGATATCGGGTCCTCCTCGGTGCCCTCAGGGGACCGTTCTGCCAACCCTGCCACCAAGTGTGAGTCAGGGCGCAGCGGTCTCCACCGATCCTCCGAGGGGGTTCGTCAGCACGTGATTCGCCTGTCTGCCGGTGCGCCGCTTCAGATGGACGAGCCAAGTGCTCAAAAAACACCAGAGACCAGTCTCGAGAGACTGGTTCCCTTAGTAGAATATTTGGAAGAGTGGAAAAATCTCCCGAATGTTTCGAAGTGGGTGCTGCTCATGATAGAACAGGGCTACAGAATTCAGTTCGGTTCACGACCGCCCAGGTTCAACGGGGTGCTTCCCACGGTGGTAACCCCAGAGCAGTCTCTGGTGATGGAGCAAGAAGTAACGACGCTTTTACAAAAAGGGGCTATAGAAAGGGTTTCCCCTCCCAGCAAAATGTCGGGCTTTTACAGCCGCTACTTCATTGTTCCGAAGAAGGATGGAGGGTTGCGTCCGATCATAGATTTACGTGTGCTAAATCGATCTGTAAAGAAGCTGAAGTTCAAAATGCTTACACTCAGACAGATCATCCCTCAGATCAGGTCCGAGGACTGGTTTGTAGCGATAGATCTGAAAGACGCATACTTTCATGTATCCATCCATCCTTCACACAGGAAGTTCCTCAGGTTTGCTTTCGGGGGCGAAGCTTACCAATACAGGGTTCTTCCGTTCGGCCTATCCCTCTCACCCCGCACGTTCACGAAGTGCGTGGATGCAGCGCTGGCTCCGCTGAGACTCCAGGGCATCCGCGTGCTGAACTATATCGACGATTGGTTGATATTTGCTCAAACAGAACAACTGGCAGTTCAACATTGAGATGTTGTTCTGTCGCACATGAAGAGGCTTGGGCTGAGGCTCAACGCCAAAAAGAGTGTGTTGGTCCCGAGTCAGGTTGCAAACTACTTAGGTGTAATCTGGGATTCCACCACGATGCAGGCGCAGTTGTCCCCTGCTCGTGTGAATTCCATTCTCGGGGCCGTGAAAGGGGTGAAGTTAGGCCAGTCACTCACTGTAAAACAGTTTCAGAGACTGGTGGGTCTGATGGCAGCTGCGTCCAACGTTATTACTTTTGGCCTTCTGCACATGAGACCCCTACAGTGGTGGCTCAGGACCAAGGGGTTTTCCCCGAGGGGAAATCCTTTTCGCATGATCAAAGTCACGCGGCGATGCCTTCGTGCTCTGGTCATGTGGAAGAAGCCTTGGTTCCTAACCCAGGGACCCGTGCTGGGGACTTCTGGTCGTTGTGTAATGCTTACGACAGATGCTTCCCTCACAGGCTGGGGAGCGGTCATGAGTGGCCGCTCAGCTCAGGGTCTGTGGGAGGACCATCAGCGCTCCTGGCACATAAATCGGCTGGAGATGATGCCGGTGTTCCTTGCACTAAAACAGGTGCAGACTACTCCTTGCTCCCGGGAGTTCTGGAAAAGGTTTGCCAGGTGAAGGTCGACCTAATATTGGTGGCCCCTTACTGGCCGACCAGAATATGGTTTTCAGACATAATGTCTCTACTGCATGGCTCTCCCTTGGAGCTTCCTCTCAGGCAGGATCTCCTGTCTCAAGTGGGCGGCACGATTCTCCATCCCCGCCCAGAAATGTGGAAACTGTGGGCCTGGCCCCTGAGGGGGCAAGGCTCATAGAAACTGGTCTCCCAACCGAGGTTGTGGAGACCATCCTTCATTCCAGAGCTCCCTCCACGAGGAAGTTGTACTTATACAAATGGAAAGTGTTCTCTCTGTGGTGTGAACAGCATAATTTGGACCCGGTCCATTCCTCAGTCTCAGACGTGCTTCGGTTCCTTCAGGAAAAGTTCTCGGAAGGTTTAACCCCTTCCACGCTGAAAGTATATGTCGCCGCTATTTCGGCTCATCATATCCCTGTAGGGGGCTCCTCGCTGGGTCGAGACCCCCTAGTAGTACGTTTCCTCCGTGGTGCACTCAGGTTGAGGCCTGTGGTGCGCACAAAGACCCCGGCCTGGGACCTCACTATTGTGCTCCAAGGGCTGGCTGAGGCTCCCTTCGAGCCAATAGAAGAGGTGTCAGACAAGTTCCTGACACTCAAAAGTATCTTTCTCTTGGCCGTCTCTTCTATGAAGAGAATTGGTGATTTACAGGCACTGTCAGTCGCTCCATCCTGTCTTGAGTTTGCGCCTGGTATGGTGAAAGCCTTTCTACATACAAGGCCGGGCTATGTTCCAAAGGTTCCGAAGAGGGTCCCAGGCCCCATTGTACTGGAGGCTTTCTGCCCGCCTCCTTTCATAAATGTGGATCAGGAAAGAAAGAATCTGCTTTGCCCTGTAAGAGCACTAGATGCGTATGTCCACAGAGCTGCCCTGTGGAGAAAAACAGAACAATTGTTTGTGTGTTATGGGTCCCCTAAGAAGGGGGGCCCAGCATCTAAACAGCGGATGAGCAAGTGGGTGGTCGAGGCCATCTCACTTGCGTATGAGACGGTGGGGCGCCCGTGTCCTTTGATGGTGCGGGCTCACTCCACGAGAGATATGGCTGCGTCCAGAGCTCTTCTGTCTGGTGTCTCTATGGACGACATTTGTGGTGCGGCTGGATGGTCATCCCAGCACACCTTCATCAGATTTTATAATCTTCATCTTAATATCACTCCCGGGGCCAGGGTGCTACAAGATAGCAGCCAGGCTCTTGGAGAGACGGCGTAGTTGGGATTGCGTTCCCATCACGTCATCCGACGTAGCGTCGATAGTTCCCACGAAAGGGAACGTCTCGGGTTACGAGTGTAACCCTTGTTCCCTGAGTAAGGGAACGAGACGCTACGTCACATGGCCGTATCTCCCGCATACCTGGTGTGCTTGCTTCAGACAACCTACAGAAGCTGGCGTGCTTTGTGTTCAGGTGTGCTTTATAGCTTCCTGATCCGTGACGTCACCCGCCTCTGACGTCACGTCTTTTCATTGGTTGGATACAGAGGTGCTTCACGAACACAAAATACAGAGGGTTCCCATCACGTCATCCGACGTAGCATCTCGTTCCCTTACTCAGGGAACAAGGGTTACACTCGTAACCCGAGACGTTTTCTCAACTTGTAAATTGAGATTGTTATACAGGCTCAATTTTGAGAAAACTTGTTTTTGTGGCCAAAACAAGAAAAAATATTAATATTGTGCCCTCAAATTGGCTATTACTTTATTGCTTTACTCACCCTCAAGCCATCACATTCTTTAATCAAAATGTTTCACATTTTCTTGTTTCTAATCAATACATTGGTTTTGCAGTCAATATCACTTTCAATCCTGTTAGTCTTTTGTAATATTCAATAAATTACATCATCTCTAAGAATGTGACATTATTTGGGAAAGGAAAACAACAGCACAAGCATAATAGCAATGGATTTAATTTTTTACTTTTAATTATTATTATTATTATTATTATTATTATTATTTGTGAATGTAATGTTTTCAGACATTGCATGTTATTTACAATTAAATGAAAATGAATTATAGTTATATTAAATGCAATTAGTTGAACTTATAATTACTTCTATTGTCTTGCACTAATATGGTTAAAGTGTGCTGCTAAATCATGTACTGACAAGCATTTATGGTAAACTAAAACTTACTTTAATGTAATTTCTATTGAAACTTGTGTCATGTTTATAAATATATTTGTAATTACACAATTGTAATGATGAATTTTAGATCAAATAGCACCCTACAGCAAGGCCATGTCTTGAACCATGATTTGATTAATTAAGTGGGTAATTGGGTAATTATTTTTATTAAAAGGAACTAAATAATTAAAAGATTAAAAGGGATTTAAGGGAATAACAAAAAGAAATAAAGGTTATTAGGTTATTTCTAATTATTGGGGGGGACTTGTCACCCTCAATGTCTGGTGGTTACGGCCCTGCCCTACAGTTAAAATGATAATGAAGTGTGTTTCATTAAAGCATGATTATTAAAACATAATGATTTAAAATGGATAATGAACTTTTAATATGACAGTATTACAAAGTGTACTTAAAGTGTTAGTTCAAGGGTTCTTGTCGTTCCACACCCATAGGACCTTCGTTCATCTTCAGAACACAAATTAAGATATTTTTGATAAAATCTGTGAGATATCTGGCCTCTGATAGACTGCAACACGATTACCACTTTCAAGGTCCAGAAAGGTAGTAAAGACATCGTTAAAATAGTCCATGTGACTACAGCGGTTCAACCTTAATGTTATGAAGCGATGAGAATAGTTTTTGTGTGCAAAAAAACAAACAAAAATAATGACTTTATTCAACAATTTCTTCTCTTCCCTGTCATTCTCCTATAATGTTGATGTTGTAAACACAGTGCAGCACTTCACATGGACTGTCTTAACAATGTCTTTACTACCTTTCTGGGCCTTAAAAGTGGTTGTGTTGCAGTCTATTGGAGGCCAGATATCGCATGGATTTCATCAAAAATATCTTAATTTGTGTTCTGAAGATGAAGGAGAGGGTTTCTTTTTTCACAATGGAACAAAACAGCAATTTTGTGTCGATGACTGAGTGATTGAGAAATGACCTTATCAAAAGTTTAGTTCACAGCAAGCCCAGATAGGATTTGTGACAAAAAGTACTTTGCAGCCTTTGTAAGGCAAAATTTTATTGCCACAGAAGCAAGTCTGAACCATCACCAAAAGCTAAACACATTGATGAGAAACAGGCTAGCTTGCTGGAGATCTTTGTATTTAAAATATATTTCAAGTACTACAAAGGCCAAAAAAAAAGGCTTTCAGAAATGTGTTTTTGACAATAGTGTCTGGAGTATGGCACACGATATACTGTATTGCTCAGAAGCACTCCCTTCTAGAGATAAAACCAATTAGGCGAACAGACTGTAAGAAAGAAAAAAACAGCGGTAATAAAAACATAAGGTCCAGAAGGAGGGGCAGACACATTCTATTACCAAACTGTGCCTTTTAATCAATAAAAAGATAAAAGATATTTTAATCAAAGGCATATTTCCTTGTTTGTGTAATGCCTTTCCAGTGCACACGTAATCTTTAAGCAAGTGAGAGTGATGCATAATGCACTCCCAGAGAGCCACTCATCCGTGGAAATTGCCAAAGCAGATAGTCAGCAGAAACATACACTCGGCAAGTGCTCGGAGCTAAAGCGCGCGCCTGCCGCTAAATTAGATTAGGACATTTATATTAAAGAAAATTGCATCCTGTAAACTCGAATAATATCCCTCCCTTTCACACACACATACAAAAGAAGCACATTACTTAAACACACACATACACACATAGACACATCACCACCACTGGCTATTAGGGCAAATAGCACAGGCTATTTGTCCAACACGCTAACATCCGCTGGCTTTGATGTTAGCGGTGAAATAACATTAGCACGGTAACTGGAGCCACACTCTCGTAGGCCAATTCAAGGTATTTCAAGTTAATGAGCTGGATGCCTGAGGTAGATCGGGTTCCAGTCTAGCAGGTTAAACGGCTGTTGACATAGGCCGAGGAGACATACGCGAGCCCGGGAGACTAGCCTAGCGCCACTCACTTTCCCGCCGCTAGCTGCGTTGTGGTGAATGTGATTGTTTTGCAGGGTTTAAATGCGTGCATTAACTGAAACTCATCTCCCATCTAGTCGGTGAGGTACACTGCTCACCGTCTGAGGGACGTAGCAGGTGTTTGGGAAAAACATATCAGATTAGCAACAAACAGCCTGGCCAGGCTGATGAAACCTTGTTGAAATTACATTGAGGTCTACTTAAAAGCAAGGCCATCATAAAAATAGGCTACTGGCCTGTTTAAAAGCATTGTTTCCTCTCATTGAAGGGATAATTTATATAATCATAATTTTTATCCAGTTATTTGTCCATAACATTCTTTCCATCCTGGTTTTGACTCAATCAATCGAGTTCATTAAAACACTATGGCGTCTCTGTCGGATGCTCCATAGTCCATAGTTTTGTTTGTTTGCACTCTTGACTGATCACACTTTCTCAGAGCAGTACTTGGGAATACAGTTCCCTTTCGATACTTCACTCGTACTGCGTATGGGGAAAGGTCTCCCTTTTTCCCCGCTGCTGAAGCCTTTTTCAATAACGCAGTGTAACTGCACCGTCATTGGTTCACTCATAGACAAGTTGTTGAACCAATGGCGGCGCGGCATAGCTGCGCGGCCTATGGCGACAAAGCGCGCGAATATTCCCGCCGAAATGGGCGGGGTATAGGGCTATATAAGCAGGCGTTTCGCCATAGGATTTCAGTGTTTTCTCCTTCAGCGACGACATCTACTTCTCTTCGCTGATCTCCGCCTGAAGCCGAAGAAGCTCGCCGCCTTCTGCTCTCGCCGCCGTCTGAAGAGGCTCCCGCAGCGGACTCGCCTGGACTCGCCGGTGGAAGAAAGCGCCGGCGCCCTCGCGGACTGCAGCTTCTAGCGCCGTCGCCGAGCCGCCGCCTCCCGCTTCCCGCTTCCGGCCGCTTCCTGTGCGTCCCCTGCCGCCATCCGGCGCGCCGCCTGAGAGCTTCATCCGCGGCTTAAACGCCGCTCTAAAAGAGCGATTTCCAGCGGTTTTCACCGCTTTAAGAGCTTCCGCGGCCCTCGCCGCTCTAAAAGAGCCACCCAATTGCCGTTTTCACGGCAGCGGCGTCTCACGATGCCCCGCCACTCATGTGGTACTTGCAGGGCCCCCTGCACGACGACGATGGACACAGCGAGTGTGTCGCTTGCCTGGGCAAGCCCCACGCAGACGGCGCGCTCGCTGGAGACTCATGCCCGCACTGCGAGTGTATGAGTCTCGCTTCCCTGCGCTCGCGGGTCGCCTTCTTCACTGAGGGCGATCTCGCCGCTCGCGCCCTCCCGTCTCCTTCCTCCCGCGGTCCGGCGAGGAAAAGACAGCGGGGTAGAGCGACTCAGCGCCAGGAGTTGAGCGAGCTCACGCCGGCCCAGCCCCCGCGTGCCTCGCCCTCTCCTCCCAGGGAACTCTCTCCAGTTCTGTTCTCTCGCCCTGAGCAGCGTCCCTCCGCAGAAGCGAGTGACCTCGTCTCATTCGGGGGAACAGACGACGAACAAGACGACTCCATGTCTCTTGCGGCTTCCGAAGCGGAAGGATGGGCTGGCGAGCCGGAAGACCCCGCTCCACCGCCTCCCTTGGAACCCATCGAGCATGGCCAGGGCATGGATGCCGAGCTCTTCCGCATCCTGTCTAGAGCCGTTGAAGAGCTGGACCTCGAGTGGGCCCCTCCAGAGGAGCCGTCTCGCAGCCGCCTGGACGAATGGTTTCTGCCAGGCCGCCGCCAAGCACCTCGCCAGCGTTCAGCGCCCTTCTTTCCTGAGGTCCACGAAGAGCTGACGAAGTCGTGGCGCGCTCCTTACTCTGCCCGCCTCCACACTACGCACCGCTCCGCCCTCACCGCCGTCGACGGCGCCGAGGAGAAGGGATACGAGCGCTTGCCACCCCTAGATGAAGCGGTGGCTGCTCACCTCTGTCCTCCCGCGGCTGTGGGTTGGAAGACGAAGAGGGCCCTTCCTTCCAAGCCCTGTCGGACCACCTCTACTCTGGCTGGACGGGCTTACACCTCGGCGGGCCAAGCTGCCTCTGCGCTCCACACCATGGCCATATTTCAAGCATTCCAGGCCAAACTCCTCCGCTCTCTGGATGAGTCTGGAATCGACGCGCCAGCCTTCAAAGATCTCCGCAGCGCCACGGATCTTGCCCTGCGAGCTACGAAGGCTACGGCCCAGGCCATCGGTCGTTCCATGGCCAGCCTGGTCGTGTTGGAGCGCCACCTGTGGCTCAACCTAACGGAGATCAAAGACCTAGACAAGACGGCCTTCTTAGACGCCCCGGTCTCGCCTTCTGGTCTCTTCGGGCCTGCAGTGGATGGCTTCACTGAGCGCTTTACTGCCGCGCAGAAATCGTCTCAGGCTATGAGGCATTTCTTGCCTAAGCGCTCCAGCTCCGCTTCTGCGTCTAGCCGCCCCAGGACTGCGCCGGCTCAGCAGAACAAACCAGCCCCACCTGCAACACAGGCAGCGCCGCCCCAGGAGCATCGCCAGCGCTCGCGCCCTGCGAAGCGCCCTCCCTTCCCGAGGCGCCAGGGACCCCGGCCCAGGATTGTGCTGGACCCGGTGCCTCCGAAGTCGTCCTGATTCGTCGGACAGGAAGAGGATGGGGGACCGTCCCGTTACGACCGGACCACCCCAAAAGCTCCCACGGGTAATTTCCCCTCCGCCTCGTTTATTTCCGGGCGTGGGAAACATACTCCAAGTGACAGCTGGGCCCACACCTGTTGCGCCCACTCCAAACGCCGTTTTCACGGCGGACAAATTTTTACCTCATCACAAAAAGAGCAAATTTCCTCTTCCACCCCTCGCGGTGTACGACCCTCTCAACGGCGGTCTGTCACCCAACATTATTCAACCCCTAGCCACTCGGGCCGAGGCCTGGCAGGCCATCCCCGATGTGTCAGAATGGGTCATGGGGATCGTAAACCAGGGCTACTCGCTCCAGTTTGCACGACGGCCCCCCGCTTCGCCGGGGTGCTTCAAACATCGGTCAATCCGGACGACGCTCATGTCCTCCGGGCCGAAGTCATGTCGTTGCTGGAAAAAGGAGCTGTGGAAATGGTTCCTCCGTCAGAGAGCGAGACAGGCTTTTACAGCCGCTACTTTCTGGTCCCCAAAAAGGATGGCGGTCTCAGACCCATCCTAGACCTCAGGCTTTTGAATCACTCCCTCATGAGACGGAAGTTCAAAATGCTGACGCTGAAGCAGATCCTCGCGCACATTTGCCCCGAGGACTGGTTCTGCTCGCTGGACCTGAAGGATGCGTATTTTCACATCCAGATAGCCCCCGTCACAGACGATTCTTGAGATTCGCATACGAAGGGGTGGCATACCAATATACGGTCCTGCCCTTCGGGCTGTCTCTGGCTCCCCGCACTTTCACCAAGTGCATGGACGCGGCGCTTTCCCCTCTGAGACAGATGGGAATCCGGGTTCTGAATTACCTCGACGACTGGCTCATCTTAGCCCGTTCGCGAGACGAGCTGGAACGCCACAGATCCGTGCTCCTCAGCCATCTACAATGCCTGGGTCTCAGGGTCAACTTAGCCAAGAGCTCGCTATGCCCCACTCAACGAATTTCGTTTCTGGGAGCAGTTTTCGACTCGGTCCGTATGACGGCAGTAGTCTCGCCAGAGCGCGCCCTGGCAATTCAGCAGCTCACGGCATCTGTCACGAACAAAGCCTATCTCCCTCTGAAGTTTTTCCAGAGGCTGCTAGGGCTGATGGCTTCCGCCTCCCCGGTGCTGCAGCTAGGCCTTCTTCGGATGCGGCCTCTTCAGTACTGGTTGAAGTTCCGGGTTCCTCCCAGCGCATGGCGGCACGGCCGCCTATGTCTCAAGGTCAATCGGGCCTGTCTTCTAGCCCTGAAACCTTGGATGGATCCAGTATGGTTCCAACGCGGAGTCCCCTTACAGGCGGTCTCACGGAGGACGGTGCTCTCAACAGACGCCTCCAACTTGGGCTGGGGCGCTGTGTGCGAGGGCAGACCGGCCTTCGGCTCGTGGAGCCACGAGGAAAGCCATCTACACATCAACTGTCTAGAGATGCTAGCAGTGATGAAAGCCCTTCAGTTCTTTCAGGCTTACTTGACGGGACGTCATGTTCTAGTTCGGTCAGACAGTATGACGGTGGTGTCATACCTGAACCACCAAGGCGGTCTTTCGTCCAGCCGCTTATGCGCTCTGGCGAAACGACTGCTGGAATGGGCTCTTCCGAGGCTTCAGTCGCTCAGAGCGACTCATGTTCCTGGCAGGAACAATCTGGGTGCGGACATGTTGTCACGGAGCAACATCCCCTCCGACGAGTGGATGCTCCACCCCCAAGTGGTCCTCACGATCTGGGAGTTCTTCGGGAAGGCAGAGGTAGACCTCTTCGCCTCAGAAGACAACTCTCATTGCCCAACATTTTTCTCGAAGGAAGTAGATGCTCTGGCCCACACATGGCCCAGCACGCTCCTTTATGCTTTCCCTCCGATCGCACTGATCCCCCAGGTCATCAGGCGTATCAGAGAAGACCAGCACAGAGTCCTTCTGGTGGCCCCGCTCTGGAGGAACCAGGTTTGGTCCTCAGAGCTATTCAGGCTCTCTCTAAGAGCCCCGTGGCCGATTCCCCTGAGACGGGACCTCCTCTCTCAGGCAAACAGAACAATCTGGCACCCACAGCCGCAGCTCTGGGCTCTGCACCTCTGGTCCCTCGATGGGAGCCGACTAGCCTCCCCGAGGACGTCCTAAATACCATTTCTCAGGCTAGAGCCCCATCTACGAGGCGCCTCTACGACCAGAAGTGGTCAGTCTTTGTTGATTGGTGTTCAACACGCAACATAGACCCTGTGGAGAGTGACGTATCTTCCATACTGTCTTTCCTCCAAGAACGCTTGGAAATGGGGCGCTCCCCTTCCACGCTTAAGGTTTACGTAGCAGCCATTGCAGCGTTCCACGCTCCTATTGCTGGCCAATCGGTGGGACGAAACGGGCTCGTGATCCGTTTTTTGAGAGGTGCTAGGCGTTTGAATCCTCCTCGCCCTCTCACTATTCCCTCCTGGGACCTCTCGTTGGTCCTCAGGGCCTTGAAAGGAGCCCCATTTGAACCAATGGGTTCAGCCGACCTCAGGCCCCTAACACTAAAAACCGCTCTGCTACTAGCACTAGCATCGGTAAAGCGTGTTGGCGATTTGCAGGCCCTCTCTGTGAACCCTGCATGCCTCGAATTCGGGCCTGGTGACTCTAAGGTCGTTCTGAAACCTAGGCATGGCTACGTCCCTAAAGTGCTCTCAACTCCGTTTAGAGCTCAGGTCATCTCGCTCTCTGCTCTTCCTCCCTCGGCGGACGAACCAGAGCTGCAGCTACTCTGCCCAGTCAGGGCATTGAGGACCTACATAGACCGATCACAGTCTTTCAGACTGTCGGATCAGCTCTTTGTTTGTTTTGGCGGCCGCACCAAAGGGTCTCCGGTCTCGAAACAACGCATTTCCCGTTGGATAGTGGATGCTATTAACCTGTGCTACTCCTCACTGGGCACTAATTGCCCCATAGGAGTCAGGGCCCACTCCACTAGAGGAATGGCTTCCTCGTGGGCTTGGTCCAACGGAGTTTCCATCCAAGACATCTGTGAGGCGGCCGGCTGGTCTTCGCCGTCCACCTTTGTCAGGTTCTATCACCTCGATGTCCCGACCTTACAAGCTCGGGTCCTGTCGGTGTGATTAGCGGCTTCCAACAGGTCCCGCTTCACGCCACCATAGGAAGTATCTTCCTTCAGTGTAACCATGGGTTCGGTTAGGCTTTGCCTCCGCTTGTCCTTTTTGCCCCCCTCTGGGTGGCCAAATGCAAGCTATATCGTTCCCAGCCGTGGCACGGCGTGGTTGAATTCGTTCCCCATACGCAGTACGAGTGAAGTATCGAAAGGGAACGTACTCGGTTACTAACGTAACCTCGGTTCCCTGAGATACGGAACGAGTACTGCGTCACTTGCCGTGCCACGAGGCTGCGGCTCAGGGTCGTCGCTTCAGTCGATTGACACTGAAATCCTATGGCGAAACGCCTGCTTATATAGCCCTATACCCCGCCCATTTCGGCGGGAATATTCGCGCGCTTTGTCGCCATAGGCCGCGCAGCTATGCCGCGCCGCCATTGGTTCAACAACTTGTCTATGAGTGAACCAATGACGGTGCAGTTACACTGCGTTATTGAAAAAGGCTTCAGCAGCGGGGAAAAAGGGAGACCTTTCCCCATACGCAGTACTCGTTCCGTATCTCAGGGAACCGAGGTTACGTTAGTAACCGAGTACGTTATTCCTCATGATTAACCAGTTAGTCTAGCAGCTGATGAGGCCAAGGTCAACCTGGTAGACCATCTCAATCTAGGTTAGAGTTAGTAGTCCACTTACACGACATCATGTCAATCTATAATATGAGAGGCAAGGTAGACTAAGCTAAAGACATTTTATTTCCCTCAACTTTTATTTGCTGCTGTTTGGTCATTTTTAGCAGAAAGCTAACATAGCTGCAATTATCAGTCAATAAATCTTTGGGACATGCTGCAAGTGCTGTTGGTATCGGCTCGCTCATTGGTTTTACACTCTTGACATGATGACAGATGACTAGATTAACTCTAATCAATCCAACCAGTTCAGCTAATTTACTTTGATTTTAGCTGATATGACCCAACCCCAGTAGAAAGGCTTGGTAAGATATACCTACAAAAAGACAATAATCTACAACCGATCGATATAAATGACTGGATTGCTCATGACGTCATAAATAGTGAAGCCATGGCGCTGCCATATTGGTCTTCCCTGGTATTCCCTCACATTCTATTGAATTAATAGGAAATCATTTGATTTTAATGAGAAAACATCACCTAACGAGTCAGCGTTTTTATAGTTTTTATATGTTTCAAGTCAGGAATTTCCCTTGTTTATTAAAAGTTACGTTCATCTTCCTTACACTGGAGCAGCGGTCAGGAACCTTTGGCACACAAGCCACACCTGGCTCTTTAACAAAAATCAAGAGGCAGTTGTGAGTTTATATCTCGCAATTCTGAGAAAAGAAGTCAGAATTGTGAGATAAAAGTTGCAATTATCTTATTTTTTTATTCAGTGGCGGAAACAAGCTTCCATAGCTTTCTGCAGAAAAAGCAGCCAATTACAATTCCTTTATAGTATCTACCGAAGTTAATGAAAAGAAAATTTTATAATAATAATATATTAGTTGTACCGGCCAAAGTGCGTGTTCAGTGCTGTTTGTGAGTGTCAAAGCTGCTGCACACAGATTCAAGCAGCTATGTACTGTAGCTTGTTTGCAGTAATGGTGAAAACTTGTTCAAAATTTTTACAACAGCAGCGAAAATGTAAAAGTAGGCTATTTTTACAAAAGTGACTGGACAGAAACACTTTATTTCATTGAAACCGGTGCTCTGCTGTGCCAAGAGACATTTCGAAACATTTCACCCGGTACTTTCGCTTTTGCCGAACTTTTATATCCTATAAATGTGTCGTGTTTATGATAATTCGCTTTCAGTGGATGATACTGTTTGAAGTTATTAATAAAGAAACATGGATGAATGAGATAGTAAATAAAGAGTGGGATGTGCTTAATATTAAATATTAAGAAATATTAAAAGCGTAATAAGCCGCGAAAGAGAACTACAGAGAGAATACTTTCTGTATGCGCTCCGAGTGGAACATGGACAAGCATAACAGAAAACAGAAAACATTCTACATTTTTACATTTTTAATAAAGCATTGTTTAGTATGTTTTTAAAGCTATTTTAAATATGAGGACTCATGAAATGTCCTCATATTTCATGTTTACATCGTACTACCAGTGTAATACCCATGTCATTATACAAATTTGTGTCCTCATAAATCACAAAAACGCACACACACACACACACACACACACTTGTATAAGTGCTTTACAGGGACTCTCCATAGAAATAATGGTTTTTATACTGTACAAACTGTATATTCTATCCCAAACACTACCCCTATCTCTAAACCTACCCATCACAGAAAACTGCATTTTTTTAATTTAAAAAAAACATTTCTGGTCAAAGAAGGTTCCTGACCCCTGCCCTGGAGAATATCAGATCAGATGACAGACAAGACAGGAAATAATATACATGCTTCACAACTTATTTCACGAGTTCACACTCACATATAAAAACAGTATAAAATATGCGTATTTGGCATGCTGTCCAAGGAGAGGGATATATGTTCATGCTTAATATTTCCTGCATAATTGTGTACATAAAGAAATCTATTTTGTGTTAGTTCAGTTACCTGTGTCGGAAGTGCAGTAGACACACCCATCTTAACGAATTCTACACATCGCTTATTCTGCCCGAAAAGACCATAAACATCACAGGTAACGTTCAAAGCAGCCTATCAATTACACATAAATTGTATATCTTGTATCTTAATTACTATTCATGTGTAGGGTTGCACAATTCCGGGAATTTTCAAAGCTGGAAACTTTCCATGGGAATTAATGGGAATATATGGGAATTAACGGGATTATATGGGAATTAACAGGAATTAATGGGAATAAACAGGGAATTTGCAAAATTACAGGATAGCCTATGACAGGGTACTTAAATGTAGTTGAAAAGAACATCTTGCAGCATAACTTTTGGTTAAAACAACCATATTTAATGCAATTTTAGTTGAATTTTTACCCTGACATTCACACAGTATATACTGCTATATAGTGCAATGAGCAATCAAGTCATATATAGATCAGTGGTTCCATTGCTGTTTTTAATTTGTTTACATTAACATGCACTAGACTGATGCCTTTGACCATTGCGCCATGTTTTTCAGCTGTTTTTATTTAAACACTGTGTCAAAGAAGTTTTCTTAAAATGTGTCTCAAGACATTGTGCGTGTTTCATTTCACTGTAATGCATTGTCTCATATTATTTAAAAGCAAGAAATGCTCTGGGTGAACTTCGTTCATTTAGCTTACTACATAAATGTTAAATCTACCATGGTCAGCGCAAAACCCACTGCTATCACAGACAGATAGACTAGTTTAATGAGAGATGAAAAATTATATTCTCAATCCACTCATAACCATGGCAAGAGAAATGTCACCAACAGTTTTCAACAAAATAAATATTGACATACATGATTTAGAAATTATGTTACAGAATTCATATTATTTAAATCAATCTTATGAGGTGGCGATTTCGTATAAATTTGTACAATGTGAATTGTACAAAAAAAGTATGATTATTAGAAAAAAGTAACCATGAAGGCCCACCCCTAAACATACTTGTCACTGGAGTGCATATCATACAAAAATGTACAAATGAGATCGAATGAATTCATACAAATTTGCCACTATTTCGCCAAAATATAAAATAGTTACGAATTCCCATGAGATTGTGTTGGAAATGCAGGCTATGTCAGGGTACACAGTGTGCATACTTTGTGTAGAGGCAGGGGCACCACTGTTTGCTTTAACCTACAGTAATATTGCTTTCATCAGCTCTAACTGTAGTCTGAGTTCTCACAAACCATGTACAGAACAGCAGATGTCCTGATGCAGCTGCAACAACCTTGAGCGAATGACTCCGAGGACCACAGAGATCAGTCTTCTAGTTTCCTCTTTATATTAACAGAATAGCAACTACCACAGGTCAAGCGAATGTCTAGAATCCATAGTTTCACAGGATATTAATGGGTAGGTGAATCTATACTGGGTGGTCAAACTTTATTTCGATGGTCCACTTACATGTCAACTAACTCTCATTAGAGTATAGAAGAATGTAATGTTAGGTGTTAGGTTTTGGGTTAGTAGAATAAGTTGACATGTAGTTGCAAAGTTATTTAAACTCAGTATAATGTCTGTTGGGGAGCATCAAAATAAAGTGTTAGCAGATATTAAGCAGACAGTCTACTAATACTTTAAAGAGACTTAGTTGACATGTAGATGCAAAGTTGCTTATATAGTAGAATGTCTAAAGTGGACCATCGAAATAAAGTGTTAACTACTCAGTTCCTCCATACAGTTGCATTCAGATCTGCCCAGTCATTGGAGGCAGGTTGCCATCTGTCTGATACCCTTGCAAGTTAAGGTCCAGAATGTAGCTAAGCAAAACCAATAATGATGCTTCACATCTCAAGAACATTAAAATGAATGGAGGGAAGGAGGAGAGATAAGAACATGTGTGTTGTGTACAGTATGATTAGTGTGTTCTATAACTTCATTGTTACCTTGGTACAAAGTTACAAGGTTGAACTGCACATAAAAGTGCAAGTAAACTCAGAAGCAATACTTGCTCGTGAAGGTTCTAAAGATAAATGGATCACAGTTTAGTTCACAGTGCAATTAAATGAGGTTAAAGTCAACGTGAAACCCATATTAAACTCTTGAACTGACAGATTTCTGAGCAAAGCAGAAAACTTAACACGAAATGCAGAGCGAAGGATATTTCTTTTACTTTTTTGGAACAAGACTGATCTATGGAAGCTTGATTCCAACCACGGAATAAAGGAAAGGTAATTGTGACTTTTTATCTCACAATTCTGACTTTTTTCTCACAATTGGGAGTTTACATCTCGCAATTAAGTCGCAATTGCAAGTTATAATGTCAGAACTGTGAGATATAAACTCGCAATTGAGAAAAAAAATGGACTTGTGAGATAAAAAGTCACAATTAGCTTTTTTATTTTTAATCCATGGGGGATTCTGTATTTAAAAAGGTAAATAGGGTCCCTCCAAAGATATATATATATATATATATATATATATATATATATATATATATATATATATATATATATATATATATATGTGTGTGTGTGTGTGTTTGCTGTAAATGTTGCATTTCACTCACATGCAGAAAACAGGGGGGATAGAAAGAGATTGAGGGGAAAACGCAGCCACTCTAATAGTGATTCATGCTTTTCGTCAGCCCTTTTGACAGCTCAGGTTCGATCCTATGCTCACTGCGCTGTAACGCGATCACTGCCAACATTATCATAACAGCATGTTTGTGGTGTTTGGGTACTGACATATTGATCTGCCTGCCACTGAGGAGACATGATAGATTGGCCTTCTAGAGCCAACTCTAAAAAACAAGTGCTCCAAAAACCGGGAATACAGGAAAGATGTTTATGTAGAAGAAGTGGTAAGAGGTGCTCACAGGACACCTGTTTTTCCATTGATGAAATTTCCGGAAGAAGACAACCAAATAGATCAAGACAACATTAAGACTTGTGCTTGTAGAAGTTGTCATCAAGAGGTCTCTGTTGAATTTTAACACCGCCTCTGTTTCCAACCAGCCTGCTGAACAATGGTGATTCTTGGAAGACTTGGTTAGTCCCTGTCATCAGGACTTGATTTCTCTGGAATACTCCTTGCCCAAAAGCGTGTCCTATAAGCCATCCCGGGAGGCAGCATTCAGGGCGTACAGCCAGCCTGAGCTACGTATTCTGCACTAATAACAGAGGAAACGGCAGCCGGCGGAGGTGATGGGGCTGCATTGTTCCGTAAGCCAGCTGACGGGAAGTGATTTAGCACCGCAGCGGCTCAGGGATTTGGGGTCAGGAGAGGAGTGCCACAGGCTGAGCCTCCAGCTCTCCACCCATAAGATGGTAGTATGAATCATTTCTGACCCAGACCTGACCCGGGCCTAGTAGCCCCTATATCCCCTTCCACCGACACGCACATGACAAATCTGGTGTTTATTTACTCGAAAAAGAAAAAAGGTAAGGAGCAGCGGGGTGGAAGAGGAAAAAGTCCTGAAAATCAATACAGGAGTTACAGAGACATGGCCCCTGATCAGAGTTTTTCCACAGGCTTTTAGGGAGGGTCTTCTAGTGTGCTTGGAGAAACTGATTCTTAAGCATCTTTATATAGACACAAGATTCAACTTGGTCCTGTACAAGGAGATGGTCAAATGAAAACCCTGTACGAAAGACAAATGACAAATTGAAATCTCTTGAACATTTCAATTGTTTCTAGGCAGCAATGAGTTCAAATAGAGACTTTCCTCAAATAGAGACACCCGCAATCTCACGTGTGTCCTGTCTCTTGTTTACACCTGGTATTAAGATGCGTTTTGGTCGATCGGATCACAAGTGGACGATGCTAAATACAGGTGTAAATGGGGTCTAAAACATTTTGCGCTTTGCATTTTGCGCTTTGTTCTTTTGACCACTTCCAGAGGGAGTCGAAAACGCATTAGACTGAATTGCTTTCATAGTGGAAACGCTGTGTGATTGGATGCATTCGAATAGACCAGCTCATCTCTGCCTACTGACCTAAACATTATGGGAAGAGCGGTAGCCAGACAGGATTTAAAACTTCATCAGCTGAAGACCCAAGTTTTGTTTGAAGATGAAAAACACCAAAACTTGGTATCTTCAAGGATTAGTTCACTTCTTCTTTCTAATGAACACAATCAGAGTTAGATTAATAAATATCCAGACACATCTAAGCTATATAATGGCAGTGAATGAGACCAATGAGTATGAAGCTGAAGAAAGTGCATCCATCCATCATAAACATTTTCCACACGGCTCCAGGGGGTTAATAAAGGCCTTCTGAAGTGAAGTGATGCGTTTGTGTAAGAAAAATATCCATATTTAACAAGTTACTGACGTCAATAATGCTTTTCATAATTTGAATAGGGAAGGCATAGGACATAAGCTTTTTGAACTGCAAGAGTTTTACACTTTTTTGTACATTGAATACAGAAGGCGGTCTGGTGGAAGCTAGATATTTTACTTTATAACTTATTAAACATGTATATTTTTCTTACCCAAACACATCGCTTTGCCTTTATTAACCCCCCGGAGCCGTGTGGAGTACGTTTATAATGGATGGATCCACTTTCTTCGGCTCATACTCGTGACCCCTGTTCACTGCCATTATAAAGCTCGGATGCGTCTCAGATTATGTTCATCAGAAAGAAGAAAGTTAAATACACCAAGGAAGGCTTGAGGGTAATTTTCATTTTAAAGTGCATGAACTCAAATGTTTCTCGTCAAATTCTTCCAAGAGCAAATCATCTGAGCTGCTATCCTCATTCATCATATGTAGCAGTGTTGTAGTATTCAATACCATATTTTCATGGTCATGGTCTCGGGAGCAGGTCTTGAGTACTACAACACTATGGATAGGTTTGTGGTCTGCGCCGACTCGCTCATGTGATCCGCTCTGTGCTATTGTGTCTCTGGACTGTGGAGGTTTGTGTCACACTGACCAGGCTTCCCAAAGGAAAGCTTATTTACACTGTCTGAACCGTTCAGACTCTCTTCTGGTCTTGACTCAGACTCAACCTACCTCTCGGCCTGGACTCAACACTGATATGTAGCTCTGTACTCTTACTGTCTGTCAGCAATTGACTCATTTGAATCTACTTAAAAGAACACTGAGGTGAATATATAGGTTCAATACCAGGTAAGCTCAATCGACAGCAGCTGATAATTCTGACTATTTCCTTTTCTTTGTTTTATCCCTCTTTTTTCTGTGTACTAAACTGTGTACTTAAATAAAATTCTTTGAAATATTAATCTACGACTATAAATAATTTAGGAAGCTTTAAATTTTCAAAACAATCATGGGAGGTCAAATAAACACAGTATTAAAAATAGATTCACTTAACACTCTCTACGGCACAAACACAAAGGGTCAACATGATGGGCTTGGTATTATTGATTTCACTCGTCTCTGATGGACAGCTTCTGAAAAAAATACACAGACATCCTGTCCTGCCCTCCAAGTGAAATCAACAGATCAACACATCATAGTGTTCCTCAGACTGACAAAGACAAAAACAGCCTTGCCCGGTGAAGAAAAAGAGCAGCCGTCAAGGCTCCTGTCATATTTTACATCACCCAGCCGCCGCCGCTCCAAAATTGTGGTGAAGCAGAGTGTAAAGTGCCGTAAAATGGGAAGTAATCTTAAACTATTTTCTGCTCAGGAGCGCCCTGCTCTGCACACCCCTCACCCCCCGGCCCACTCTCCTCTGCCTCAACAAGACAAATGGGCATGAGCGGATGACAGAGCGCCTGGCCCACAAATCACCCTCCGCTGGCCCGTCCAGTGCTCCCCCCTACCGGCCCGCTCCATTACTCATCAGCATGCAGGGAGCAGCAGCCCGCTGCCGTAATTAGACAAGGACAAATAGCCGGCCGCGGACACGATAGGTCCGTCCACTAAAAAGGGACCCTTTTCCATGCAGGCCGCTGGATTGAGGGCCAAGGCTTTCAGGGATCAGGGACGGGGGTGCCGACCATCCGTGACTGGTTTGGTGTCCGGGTCTTGCCCTGAACGCACCCTGCTGCGTGATCTGAGATCTGAGCCTGATCCGATTCGACCCCAAAGCTCTGCTGAGACTTGAGGGCCAGATATGAATTGCCATGACCAGAGTCAGGTAGTTTGGCTTTGAGTATACGTTTATGTATATCTCACATTATTATTTAAATTATTTAAAGTATTTAAATTATTATAAGGTTTTTGAGGTGTTTAAATTATTTAAGGTATGATGCCAATCATAATAGTTGTCCTCTTGATCATGGTTGTCACTAAATCTCAATGAATTTATTGAACAGACTTTTCATCTAAACATCATTTGTGAGAATTATTACATTTGAACAGTTTAGATTTTTTCATTAGGGAAACATTATGTAAAGTTGAATGTTAAACATTTTATGTGTTTTTTAGTGGGGGATTTTTTTTTTAAGTTGCATATTAATAATGCAACCATATTAAAAAAAAAAATGGTAAATTATCTTGAGCCACACCCATAAAGTGTTGTCCTGGGCCCCATGAATTCAATTGATGGCCCTGATGTAAACATATGGAAGCCCATATCCACCACATAAGACAAAAAATCTACTTTTTGTAAATCATGATTTTAACTGTCAGAATTATGACATAAAAACACATTTATGAGATACCACGTCATACATTTTTTGTCATCGTTTATGTATTTTCATCATAATTGTGATTTTATCTCAGAATTCTGGCATTTTTTTATCATTTAACTTTGAATTTTTGTCATAATTTTGACTTTTTAAATCACATAATTCCGACTTTTTTTTCATGTCATAATTTCATCGTTTTTTTTTTTTTTTTGTCATAATCTCATAATTTAAAATAATTAATGTCATAATATATGTCAATTTCATCTTTTTATCTAATAATTCTGACTTAGTGTCTCATCATTTATAATAATTGTCATAATATATCATAATTTCAATGTTTGTCATACTAGACTTTTTTTTCCACATCAAAAATGTATTTATTGTATTATTTTGCATTGACAAGAGGTTTTATTTTCTTTACCTGTAAAAACATTATTTTTCTTTTCATTTTACAGTGCTGCAATGCCTGTTTTCACCCTGTTTGGATGCTCTGTGTTAGTTTCGGTTTCATTTAAACCTGCCTTAAAAAAAGCACAGTTTGCTCTGATTGGTCAACCAATTGATCATACTAGACTTTTTATCTCATAATTTTCAACTTTTTATCTCATAATTAACTCATAACTTTTACTTTTTCCCCCCGGTTTTACAGACAAGGTTTAGGTCTAGTCCCAGACTAAAATGTATGTTTGAGTTGTTTTAAAGGGGACATCGGATGCCAATTTTCCACAAGTTAGTATGATTCTTTAGGGTCTTCATGAAAAGTCTTTAACATACTTTAATTCAAATTTATTAATGGTTGTGTCAAAAAAAACACCCTTTTTACCTTGTCAAAAACAGCTCTGTTCACAGCGAGCCGTTTTGGTGCATGTCCCTTTAAATGATAATGAGCTACTGTTCACCCCACCCCTATCTTCCGTGGGTGGGCTGTAAACACTGTTTGGCAGGTATTGCATTGGACTCATCATTCTTGTTTATGCAGTTATAAATGCTCAAAAACAATTAAAATACATTTGAAAATGACTTGTTTGTCATTAACTAACAGCTTTATAAACCTTATTGTAGTGTTACCATGTTATCTTTACATAAATGTACACGGTTTGTAATAGGACAGTCACCTTAATGCATTGTTCATTACAAATGTGCAGTTATGAATTACAGTGAGAAGGTTGACTGTATTATTTTGATAATGAACTAGCTGCAATGTCATGTTTACAGTGCTTTGTTGTATGTGCACAAGGCGCCGGTGCGATCAAACAGCAGTCTTTGCAAGGGACTTGCCTCATCGTCATGGCAACCATTCGTGGCCAGGTCAGATTACGTCAGAGTTTGTTGTTGTTTGTTGAAAAATCATACCACACTGCTCAGACATTCCCCGACCCAACAATTGCAGATTAAACATGTTCATTCGGGTGAAAACAAACTCCGACCAACGGCAACAGATGACGAAAGAGGTATCACACTAGCTGTGTCTCAATTCGGAGGCTGTGTCCTGATCCAACAAACTCCAACAGACGTGTTTTTTGGCATTTATTTGTGCGGTGTGAACTGGCCTTTAACTTTAAGGCAGGAACACACCAAGCCGACGGTTGGCCGTTGGGCAGTTTTTCTTCGTCGGCCGACTAAGTTTTCTCAGTGTGTTCCGCACCGTCGGCTGAAGTTGGTCCTCGTCTGATTTTTTTTCGGCCGATTCGACATGTTGAATCGGCGTTGGAGCTCGTCGGTCCGTCAAGCCATCTGATCATTCTGATTGGCTGCTCAGCTATTGCCGCCTGCTGTTTCAGAAAGGCATTTCATCTCACGCAGGCGCAGAACTGACGTGCTGCTTGGCTGTTTAGCGTCGGTTTGGTGTTTTGATATTTTTAGATGGATGCTAAGGCTTTTATAGGTCGGGTAGAATCTGCGATCTCTGACCTGGTTTGTTCGCTGGCTTCCATGGCTGCAATTCGCTGCATGTGTTCCACCAACTGGCAACCCGGGGTGGCGAAATACTATTGGGTAAATTGGCAATGTGCGGTCTTGCACAGACCAAAACAAAAACAGAAATTCTGACACAGAATGCAAATTTCAAAGTAAAATAACTGGCTGTAGCAATGGTTTTCAGAGAAACGAGTATGTGAACTTAGCATGTTTAATAAATATCTGCAAACATATTATGGTATGTTTATGCTTTAGTACAGTCAAAAACTTACACAGAGCACCTTTAAGCCCTGTCTGTCTTAATATAACAATTTAGACTGTCATAATTGTGCTTTTAATGTAATTTTTCACTCTCTGTGTCATACATAGACTAAAAAAAAAAAAAAGTTTTTGTCGTAATTTTGACTTTTTATCTCATAGTTATAACTTAGTCGGGTGGTTTCCTGGACAGAGATTAAACCTAGACTAAAATGGTCTTTTAAACCAGATTAACAGAAATATGATTTCTATGAAATAGTTTTAAATAGTCCTAGACTTAATGTAGTTCAGAGTTTAATAAGCTGATTTCCTAGAGAAAGACTAGAGCTACTCCAGGACTAAAATGAGGCTTAAATTAAATCTATCAGGAGGCAGGTTTAACTTCAGATTAATTTTGTATTTCAAAGACACGTGGAAGATCAATATATAAACACACACACACACACACACACACACACACACACACACACACACACACACACATACAATGTGTTTTCTTTATACAATGTGTTTGTTCATTGCATGTTTTATAGGCAACTTTTTTGTTCTTATTCAGATTAGCACAGTTGGTTTTAAATTAATATTGTTTATTTTAGGACTTCATAGTCCAGGTGTTAGTAATCTGTACTTAATCTGTGTTTCAGAAAGCCATTTTTCAAGCCACAAATTAAGATATTTTTGATGAAATCCGAAGGCTTTCTGAACCACACATAGGCAGCAACGTCATTGCACCTTTTGAGCTCCAGAAAGGTAGTAAAAACATCACTAAAACAGTCAACGGTGGTTCAACCTTAATGTTATGAAGAAACGATAATACTTTTTGTGTATGCGCAAAAACAAAACAAAATAGCGACTTTATTTAACAATTTGAACTGTTATTATAAGCAGTTGACGTAATGAATGCAGTGCATGCTTCTGTGTTTTTGCATATGAAAGCTGGCTCATTATTGGCCAGGTATTTTAACTATGTTAATGATGTTTTTTATAATTTGTGTTCAGAAGATGAACGAAGGTCTAATGGGTTTGGGACGACATGAGGGTGAGTAATTAATGACAGAAATTTCATTTTTGGATGAATTAACCCTTTAAGGCCTACTCTTGTCTTAATCTAAATCCTGTCCAGGAAACCGCCACTGAAACTCATAATCACGAATTACCAAAGCATGACTTTTTTCTTACTGTATCTTGCAGAAATGGGCTTTAATATAAACATTCTCAATCTTTTATAACTCTCTGGGGATGGATATCATTCCTGTGCCTAAACATCACATCCAATGAACAAAATAGGAAAAACTGCAATACGTGATTAATTCACAGCCCAAGCAATAAAATATTTCTGAATACATTAAGCGAAGCAATGGAAAGATAGAATTAGCAAAACTACAGAGGGCCAGTGAGAGCAGGGGGAAACAGTCATAGGCAGAGCCGTCAACCAAATATAAATTGCTATTTCTATTTAAAAAAAAAAAAAGTCCCAGCTAAATCCACAGAGGAGTTTGGTACAGATTGCTCCGAGAGGCCCAACTCAATATGTGACATTAGGGATGAGGGTCTCGGCAGAGAGGGACTGACCAGCAAACACACGCAGCAGGCCTGCGGTACACTGGAGCAAACATTATCGACCCCACCTTAATTTCCTAATTATTTTCCTATTGGATTTCTAGTTTCATAATCGTCATCAGGACACATTACCAGAAACCCAAAACCCAAGCAGGATTTTTTTGCCATGGTAAACATTTTCAGTAAAACTAAAAAAAAAAAAAAAAAAAAACTGTGGAATGAAGCTGTATATTCAATTTCTGAGCCCAGCTGGTGGATTCGACCCCCTCACGCCACCCCACCCGTCCACATTTCCTTTTTTGCAAACACAGAACTCTTGGAAAGCATATACTGCACAACAGTTGTGCTTAAGGAAATGTAAAAAAGCTGTTTCTTGTGCTGACGGCTTCGCTAATGTAGATGTTTAGCATTGCACATTTTCTGCTTGATCTGATCCTGTGTGGGATTATCACACCAGTTCCCTTGCTGTGTTTTGTTAACTTTTGGAGGGAAAGCTCAGCGAGAGGCAGTCGAGAAAAAACAGACCATCCATCTTGAACATCTTGTTCTTGCGGCCTGGTCCGGGCCTGAACAGGAAAGACAAAATGAAAGGAAAGCTGGTGTGGTACCAGAGGGACGAGAACATAAAGCTTTTCCTCAGAAAGTCACTTCCCGAGACTTTCCCATAAAACGTCACAACTTTTCAACACCTTGTTTGACTGTTCCTCATTTCCCAGCACTGAATAAATGAAATGAAAGATGTCATTTGCATTTGTTCATTGCATCACTTCTGTTCTGACGTAAATGAGTATGACTGATGAAAACATCATTAGACTGATGAAAATTCACAGCATAACGACTTCCTCTAACAGCCTGAGAAGACACCTACTTCCACTGACAGGATGTTTTCCCTTCCTTTTGGAAAGGATCAGCTGGAACCTGGAAACTTGAGGAAATGCCGATGGATCTATTGAGGAATTCTGGGAACTTTGCAGTTGTGTGCCAGGCTCAGGGCATGGGGCATTTGATAATGAATTCAATCCTGACAGCCCAAAGACAGAGTTTCTCACTGTGTTTCTCTCTGGATTTGATCCCTCATATCTGCGAGCGATCAGAGGTCAGTGGATAGAGAGAGCGGAGACTCCACAGAATAATTACAGACATGGCTTTCAACAATCAAATGACTGTGGCAAAGAAAAGATATTTATGGGAAAATGAAAAACTGAAAAAGGTATTAAATTTCTTCAGTTAAATCCCAGAAATTAAGTTCCCCATGATTTAGGGGACATTTTGGGCTAATGTTGGAAAGGATCTCAAAAATTTGAGTGTAATCATTCTGTGGTGCACAACGGAGTATTTTCCCAGCAGCACTGCACTGACATATACTGTTTCCACCATCTGTCCACTTATTAGATTCACTCTTACATCAGCTAGACTTTCAACAATGACCTTTCTTTAAGGATACGTAGATGTACAGATCCATATGTAAAAGGAAGAAACAGATTGTATAATGTTTTCATGGTTTTTATGGTAATGGTACATTTTTGGTAACATTTCGATGGTCTGCTTTTGACATTCTACTAAGCAACTTTGCAACTACATGTAAACTAACTCTCACTAGATTATTAGTAGACTGTCTACTTAATTTCTGCTAACACTTTATTTTGATGCTCCCAACAGACATTCTACTCACTATATAACTTTGCAACTACATGTCAACTTATTCTACTAACGCTAATCAACAGGTCTACTAATAATCTAATAATGAGAGTTAGTTGACATATAGTTGCAAAGTTACTTATAGTTGGTACAATGTCGAAAGTGGACCATCGAAATAAAGTGAAACCTGATTTTTTCCATGTGGAAACATTTGGGAAAATGGAGTGCTATAAACACATAAGACACACTTAAAATGTATAAATGTCTTTGCATTCAATTTAAAAAGCACACCATTTATTTTAAGGAAATTTGGCAGAAGCACACTTCTCAAGCCAAACATTTTACAAAAATAATAAAACAATTAGAAATATTGTTCAAAATCAGGAAAAACATAGTTGGATAGGTTACTTTTATAATTATGGAACACATTAATGTGATGAATTGTGGTTATATGTGAATTTAAAGAAATATATCAAATGCAAAAAGATGTCAATTTAATTGTATTTATCAATAGATTAAAATATTTACATTTATTTCACTGGTCACTGAGAAACCATCAAAAATTTCAATTATTTTTTGTTAAATTATTTTAGCGCATTAAGGATTTTAAATTAATTGCGTGTCTTAACACAATGACAGCCCTAATTTATATTATTTCATTACAAGATGCTCTGTATATAGCAGGAGTTCTTCATTGCACACGTTTTTTTCAAACCATTGCAACATGAAAAAGTTTTTAATTAGACTTTTTATTATATACTATATAGTATTAATATATATCAGCATTTGCACAATAAATTAGAAAACAGTCATTTTAAATGGATAGTTCACCCTCAAGTTGTTCCAAACCTGTATAAATTTCTTTGTTCTGCTGTACACAAAGGAAGATATTTGGAAGAATGCTTGTAACCAAGCAGATCACATGCCCCATTGACTACCATAGTAGGGGGGGGGAAATACTATGGTAGTCAATCGGGGGCGAGATCTGCTTGGTCATTTACTGACATTCTTACAAATATCTTCTTTTATGTTCAGCAGAACAAATAAATTTATACAGGTTTGGAACAACTTGATGGGGAGTAAATGATGACAAAATTTTCATTTTTGGGTGAACTATCCCTTTAAAGGTGTCCTAGAATCAAAAATTGAATTTACCTTGGCATAGTTGAATAACAAGAGTTCAGTACATGGAAATTACATACACCTCAAACACCATTTCCTACTTATTATGTAAATCTCATTTGTTTAAAAGACCTCAGAAAAACAGGCGAATCTCAACATAAAACCGACTGTTACGTAACAGTCGGGATCATTAATATGTATGACCCCAATATTTGCATATACCAGCTCATGTTCAAGGCATTAGACAAGCCAATATTAACGTCTGGATCTGTACACAGCTGAAGAACAAGAGCGATAGGGAGATAGGGAGCGTGCTATTTAAAGGGGCCACAGCCTGAATCTGTGCATAGTTAATGATGCCCCAAAATAGGCAGTTAAAAAAATTAATTAAAAAAAAATCTATGAGGTATTTTGAGCTGAAACTTCACAGACACATTCAGGGGACACCTTAGACTTATATTACATCTTGTAAAAACTGGTTCTAGGGCACCTTTAAATTGTAATAATATTTGTTACTTTTCATCAAATAAATGCAGCCTTTAAGCATAGATAAACACCAACCAACAGAATCATAGTAAATAGTGGGATAAAATACCAATACTAACTTGAAACACAACACTTTTTTTTTGGCACAAAATGATCTGCATCAACTTCTCAGTCGACCAGAGGCTTCTCGTTTGTTCGTTGACACGTTAAATGTTAACTGCTTTTCCAGCGCTCTGATCCCTGATCTCAGAAAAGGGCATGTTTTACATTTCCTCATTTAAAATCTCTACTTGAAACAAGTCACAACAGTCATAAAGCATGCTCAGAACTTCGTGGCGGAAAGGTGCTGAATGAACCCATTAAATCACAGCATAAAGCACTTAGGTAATGAAGAAGCAGTACAGACAGTAGAGCAGGAGTCAGCAGGGGTCCCGCTGCTCTACAGACCCCAGCTTACACCAGCATCAACTGCCATGAGCTTGAGCTCTACATCTACAAACCCGATTCCAAAAAAGTTGGGACACTGTACAAATTGTAAATAAAAGCAGAATGCAATGATGTGGAAGTTTCAAATTTCAATATTTTATTCAGAAAACAACATAGATGACATATCAAATGTTTGAGAAACTGAGAAAATGTATAATTTTAAGGGAAAAATAAGTTGATTTTAAATTTCATGGCATCAACACAACTCAAAAAAGTTGGGACAAGGCCACTGTCCACTCTTCTTTTTATAACAGTCTGCAAATGTCTGGGGACTGAGGAGACAAGTTACTCAAGTTTAGGAATAGGAATGTTGTCCCATTCTTGTCTAATTCAGGCTTCTAGTTGCTCAACTGTCTTAGGTCGTCTTTTTCGCATCTTCCTCTTTATGATGCTCCAAATGTTTTCTATGGGTGAAAGATCTGGACTGCAGGCTGGCCATTTCAGTACCCGGATCCTTCTTCTATGCAGCCATGATGTTGTAATTGATGCAGTATGTGGTCTGGCATTGTCATGTTGGAAAATGCAAGGTCTTCCCTGAAAGAGCCGACATCTGGATGGGAGCATATGTTGTTCTAGAACTTGGATATACCTTTCAGCATTGATGGTGCCTTTCCAGATGTGTAAGCTGCCCATGCCCAGAGATGCAGGCTTCTGAACTGAGCGCTGATAACCACTTGGGTTGTCCTTGTCCTCTTTAGTCCGGATGACATTGCGTCCCAGTTTTCCAAAAAGAACTTCAAATTTTGATTCGTCTGACCACAGAACAGTTTTCCACTTTGCCACAGTCCATTTTAAATGAGCCTTGGCCCAGAGAAAACGCCTGCACTTCTGGATCATGTTTAGATATGGCTTCTTTTTTAACCTATAGAGTTTTAGCCGGCAACGGCGAATGGCACAGTGGATTGTGTTCACCGCCAATGTTTTCTGGAAGTATTCCTGAGCCCATGTTGTGATTTCCATTACAGTAGCATTCCTGTATGTGATGCAGTGCCGTCTAAGGGCCCGAAGATCACGGGCATCCAGTATGGTTTTCCGGCCTTGACCCTTACGCACAGAGATTGTTCCAGATTCTCTGAATCTTTGGATGATATTATGCACTGTAGATGATGATAACTTCAAACTCTTTGCAATTTTTCTCTGAGAAACTCCTTGATGATATTGCTCCACTATTTTTCACCGCAGCATTGGGGGAATTGGTGATCCTCTGAAAATCCAAAATGAGGCATGACATTTCAAAATGTCTCAATTTCAACATTTAATATGTTATCTATATTCTACTGTGAATAAAATATAAGTTTATGAGATTTGTAAATTATTGCATTCCTGTTTTATTCACAATTTGTAGTGTCCCAACTTTTTTGGAATCGGGTTTATACATTCACGCACATGCATAAAGCGACAGTGCATCCAATTAGGAGAAATTACAAATAAGCTCCAGGAAAAATGACACTGGTCTATCTGATTGTGAAGGTAGTGTGCTGGATGAGTTAGTTCAGAAGGTTGCTGAAGCCAGAGCAGTGGCACAGTGCTTTAAAGGTCTTGTTGTGCATTAAGCCTGAGCCTAACATAAAAAAGATAGTACTGTAGGTTACCCGACGTGACCACGACTCAAAATAAGCCCAAACCCGACCAGAAAGCAAAACTGCTCATTATCTTCCGGACAACTAACCCAAAACCAAGACTGTGTGGCCTGGTACTGTCAAATTAAATGACAAAACCCAGCCTAAAATACCAACACAATCTCCCGACAATTCATAACTATTTTACATTTTGGTGGAAATTTGGTATGAATTAGTAATCTTATCTGTTTACAGTTATGAGACAGTTATGTTTAGGCGTGGACCTTCGTGCTTACTTTTTTTTTTCTAAAAATGATCAATTTTCCTGTTCACAATGCACAAATTTATTCAAAATCAAGAACTTGTAAAATAGTTAAGTTGCTGCTTTTCACAGCATGCTCAAGAAAAATTCCCAGCCAGAATTTCAAAGTTTATTTATGATTCGTCAAGGGTGAATTACTACTGAATTTTGTTTTTCGATTTTGCAAACTGAATCAACGCTGATATTGCAAAGTTGTTTAAACATCTTTTCATGCAGATCTTGTTTAAATTTCAAAGATGTTTTAAAACTTTTTACAACATTTAACATCAAAGTCATGACAAAATGGAAGTAGCAACAGATATTTTCTTCCATATTGTGACACATATAAAAATATATGCATGGATGAATGTTTCACGATGGGATCTATAACATGCAATTTAGAAAGTATTTTTGAACAACTGACAAAATTTCAACCACATTTCAACTTTAAATATAAAATATTTATAATAATCCATTTTTTCTTATCTGCATTTAACAACTTCCAGAGGTAGTCAAAAACTACCTACTACCTACTAATTTCGACCGGATTGTTTTCGTAGTGTAGACGGTCATATGGTCGAAAGACAAAATGAAAGGAAAGCTGGTGCGGTACCAGAGGGATGAGAACATAATGACAGCTCTTCCTCAGAAAGTCACTTCCCGAGACTTTCCCATAAAACGTCACAACTTTTCACCACATTTTTTGACTGTTCCTCATTTCCCAGAACTGAATAAGTGAAATGAAATATGTCATTTGGAGTTGCTATTTGCATCACTTCTGTTCTGACGTAAATGAGATCTTATCTGCATTTATCAACTTCCGGAGGTAGTCAAAAACTACCTACTACCGACTAACTTCAACCGGATTACTTTCGTAGAGTAGGTGTTCATGTGGTCGAATGTGTTCAAACAGCCACAAAAGACCACCTACTCTCCTCTAACTGACCTAATGTGTAAACATTATGGGAAGCACCCTAGCCAGACAGGATTTAAACTTTGTCAGCTGGAGACCCAAGTTTGGTTTGAAGACAAAAAAACGTACCAAGAACAATGTTCTCTCACCATTCCTGATTTCTAACACACACTCACAGCGTTAGGCTGGTCTTGCAGCTGAAAAGAAAGCTGATGCTCTCCGTGTTTTTCCGTCATCTCCTTTCACATTCATGTAAATACCCTCCCTTAGAAGAAATCATGACAGAAGTGGTTGAAAGTGGACAAAAGAGACAGATTAAAACATGAGGTGTAAACGGGAATGTGTTTCCCTCGTCTACTTTGATCCGATCGACCAAAACGCATCTTAATACCAGGTGTAAACAGGACCTCATGATCCTCATGTGATTGTGGCTCTCACTATTTTACAACATTTAAAGTCCTGCCATTTAGTTGTGAAAATAAATTAATTTCTAAACTAATTTCAATTGCATAATCATAAGCTTTTAGACCAAAAGAAGTTTTAAGGTCATGAGAAACAATCAGTCATGTATCCAAACATTTGTCTGGTTCTGTGATTTGAGTGTGGACAGACAACGGTCCAGCTTGTGTTGATGGTTTCTCAGTAACCTTGAGCTCGGGATTCCTTATGGCTTTTGGCAGGATCTCCGGACAGAGTTGGCCATTCCAGTCAAATCGAGATTTGAGAAGAATCACCCCTGTCAAACCTCTGTTGCATGAGGTGTGTAAGCATGTTTTTTGTGTGGGGGTGTCAGAGTATCGGGGTTTAAATCCCAGTGAAGATGTTTTTGGCCTTGATCACCATCCCGATCGATTCTTGGCTGATTCACTTTCAGATATGTCTTATTTTATTAGTAGCTTCAGCCTTCCACAGGCCCATTCACGCGTGATCAATACGATGGCTGAGACGGGACATATTTTTCTCATTTTTAGTGCCTTAACGCTATTTAACCGTGTCATCTGATAAATGAGTGGCCGTCCCAAAACGCTGATTTTCTATTGATTTCTCCCTCAATCTCAACACCCTTTGCCCCGTCACTCCTACATTGTTTGTATGTCCAGTTATCTGTCCACCTTTAAAAGACTGCACTGTCTCCTTCCTTTACACAGGAACCCATTTTGTGTCAGATCAATGTGCTGAAGGATTATAGGAGGAACGTTCTCAATACCGATCTTTAAAATAGTTAATGCATTTGACTTTTTAACACCACTTTATTCAATAAATGTATTTCTGATGAATTACATTTGTATATTTAAATTAAATTTAAGACTTTTAATAGTGTTTTATGGCTTCTTTAAAACTGCTCAAGGTCTGTTTGTACACCCTCAAGATTTTAAAGGAGGCTATATGCAGTGCTTGAAGTGGGCCGTTGCGTTGTGCTGAATTTTGACTCCCTGACAAATTATTACCTCCCTCTTTGAGGCTGCTACCTGATTGCCTAATCCTAACCCTACCCCCACACCTGATCCTAAACCTAACCATACTGGTGATTTAGGGGGGTAATAATCTGGCAGGGATCAGAATTCGGCACAACACCGGCACTTCTATATTTTGATATGTAGCGCACCCTCACTTTTTCTTACATACCACACTTCTCACGTTGCCAAAACGGCATTTCCGTATTCTCCAAACAGTTTACGCTCTATGTCCTACGCTTTCCCTATTGTACTTACGGAACGAATGCAGTGTAAGTAGAACAGGGAAGGTGTAGGACATACAGCGTAAACGTTTTGGAGAATACGGAAATGCCATTTTGGCAGAAGCACTTAGAAGGCAAACATTTGTTAATATAAAGCATATACATTTACATTTTTTTTCGAAAATGACCAATCGTTTCACTAGATAAGACCCTTATTTCTTGTCTGGTATCGTTTAAAGCCCTTTGAAGCTGCACTGAAACTATAATTTTGACCTTCAACCGTCTGAAGGCCATTGAAGTCCACTATAAGGAGAAAAATCCTGGAATGTTTTCATCAAAAATCTTCATTTCTTTTCGACTGAAGAAAGAAAGAACATCTTGGATGACATGGGGTTGAATAAATTATAAGGAAAAGTTTATTTGAAAGTGAACTAATCCTTTGAACTGTCAACTTGAGATTTGAATCTATGGCAGAAGGAAGTAGTTCTTCACAAAAGAGGGTTTTTAAAGACACTCTGTTGTTGTTGTTATTTATTTACACACTTGTGCCTTGAACTGTTGTATAAAATGCAGTATCACACTCATAGTCGTGCGATATGGCTCAATATCAGCATGGCTGTGATTACCTACACTCAGCCGCCGAATCACAGTGTGTGATATTGCTCATACATTTTATAAGCCATATGAACTGAAAGGACCAATTATCTGCACAATATGACTCAAGTCCAATTGTTTAATTGTGCGTGAGTGGTGCACAAATCACTCTGCGCACGTTCACCAGCATACTCCAAAATGGGATAAGACTTGTGCGAGCCATTCCTATTGTGACACTGATATTTTTTCCCTACTGTAAGCTCTGGTTATATGTAAGAATTTTTTATGTATTAATTATTTTTTTATTGCCACTGTGTGAATAGCTTGTAACTTAAAAACCAGACCTTCCCCGAATTCCTAGGTTGTCTATGAAAGCCTGTAGAGTGATTTTTATGTTAAGGACTTTTTGCCAGAAAAAATCAAAAGGATTTGATTGTAACACATGCTCCTGAGAGCCTCTCTTCCGTTCAATCAATGACACACGAAACATGCGTATATAATGTTCAGGATAATGCTGAAAGAGCTATTTTGTACTGTAATGTCATGCATTGAAGTGCAAATATATCCACATCGCTATAATCAGATGCTTTCTTAACTGCTGTTTTCTCACTGCTGTCATTTTGTTGTTTGAATCTGTCATACAGATTTTGTTATTAAGAGAAAAGTGCGCAGCACATCTTTACATATTCATCTAAACGTCGCTGTCAACAGCGTGTATGGTGTTGGGATGTTTGTTAAGAGTATATCACAAAGGTCTTTCCAATTTCTGTTACTTCTAAGCAAAGAACGAAATAGTACTTTACCATGAGAATATCAGGGCCTTGAATCACGTTCAGTCTCTTATAAATTACGTGTGAATGAGTGCGAGCATGTGCAATAAGTTGCTGGCTGCAGTTCACTTAATGGTCACCGGTGTCGCTAATAACAAGAGTTTCTCATTTCTATAGCCCCTCTAAATAATATAATTAATTAGATAATTAATAACATATTTTATTTAATATATTCATTAGTGTTAGGGTTAGACTAGAGCTCACATTCTATTTTGAAGCATGTTGTCTCGTCTGAAGAAACATTCATTTTAATTAAAAATGACTTTGTATGAAACTGTGTAATACACTGTCTTCATGGATATTTCATAGCTCAAATCACAATGGATACACACTCTCACACACATTCAACTTGATCTGTTCCTGAATTATTAATGCTAAATTAAAGCAGCCCCTGTCTCCTGTCTTGAGCACAGAAATACATATTGATCCTTTCATTACCAAAGAACCTCCATAAAGTTCTTTACATATTGCTGAGGCATTCTGGGTGAAACTGCACATAAACAGATCTAATCACACTTGATGCATGTCATACATTCCCTGAGTCAAAGTGCCACAGATCAATCTTGACATTTTGTGAACCGAACAAAATGTAACCAGATCCATTTACTAATTTTTACAAAATGCATTTGCCAAATGAATAAACCTCCATTAATGTTCATTGTACGAAGAATTTCATACATTCTCCTTTACAAGTGATCTCTGAATACCTGCACCAGAATCATAAACACAGATTATGTAGTCCAATAACACCACCTTGCGTGGGATTTATTAGACCTTTCAACCCTTATATAATGGGTTAAGTGATAAAGTGACATTTACTGCCCACTCACCAGGCTACATGTGGAGCACAGGGCAATAACACACTGCTGGTGGGGCGGATTTTCTATTAACACTGACTGCAGAACAAAATGGAGTTTATTTTAAAGCTAATTATTGCAGCAATATCCCTGCAAAACCAGAAAACCAGACCAGATTGACCAGGCTAAAACCCGAAAACCAGCTAATCAGCAGAGTTTGGCTACTACTGTAATTTTATATAATGTCACTGAATGGTATCTTTCACCATTCAGTGACATTATAGATCAGTGTTTCTTAACCAGGGGTCCACTAGGCCTCAGCAAAGGTCCAATATATATATACTTCCAATATATATATTTTTTTAAATATATATATATATATATATATATATATATATATATATATATATATATATATATATATATATATATATATATATATATATATATATACACACACACATACACATACACAAAAATAATCTACCTTTAACTCTAATCTAAATTAAAATGCTAAAAACACAATTATGATAGGCTAACTATTGTCTTTACTAAAGAACATAAGAACTATATGTTAGTGAAAACAACATATTAGCCTATCATAATACAAAAAGTCTGGAACCACAAAATGAATTGTGGTTACTTCATTTAATATAACAGTGCAGTGTTATTTTAGTATAATTGAGATACTATTATAGTTTTTATTATTATTTTGAATTGATTTTTTATATATATATTTTCCATTTTATATTTTTCATTTAAATTTTTTAGTTTTAATATTTGAGTGTCTGACATTTGTATTAGTTTCTGAGGTTTAAAAATGTCTATATAGTTTTTACACATTTTATATTGGATTTAGTTATTTTAGCACATCAAGTTAAATTAAATTAAAATAAGAAATTTTGTCTTGACAACTAGCTGAAATAAAACAAGTTTACATTTTTTTACACTCTCTAAAAAGTCTGTAAAAATATGGTCCAATGTACTGTTATTATGAAGGAATTTTCTGCTTTGATTTTTCACAAGTGTTTTAATTACTCATTGTATTGTATTGTATTGTATTGTATTGTATTGTGTTTTAGGCTTAATGTTGCATGACACAGAAGTTGAAATAGTCTTTTCTTCCCTATCGTGATATATATCGGAGTGAAACAACAAGACCAAATGTATAGGGCAGGACTTGATTTTGTCCATTGGGAATTGATTGGATGGTTGTGGTATGCTATTGGTTCATCTCATGTGAATGACAGGTTGCCCCGCCCTCACGCCAGTAAACACTTCATCAGAGAAAAGAAGAAATGTCGCCGCAAGACGCAGGGTAAGTTATTTTGATTAAAAATTACGAGGACACATGAATTTTTAATTGTTTAAAATTGTCCATTTTGATTTCATGATGACTTTAAACGTACAAATTTTTTCCTAGTGCATATTTCTTAATTGAACTAATGAAAATACGGCCGCATCCAAAAATGCGACCTTCGGAGGACGTATTCCAAGGTAGGAAGGCATCAACGCATGTCCGAATCTAAAGTTAGCTTTACTTCCTGTCTCCTGAGATGCCTTCATCTGATCGATTTTTGAAGGACACATGCTGCCTTTGATATCCCACAATTCTGTGCTTTTATTCTGACAGTTGAGCTAAAAAATAAAGATGGCATCTGAAAGTTGCGGTTGGTGGTCAGTTTGTGTGTAAATGTACATTTTTGACCATTGTTTTCCATGTCACTTCTAGCAAGAAATTAATATTGTAGTAATTAAATATTCGCTTAGATATCACCTTAACTCACACTATTTTGCTGTCTAAAAGCCTTTGCACACTGAGTCCGAAATTTTTGCATGCGTTTTTTCGTATCCGTGATCCTAAAAATTCGTCACGCACAGAGACCTTGCACACTGAGTCCAATGCATATTAATGAATCCGTTGTGAAAAAATTTGCAAAACAATACAAAAAGGAGTCTTCAAGCAGTGAACATGATTTAGTTGTCCTCTCTCTTCTTAAAAAGAGAAAAAGAAAGGAAATATTGGGTCCATCCAATCCCAAGATTGCATAAAGAGAAAGGAGAGTTCACCTCATCAAGGAGCTGCATGATTATCCCAAGCGTTTCAAAGTTTACTTCAGGATGTCAGTGGTTTAGTTTGATGTTTTGCTACTGGCACAATCTGTCTTTATATTCTGTATCTTTGTATTCCGCACTTTGTTTGTCATACAGTGCTACTGCTTTGTGCTGTAGACGACGTAGATCAACTTGTCAGATGGCATTCGGGATTTTGGCGTTCACTTGTACGGTGGCTCTGAATTGTCAAAACATCTCTCAAAATGCGTGCCACGGATGCAAAAAACACAGAAAATTGAACCTGATCCAAATTTTTTTATGATGGATGAAAGTTTCAGTGGCAGTGTGCAAATGTGATTGACATAACGTGAGATCATATTTATTTTCTAACATGCAAAAAAATTTCAGACTCAAGGCCTTTGCACACTGAGTCCGAAATTTTCGAATGCGTTTTTTCGTATTCGTAATCCTAAAAGTCGTCACGCACAGAGACCTTGCACACTGAGTCCGATGCATATTAATGAATGTGTTGCGAAAAAAAATCGCGAAACAATACAAAATGAAGTCTTCAAGCAGTGAGCACGATTTAGTTGTCCTCTCTCTCTTTAAAAAGAGGAAATATTGGGTCCATCCAATTTCGAGATTGCATAGAGAGAAAGGAGAGTTTCACCTCATCAAGGAGCTGCGTGATTATCCGAGCGTTTCAAAGTTTACTTCAGGGTGTCAGTGGCTCAGTTTGATGCTTTGCTACTGGCACAACGTGGATCAACTTGTCAGATGGGCATTCGGGATTTTTGTGTTCGCATACGGTGGCTCTGAATTGTCAAAACGTCTCTCAAAATGCGTGCCACAGATGCGAAAAACGCAGAAAATCGAACCTGATCCGAATATTTTTTTGACGGACGAAAGTTTCAGAGGCAGTGTGCAAACGTGATTGACATAACGTGAGGTCGAATTTATTGTTTAACGTGCAAAGATTTTGCATGCGAATTTCTGACTCAGTGTGCAAAGGCCTTTAGAAGTCTGTCCGAAATCAGTTTCATGAGTTGCCTTTGTGCACAATCACTGCCTGCAAAGACATTGCCTGATAGGGTAGCGAGGCATCAAGTCAGCTGCCTAAGTTTTCGAATGCAGCCTGCATCCACCAGCCACTTTATTAGATACATCTTTTTAACTGCTCATTAATGCAAATATCTACTCAGCCAATCACATGGCAGCAACTCAGAGCATTTAGGCATGTAGACATGGTCAAGATGATTTGCTGAAGTTCAAACTGAGCAGCAGAATGGGGAAGAAAGGTAATTTAAGTGATTTTGAAAGTGGCATGGTTGTTTGCACCAGATGGGCTGGTCGAAGTATTTCAAAAACGGCTGATCTGCTGGGATTTTCAAGCACAACCATTTCTAGGGACTACAGAGAATGGTCCAAAAAAGAGAAAATATCCAGTTCTGTGGGTGAAAATGCCTTGTTGATGCAAGAGGTCAGAGGAGAATGACCAGACTGGTTCAGCTGATAGAAAGGCAACAGTAACTCAAATAAGCACTCGTTACAACCGAGGTCTGCAGAAGAGCATCTCTGAACACATAACATGTCCTACCTTGAAGCAAATGAGCTACAGCAGCAGAAGACACACCGGTGCCACTCCTGTCAGCTGAGAACAGCAAACTGAGGCTACAATTTTCATGACTCACATAATGGTATGGATGATATTCTTGGCACACTTTGGTCCTCTTAGTACCATATGAGCATTGTTTAAACACTGCAGTCTACCTGAGGATTGTTGCTGACCATCTCCATCCCTTTATGACACACAATGTATCATCTTCTGATGGCTACTTCCAGCAGGATAACGCTCCATGTCTAAAATCATCTCAAACTTGTTTCTTGAACATGTCAACGAGTTCACTAAACTCAAATGACCTCCACATTCACCAGATCTCAGCAGCTTTGGGATGTGGGGGAACGGGAGATTATCATCATGGATGTGCAGCCGACAAATCTGCAGCAACTGCGTGATGCTGTCTAGGGCTGTGTATTGCCAAGAATCTGGCGATACGATACGTATCACGATACAGGAGTTACGATACGATATATTGTGATATATTGCGATACTGTAAGAAAGCCGATATATTGCGATATTTCTTGGGGTTTTTTAGAAAAAGGATAGTATAGCAGTTTTTAATTTCTAAACTATTTAACAACTAGTGCATAGTCCATTTCATGACTGAAGGTCTGTTTGTTTCATATTTAATACTGTAAAGCTGCTTGCTTTAAAGCAGTCTAATGTATAAATTGCTATTTAAATAAACGTGCCTTCAATGAAGTGCTAAACAGAGCTGGTGCAAACATATCCACATCGCTATGATCAGATGCTTTCTTTATGCTGTCACCGCTGTCATTTTTTGTTTTGTGTTTATTTTGTTACTGAGAAGAAAACATCCAGTACATATTACATATTCTATCGAAACGCCTCTCTCAGGAGCGCGGATGGCATCGGCAGATTCAATGTTTTTCCAGAGTTTGGGATTATATAACATGATCTCTTTTGCGAACAACTGATGTCGATCTTGTCGATCTCCTGTAATGGTTTCTTTATAGTTGAAGCCAAAATGAATCTACACATTTCAGCTCTGTATGCCGCGGGAGCGGAATAATTCTATCGTCTTGTGAGCTGGGTTTGCTAATGCTAACGCTACTGATGTTCTCCAGCTACGCGTCAGTTATGTTCTGATAACGCTGACATCTAGCGGTTGGGTTTTATACAGTCTGTGGTTTAAACCAAACACAAACCCCTGAATATTGGATGTAAATAAATAAATATCGATACATTGTTTTTAATAATCGATACAGTATCGCCAAACATAATATCGCTATATTCGCGTGTATCGATATTTTCTTACACCCCTAATGCTGTCATGATAATATGTAACAAAATCTCTCAGGAATGTTTCCAGCACCTTGTCGAATCTATGCCACGAAAAATTAAGGCAAAAGTGGCACAACCCAGTACTAGCAAGGTGTACCTAATAAAGTGAATGGTGATTGTATTTTTTATGGTTTTAGTTAAAGTTAACCATAATAACCCTGATACTCCTGGTTTCTGTTAAAAAAAGTTTGAAAACAAGCAGCTTCATATCTGGTATTTTTACAGCAAAAATACCAGATATATTTAGCCCATATGTGGGAGTGATTGTGACAACAGAGGCCTTTGAGTCAAAACAGTTGCGAAACAGTTTACTTCCAACATTTCCAAGATTGTGTCAAAGTAAACACAGCCTGAACCTGAAGCCCAGATAGTGAACACCTTTGGAATTGACCCTTCGCAAAGACCCGCCCCCCTTAGTTACTGTTGCTTTGTCCGACAAGCCATGGCGCTGTGACGCCACACAGTGAAGTTTTAAGCTCATCGCAGAGCAAAGAGGACACTGACAACACGTCGACACACAAGACAGTATGTTGCTTATGATATTAAACAAAGTCCCAGCTTTCAAATTGTGTAATTTTTTAAGATATTCAAACAATAAAAAAAGTTTTGTGGCTCTTTAGTGGCTCGTGAATCAATCATCTCTTTCTACTAGTTAATTTATAGCATCAAATACACATGAATGAACATGAGAATGAATGTTGTTTAAAACGTGGAAAGACGTAAATACACACAATTTTTCAAGTTCAAATCCACCGAGGTTAATCTTCCAACTCCTGACTGCTTTGTCGGACAAAATGGCGCATTTGGCATTATGATTGGTTAGATCGCCTGTCAATCAAACTCCCAGCGAAGGGTCAGTTAATCAGAACAGTAAATTTTCCATGTATCCATTGATCCACAACAGCAGAAGATGTTAGCTAGCAATTAATGCCAGTGGTTTTGTATTGTAAATGCTCAACAACCACTGTAATGGTGTTGGAGTGTAAACATACCTACTTTCAGCCATGAAGCATATGTAATTTACCTGACGAGGAAACCTCTTGAGTTGTTTGTGTGCTCTTGACTTTTTCAGATGAAAATGTGGAACAGCAGTTTTGAAATGTACAAAACTAAAAGTTATTCAGTGAATTTTAGGGTAATTAGATGCTAACATCAATATGGTCAAGATTTTACAAATACTGACATACCGTCGTATTGCGTACTCAAGTATATACTTCCCCATCATCTGTGAAGTGCATGCTTAGGCTACGTTCACACTTTCAGCTTAAATCCGATTATTTGTGCATCCGATTGGAATCTGATCTAAATGATTAACTGTGTATTGCAACTCTTTAAATCCGAATTTGTTTTTCATTTACAGAATATCTGAATTGGTTGTGTATTTCTTACAACGTCTGACATGTTTTTGTTTTGTGTGGCGTAAAAGAGCAACTTGAAACTGAACACAGACTGACTGAAATTAATTTACAGAAATGTGAGGATTTCAAACCACATATTCACCAATGAAAGTAGCTTGAAACAATTGAATAATCATTTTGAAATAATCGTATTTCATGTGATTTTTTGACGTTCTCACTTGCTAAATATAATCTGATTCCAATCGGATATGCAGAAAAATCTGATTTGGACTGACAGTGTGAACATGGCTTTATTGCACAATATGCGAATTGGGAAGCAGCAACTTCGCTACTGTTAACTACAGACGCTTGTAGATTACCAGCTCCACCTTGTGGCGGCTCCACGCCTCCACACCCATCCACAGACAGGCATTAATCATAACCAGAGGAGTGTAAAATTCAATTGCCTCCCTCTATCCATTTGGAGTGTAGAAGCCTGAAGGCCAGCCTTGTACTTCACCTGAGAGAGAAAGAGAGAGAGAGAGAGAAAATAAATAAATAAAGAAGAAGAACCCTCTGCCTACACTTCATCAGAAGCCCCTACTTCATAATAAATGGAGTGTCTCTGCGGTGGAGTTGTGCCATCAGAAACTCGCCCTCTCTCTATCCATTTAATTCCAGCGGCAGAGGGAAGGGTCAGGGTAGGAGCATCGCGCCGGAGTGAAACTGCGCGCCGCCTGCTTCCCTCAGTCATGCTGTAAACTACCTTTTAGGAATTGTTTCTCAATAAGAAATGATCAGTCCATTTATCTGCGGCAGACGGAACTGTCTCTTCGCCCAGACCTCCAATATTTTTCGTTTGACCTGATCAGGGCAATAAACTAGAGCGAGACACTTTCGATTTGTCACCGGCCCGAGAGCCGGGGTGGCTGAACGACTGATTACATCCCTCTCTCCACGTGCGCACACACACGCGCGCGCGCGCGCGAATTCATTCAACTCCAACTCCTCCCATCCACACACTTCCAGCTTATGATTTACACTTAACATAATACTTCATAATAGAGGGTATTTGACACTGATTTACCACAATTTCCTACATGGATCCGTTTATATAGCTTACCTTTTATCTATTTAGTTGTCATTATTAGATGTTCTCTCTTGCATTACAAATTACTAATATTATCAATCACGTTTATACAGTGTGCATCCATTAATGTAAATAGTATTAGCATTAATCACATTTAAATGTTTATTATCTTGTATATGGAAATGATGTGCTGGCATATGCAGACATTAGCTTGAAAAATTAAACCTCTCATCGAGGTAAAATCATTTATAGTACACATTTCCCTTTCAAACTATTTTCTGTGCTCTGTGTGAAAACAAAAATAGCTTCACAACTGAAAATGCTTATGAGAGGTTTCATAATATGTGATTAAGGGTATATTTATGCAAGACTTTCTCTCGCTCGGAGGTAGGGCATTACATTTTATCTAGATAAGGGCATTAGAGGACATTAAGTTGATTTAATAAAGCAGACACATCTACGTTAAGTTCTGACGTCGTTCAACCTTTGTTTGACTGTTAAAATGACCGTAAAGTTCTAACAGACACACGACCGAGATGTGCAGTTGCTGCTTTTGTTGTTGTTGTGGATTCTCCAAGATGGTATCACATTTAAACGAATTAATGAATTAGTTTAAACTAAATTAAACAACTTTAACAAAACGAAAAACTGTCGCTGACGACAGCCGTTACCGCGTGGCTCTTGCGCAGTGTGTGCTGTGGTGTCTCCTCACGTGAGTCCGTTTTTCTTCTTTTCTTTGCAGACCGCTTTGAAGACTAAGGACTGTTTGAGTGTCAGACACACTTTTTCATGCTACCAGTATGAACCCTCTCACTCTTCAGAGCAATTGCTAGAATAATTGATTGTTGCATCTACTTGTCTGTTTGTAGAAGCTCTTGAAGTGTCACTGGAATATAAGAGTGTTGTAACATAGCCTAATGGAGCATTGTGAACTCTTAAAAATGAAGGCTCTTATTGACATCGAAGGTTCTGTGAAGAACCTTTAACATCCCATTCCACAAAAGATTCTTTAGGCTAGACTATTAAAATGTTCTCCACACTAAGAAATGTTTCTTTTAAGAACTGTTCGCTGAAAGGTTGTTGTGCAACCAAAAAAAAAATATATATATAGTTTTATTGCATTGCTATGAAACCCTTTTATTTTTAAGTGTTTAATTTCATTCAGATTCAGATGATCAACTTTGGGTTATTGTTACATATGTCTATTAAAATAATGTTATCATTACACTATGATCTTGATACAAGGAAACTGTGAAATAAAAACACTTTGCATAAATTTACATACAGTATACCTACATCAAAATGCTTCCACTTCTTTTATCACTACAAATATTGAGAATTATTACTTTTTATTAATATTTTATATGTAAATATTAAGACATCATCAAAGGTATGTTTATAACTGTACAACATGGAAATACATAATTGATATAGTTCATTAAGCAATTAATATTTATGACTTCAAATGAACATTCAAATAAAGAACCACAATTAAAGACTTCACATGGTTTTGTTGTCCTCTAAACTAAAATTATATCAAATTTTGCTAAAGCGGTAATATACTGTAACAAGTGAACATGCACTACTTTTGAAACATTTGGGGCAGTAAGAAGTTTTTTAATAGAAATTATTATTCAGCAAGGATGCTTTAGAGTGATCAAAAGTGACCGTAAAGACATTTACAATGTAACAAAGATATCTATTTTAAATAAATGCTGTTCTTTTAAACTTCAATTAAATTTTTCAAAGAATTCTGAAACAATGTAGTAGAGTTTCCATAGCCTACAAATATGACAAACATTCATAAAATCAGAAATGTTTCTTGAGCAGCAAATCAGCATATTCTGATTTCTGAAGGATCATGTGACGCTGAAGACTGGAGTATAAATAAAAAAATGCAGTCTTGATAAGCATAAAAGAAAGACGTACACATATTATAACATGCTAGAAAACAGAAAGGTTGTTAATCAGATGAAATTGTCCTCTGAGTTTGTCTCGTGTGTTCTCCTGACCAACACTGACACCTTCTGGTGAATCACACACTTGTTTTAATCATGAACAAGAAACGCAACGGCATGTACTACATCTTTGATGGTAGTAGGCTATTATACGTTTATTTGCGAAATTGTGTGTGTGTGTGTGAGTGACATATCAGGACACAAATTAAATGTGTATAATGACATGGGTATTACAAGGAGAGGGTGACTTATGAGGACATTACTCCATGTCCCCATTTTTCAAAAGGCTTATAAATCATATAGAATAAGTTTTTGGAGTTGGTGTAGGGCGATAGAAAATACGGTTTGTACAGTATAAAAACCATTATGCCTATGGAATGTCCTCACAATTCACAAAAACAAATGTGTGTGTGTGTGTGTGTGTGTGTGTTTCACTTTTTCCACATTTTATGTTACAGCCTTATTCCAAAATTGATTAAATTCATTATTTTCCTCAAAATTATACAAACAATACCCCATGATAACAACATGAAAGATGTTGCAAATTTATTAAAAATAAAAACGAAAAAATCACATGTACATAAGTATTGACAGCCTCTGCCATGACTCTCAAAATTGAGCTCAGGTGCATCCTGTTTCCACTGATCATCATTGAAATGTTTCTACAACGATTGGAGTCCACCTGTGGTAAATTCAGTTGATTGGACATGATTTGGAAAGGCACACATCTGTGTACATAAGGTTCCACAGTTAACAGTGCATGTCAGAGCACAAACCAAGCCATGAAGTCCAAGGAATTATCTGTAGACCTCCGAGACAGGCTTGCATTGAGGCACAGATCTGGGGAAGGGTACAGAAAAGCCTAAAGCGGGCCGCCTGGCCAAACTGAGTGACTGGGGGAGAAGGGCCTTAGTCAGGGAGGTGACCAAGAACCCGATGGTCACTCTGACAGAGCTCCAGCGTTTCTCTGTGGAGAGAAAAGAACCTTCCAGAAGAACAACCATCTCTGCAGCACTCCACCAATCAGGCCTGTATGGTAGAGTGGCCAGACGGAAGCCACTCCTCTGTAAAAGGCACATGACAGCCCGCCTGGAGTATGCCAAAAGGCACCTGAAGGACTGTCAGACCATAAGAAACAAAATTCTCTGGTCTGATGAAACAAAGATTGAATTCTTTGGCCTGAAAAGCAAGCATCATGCCTGGATGAAACCATCACCGTGCATCACTTGGCCAATACCATCCCTACAGTGAAGCATGGTGGTGACAGCATCATGCTGTGGGGAGGTTTTTCAGCGGCAGGACCTGGGAGACTAGTCAGGATCGAGGGAAAGATGAATGCCGCAATGTACAGAGACATCCTTGATAACCTGCTCCAGAGCGCTCTGGACCTCAGACTGGGGCAAAGGTTCATCTTCCAACAAGACAATGATCCTAAGCACAAAGCCAAGATAACAAATGGGTGGCTACGGGACAACTCTGTGAATGTCCTTGAGTGGCCCAGCCAGAGCCCAGGCTTGAACCTGGTTGAACATCTATGGAGAGACCTGAAAATGGCTGTGTGCCGACGCTCCCCATGCAACCTAATGGAGCTTGAGAGGTCATGCAAAGAATAATGGGAGAAACTGCCCAAAAATAGGCATGCCAAGCTTGTAGCATCATACTCAGACTTGAGGCTGTAATTGGTGCCAAAGTTGCTTCAACAAAGTATTGAGCAAAGGCTGTGAATACTTATGTACATGTGTGGTGTTTTTTTTTTTTTTTGCAAATTTGCAAAGATTTCAAAAACTTTTTTCACGTTGTCATTATGGGGTATTGTTTATAGAATTTTGAGGAATTAGAGAATAGCATCAAGTCAGTTAAACTTCTGGGATATTGATCTGGTCAGTTGAGTAGCAGAAGGGGTTGTTAATCAGTTTCAGCTGCTTTGGTGTTAATGAAATTAACAACAGGTGAACTAGATGTAGATGGGCAACAATGAGATGACCCCCAAAACAGGAATGGTTTTACAGGTGGAGGTCACTGACATTTTTTTCCCCCTACTCATCTTTTCTACTGTTTTTCACAAGTTTTGCATTTGGCTAGGGTCAGTGTCACTACTGGTAGCATGAGGCGATACCTGGGGCCCTACAGAGGTTGCACAGGTAATCCAACTCCTCCAGGATGGCACATCAATACATACCATTGCCAGAAGGTTTGCTGTGTCTCCCAGCACAGTCTCAAGAGCATGGAGGAGATTCCAGGAGACAGGCAGTTACTCTAGGAGAGCTGGACAGGGCTGTAGAAGGTCCTTAACCCATCAGCAGGACCGGTATCTGCTCCTTTGTGCAAGGAGGAAGACAAAATTACCTCCAGCAGGCCACTGGTGTGAATATCTCTGAATCAGACTTCATGAGGGTGGCCTGAGGGCCTGACGTCCTCTAGTGGGCCCTGTGCTCACTCCCCGGCACTTTGGAGGTCGATTGGCATTTTTCATTGAACAACAGAATTGGCAGGTCCGCCACTGGCGCACTGTGCTTTTCACAGATGAGAGCAGGTTCACCCTGAGCACTTGACAGACATGAAAGGGTCTGGAGAAGCTGTGGAGAAAGTTATGCTGCCTGTAACATCATTCAGCATGACCGGTTTGGTGGTGGGTCAGAGATGGCCTGGGGAGGCATATCCATGGAGGGACATACAGACCTCTACAAGCTAGACAATGGCACCGCCAGGTTGCACCTCAGACTGTCCAGGAGCTCAGTGATGCCCTGGTCCGGATCTGGGAGGAAATGCCCCAGGACACCATCCGTCGTCTCATTAGGAGCATGCCCCGATGTTGTCAGGCATGCATACAAACACGTGGTGCCATACAAACTACTGAGATGCTGCTATGAAATGGATTAGCCTGCTGCATCATTTTTTCACTTTGTTTTTCAGGGTGTCTTTGAATTCAGTCCTCTGTAGGTTGATCATTTTCATCTCCATCAAACAATGTGGCATCCTTTTGTTCCTAACACATTACCCAGTCCATATTAGTATAGATATCCAGCATGATATTCTTCCCCATTGAGATCTGATCTATATCAGTGTTCTGTAGATATATTCATGAGGTTTTACAAAATTACATTGTGCAAATCAAAACCACATACATTTTCCACAGATTCCTTCTTTATTCTATTTAAAAACAGACGCCAGTACAGACTCTGCACATTTATTTACTACGAACATAAGACTTTATTGACTTTATGCTGCACAGAGTGGAACAACATTTTGACAAAGTCAGTCACTACATGTTGCACATTTACGTCAGATTATTTATGTATTTCCTCAGCAAATTACTGCATTGCTGTGAAACTACTTGAGATTTGTATTGTTTAAAGACATGCAAGAACGTTTAAACTGCTATCAGCTAATCTGACTGTATCTGACTTTGTCTCAGTCAAACCGACAGCTAAATCTACACTACTCAAGTGTACTGAACGGACTACATATATAACCACGTATATTGTCTTGAAGACATTTGGCAAGTTACCTTGAAAGTAGTTTTTAGATGGTAGATTTTAACTACATTGCTTTCAAAGTTTTTTCGGACATAATAAAGTAGTTAATAATAAACAAGTCACAGTAAAATCAAATTGGGAAAAATGCCCATTTGCCGCAAGCCAAAACATTACACTGTACAAAGGCTCCGCCTCCACTCACATGATTGGCACCTCAGCCTTCTTATTAAATGCCATGCCCAGAAATGTGGCACTATATCCTATTTTGTTAGCATCCATTTTCAGTATTTTTACTTTAGTAGGAAATAACTTCCTCCCTGAGGCATCTCTTTCACTGTGCTATTAACTCACCACGCTTAAACAACTAGTCATGGCTGATCTTTCCTAAATGAGACCTTACACTATGATTAAATGAATAATTACATCTATTAACACAGTTTTTTTTTAGGCCAGAGGCGCACAAGGCTGCTTTTTAGGAACCTATATATACATATAGAATATAAAAAAATGGCACTTTTTTGTCACATGCTTACAGTGTAACTACAATTATTTGCACATTCCATATACATCAGGAAATGTTCTATGGTTTTATAATATTTGGCACATAATGGTTAAAAGGCCACTACGTTTGAGCTACACAGTATTTCTCCGATGAGGGTGTGAAAAAAACTGGGAAAAAATAGCTTATTATAATAATATTCTGATTATTGAGGGTAGGTGTTCGTGCAATGTTGTAAAGCTGTACATCTGTATCCATCCATCCATCCATCCATCCATCCAGTCATTCTCTCACTCTCAAACAGTAATCAATAATACAATCACAGTCACGTCAATCCAATGGCTCTCCACCTTCACTAAAAAGCTATTAAATAATACAAAGATGACCATGACAGCATAAATATGTCATATACATTTGTATATACAAAATAACACAGTGTTTCTTTCACCTTACAGCTGCAATAAACACCCAAAGTCTGCATGTGTAGTTCCTTGAACTAAGAACTTCCTTTAATTATGGCCTGTTGTTCAGGAAAACCGAGTCCATCGGCTCCTAAAGATGTGAATCAGAAGACTTTGGTCCGTTTGCTGTTCAGAGACCCGTGCTGCAAGACAAATTAGAGCGACAGATATGTGAAAAGCAATATTTCAGGTCATCTGTTTTTGTAGTTTTGTGTAACCAGTGTTGGGGGTAATGCATTACAAGTAACACAGGTTACAGTTAAGTAATCAGATTACTTTTTTCGACTAACTAGTAAAGTAACGCATTACTTTTAAAATTACAACAAAATATCTGAGTTGCTTTTTAGAATAAGTAATGTATGTTACTCTGTTTTCCCATTTATTGACTGACATCTCTCCTGTCTCCATGTTGGGAGTAAATGCAGATGCGTTGTGTGCGCTGGATCATCTAAAGGATCATTTCAATTTTGGAGTGAAAAGGCCTTTACATTTGCCGAAAATAGAACTTTATCACACAGAGCACACACCGGGGTCGGAAATGAATGAGATATTAGGGCAAAATGCCACCAAAATTATTAAAAATGCTTCCAAAAATTAAGATATGGTACAAAAAAGTTCTGTATAAGTTCTTGTTTTTAATATTTATAAGCAGTATTACATGAGCAAAGGTTCTGTTTTCCTGAATATCAGCATGTTTGCAAATGTGATACTGATATTATACAACAATTCAATAAACAAGTTAATAGGCAACTTACATTTTAGACACAATATTGTCTCAGTATTGTCCGTTTTTTCTATATTTTGCCAACGAAAATAGTTCCAAACAGTAGAGCCATTGCGCATCTCTGAGCAAGAAAGTTTCAACTTTGTTACTGAATGAATCCGCATTTTTGAACGAATCGTTCTAATGAATGATTTGATGACTCACTCACTTCTGCTTTATTCCTGAATGAATCAGCCATTTTGAATGAATCGTTTGACTGAATGATTCAATGACTATAGCCTTGTCCAAATACCCACACTTGCAGTCTTTGCACTTGACCACTTGTCTACTTACATGACGTATTTCCTGTATTTGGCCCAAGTGTTCAAGTGGGTGTGAAGACCACAAGTGTGTGTAGAACTTTTGATTGCCTGATGGGACACACTTATAGTGTTGCAAAAAATGCAAGTGTTTACAGCTTTTGTTTAAATTATTATTTTCAATACTCTGCATTTTAAAATACACTTCTAAATGTCTGTTCAGTGGTCGCTATGGAACTAACAGAAGACACTATTTTAAAACTGCGGTGCTTCTTTGAATGATAAAAAGCAGTTGCAAATGATGTACAAAATACACATAGCCTACTCATCTTTGCATCAATAAAATGCGCAACACTTTATATTTTACTACCAAATTATATGTATAATATAATTAATTGAACTTACAGTCACATGTTTTCCTTGACATCTCGCGATTTCGGGGCACATGAGTTCCCGAACATAATGCATGATGGGATACGCTTAGCCTTGAATACCGCTCAGAAGCAGTATTCAAGATAGTGTGGGTTTAGTGTGCATTAAGGGCACCGCACCTGAGCATTTTTAAGACATTGGACAGTCTTGCGCACTTACTTCCTGTCGCGTGCATGAGCTCTCAAGTGGGCAAGACCGCAAGTGTGGGTATTTGGACAAGGCATTTCTCATTGAGACAATGATTTGGTGCCACCTACTGGCGGTTTTAGTATCATTTCATTTTAGCTAAGGGGTGAAGATTGAATGCTGTTTTTGATCGTGATAGTTCTGATTAAAGAGATAATAGTCTATTTATAAATGCATTCTAAGAGCGAAATATGAGATAACATTGTAAAAATATGACAGAAAATAATTGCAGTCACATTGCATACAATGTTTGGTTACACTATTTTAAGGTATCTGTTAATGTGTAATTATACATTTAAGTACTGAGTTTGTTCATTAAATTTTTTACGCCATGTTAGCAACATGAATATTTACATGGCAAACACAAAGGTCAATATCATGCATAACATTTACGTTATTATATAAAACATTTCAACTTAACATAAGATAGAAAAATCTAAAATACATTCAGGAGATACATTTTGAAATATTCCATGCAAGCATGTTTCTGAATAAAACTTTCATTTTCTAGCAGCTTTTTAAGTACTGAGTAATAACAATTAACTGCATGTACTTACTAGAGGGTTAATATTAGAATTAGGGTTTAGTTTAGGGCTAGTCACGTGTAATTATGCATCATTTATAGTTATTACTACAGTAACTACATGTAATATGTTTAACAAGGGGAGGCTGACTTTGTATTTTTCTCTGAAACAGGCCTCCGGATTGCAAAGGCCACAAAGTGACAGATTGCTTTTAAAAGTAACTTTCATCAGGACATGAAAAACATTGCAAGGCATGTGAAAAGTGTTTAACTGCAGCAAAGAACAAGTATTTCTAGTCAAATTCATGCTCCCACTATTCAAGGAATTAGCTTTGTATTTTTATTTGGTAAAACCCTGTTTATAATTTGAACTTTAAAAGGTGGACATTTTCTTCAAGACAAATGAAATTCTGGTTATGCAGAAAATAAATGAAGCATTAAATTGATCAAGAGTGACAGTAAAGAATGTTTGAAAGAAATATTTCAGTTTCAAATATATGCTGTTGTTGTTTTGAGCTTTCTATTCTTTAAAGAATCCTAGAAAACAAAATGTATCACTTTTTCCACAAAAATATGAATCAGCGCTGTTTTCAACATTGATAATAATCAAAAATGTTTCTTGAGCAGCAAATCATCATATTAGAATGATTTCTGAAGGACACTGAAGACTGGACTAATGACGCTGAAAATTCAGCTTTGATCACAGGAAAAAAATTACATTTTACAACATTCACATAGAATACAGTTATTTAAAATTATAATAATATTTCTCAATATTACTATTTTTAACTAAAAAAATAAATGCAGCCTTGGTGAGCAGAAGAGAACATTCAAAAACATTCAAAATCTTATTGACCCAAAAACTTTTGAACAGTAGCGTACATATTAAAGTAGTCAAAAAAGTTTTCAGTTCAGACAGTCCGTTCTCTGCTATACCTGACTCTAGATTAACGCATCGACCCACAAATCCTGTGTGTCTCACCTTGGCCTGTTTGTAAAAGTGAGGAGCCAACTCCACCAGCCAGGACGACTCGACCGCGGTCACGTCCCGCATGTAGTACTTGCTGGTCTGAACCACCTCGTTGAAGACGACCCTGAGACACATCCCAAAACAAACAGTTCGGTTAACATCTGGTGAAAAAGAAAAACAGGAGTAGAAGTACAATTTATCCCAGTAGATTCATACGAGTACCATTTTGGGGGCTTTTCTCCATACAGCACCGAATCAGGGTGGATGTACAGCTCTCTGTCGTCACGTAGAGTCCTGGATGATGTACAGCATTAAAAGAAGAACCATGACATGCAAATATGGCTGGAAAAGTCAGCAGACTACCACTGATGAAGAGGAACTATTGAAGAAACACAAGTAAGGATGAACGAACCGACCTGTAGGAGCCGGAGTGATGCATACGGGCGGCATTCGCAAAAAACCCCGACACAATACATCTGAGAATCACATCCGGATCACCTTGAGAGCAGACAGAAGAGTGAGACATCTCTAAACTCTTATGAAAATACGGCCAGACAATATGACAAACCAATGACAACGTCAGAAGATAAAATAAGAAGTTTTAACAAACCGATATTGCAACCGATAGTATGAAAGCATTAGATTCATGTTGGTTACAGAAATGACAGCTCACCTTCACTGGACGTCCGAGGCACCTTAAACTTGTTGAGGAGGTGCCGCAGCTGTTCCCGCACGGCCACAGCGCGGAGGAGACCTTTATAGTTGAGGAAATGATCCTGACACCACTGAGAACTCTTCTGATGCTGTGGGAACAAATGTGGCATTTTATAGGCTTGATTCAATATCAAAATACCAAATTACCATATATCTTTATCCAAACATCACAAATCTGTGGTTATCAACCAGGAGGCCTCAGCCAAGTACTACGGGGTTGGCATTGGAAATGCTTGAGAATCGATCTATATGCAAAATAAACTAGGGCCGTCACTAATGATTATTTTAGTAAACGGTCGAGTATTTTGACGATTAAGTGGACAATTGCCTTAAAAATGACTTAACCAACTTCTCCTTAATATGACTGAATGATCAAATTTAGAAATATGATAATATTTTGTAATTATCATTTAAATGACTGATTTTCAAGTTGTTATAAATCAACATCTCAGGAAAATGTTATGGGGTCAAAATATGTCTTTCTGTTACAAAACAGTGCATTAGTTTCATACATGTCCACTGTAGAGGACACCACAACTTAAAATATGTATATCAAGCATTTTGGAGACACAACAAGTGAACAGGGCAAGAAATTATATATCAATATTCCTAAGAAATATTAGATATTATTATGAGAATGTTGCCAACTATTACTCCCAAAATTACACTTCTTTTTCATTACATGTTGTTCCAAGAACACATTAATATGCAAATTAGATAGTGTACAGATACACTGCATTGAATGGGAAAACCCATGTATGGCCATTTTACACACATATTGCATAAAGTAAAACGGTATATCAATAAATTCCATTATATCTTTCATAACATAGTTCAGAATCATCATTAAACAAAGTTTGGTTTAAAAAAAAATTCTGAAACCTAAAAATTGATTGGTGAATGAAAAAAATCCCATTGTTTTTGCCTATACATGTCATTTCATTTTTTAAACAACTGAGTTCTGGAGTCCACCTACGTGGACATAGCATAACATAACATATGAATAAAATATTTTCCATTTGTTTCTAATGCTCTAAACCAGGACTTACCAAACTTTTCAGCCCATGACCCCCAAAATAACAATGCCAGTGACTCGTGACCCCCACTATGGCACACACGCACTAACGTCTGTTTCACATACTCTGTTTGCAGTGCGCACTTTTTTTCTGTGCCCATATTAACAGATTAGAGCGTTCACACTGCAGCGGATGAGGTCTGGCAGTGCGTTCCAGGAGCGGTGCGTCTGCAGCAGTGCAGCGATTGTTTCCGCACCGAGTCTATTTTTGCTGTGCTGCACAGTGCTGAATTAAAACGATGTGCATTGTTCGCATTAAAATAAAAATGTATTGATGCGAAAAAACTAGTAATTTCACCACAGATGCATATAATAAAGTCTGTTACACAGTTTACACATGGCTTTTTTGCCTCGGGTAAAGCATGGAAAATGACACCTTACCAGGCATTTAGGTGAACAAGGAGACATAAACGATAGCACTCGTCTCTTTGTAAAGGTGGAAAAACAAAGTTCTTTATGACCTGAGGGATTTCTTGTAAAAAGATTTCAAAGGAAAGAAAAGACGAGAGTTGCCTGTTTTCATCTATTTTAAGTTTTAATTTAAAATGTTTGTGATTTTAACATAAAGCTTATGTTTAAATGTTTTGCCACTTGCGTGAGCAACATAATATAAATCAAGTATTATTTTATATAAATATAAAGTAATGAAATTAATAAAATGTAGTGCATTTAAACATGACGTCTATGAAATATAGTGTATACAAAGAGAATTGCAATGCTGACACGTCATGTTCAGTAACAACTTTTGGAAATAAAAATAAGTAAATGTTGTGTTTGTGATATACAGCCATGGATCAGTTTTGCACTAAAACCACGGCAGATGGTGTGTGCACACAATAGCATGTGCTGCATATCTACAGTAAAGGCATGACGGTGGTGCTTCTCCGCTCTCCTCCACTGGCCTCCCTGCGTTGTCGTTTTTGGTCGATATTAACCAACGTTTCATTTTGAGTCACGGTCGAGGGGAATGAAAATTGAAAGGTTGATGGCTTTTTTTCATTTGCATGATTTTTTATTTTAATTAAACTACTATTTTTAGTATTTTGTTACAATTATTGATAAAATATGCTATTTCTAATCGTTAAAAAAAAAATTTTTTTGATTTCTGGAAATCATCTCGCGACCCCCTACTTTGGGAACCACTGCTCTAAACGATGTAATGACATGAAAAAATACTAAATTAAAAAAAAAAATAAAAAATTTTCCAGGGTCTTATGAGGTTAAAATACATATATATAATAGGCGATAATAATTTATTCAAATAAAGTATCAAAAGCAAGTAATTATGTGGTTTTAATGAACAACACTTAAAATACAATGTCATCAAATTCAACTTATGTACATTACGTATTATAAACGCCTGCAGAGGGCGCCAACAGCCTGGTGATACTGGCCAAGCAACTCAAACTCACAGCATATGCAGATATGGAGTTTTTTTTAGGCGAGGTGCTGAGATGCGCTCCACACATGTAAATGATAACAGTGCAACACTTTGCTATGAAACACAAACTGCATCAGATTTTATAAGCATTCCCAAATGCACGTTATTGGAAACCCAGTTCATGTGGAGCAGAATTTACTGTAAACCGAGCTGCTCTGAGAAGCTGGAAGAAACTCTTAACCTGCACGCATGAAAATAATTAAAGTGTAGCGCTTCACTCTGAAACCCGCAGCCCATATATGTATTTAATTGAATCGCAGTCTTTGTGATTTCACAATAGCACTATGCTATAGTATGATTATTAAATGGTTTTAATATATCGTGTAGCCTTAGAAAACGGTCTAATAATGCGGTTCATGGATTCTCATACATGGAATGCTCCACTACCAGTATTTTACACAGTAAAACTGCAATCGAGGATTTTTTTAAAATCAAGCACTCAAATTTAATTTTCTGATATAATGGACAACCCTAAAATAAACCAAGGTTTAATAAAGTAAAAGTGAATTTGAGTGCATTCCTGACCGACAGGATGCTCAGTTACCTTTATGAAAGCCTCATAAACATTCAGCATGGTGAGATGATCCCCCTCAGCCACAGCAAACTTCCTGTGCTCCCGCGCCTGACATCATATGGACACACAGAAAAATGTGTTTTATTGGCACAAATACATTAAAGGGATATTTCACCCAAAAATTAAAATGATCCCATAATTTACTCACCCTCAAGCCATCCTAGGTTATATGATTTTCTTCTTTCAGCGAAACCCAATCTGAGTTATATTAAAAAATATCCTGGCTCTTCCAAGCTGTGTAATGGGAGTAAATGGCACCTGAGTTTTTGAAGCTCCAAAAAGCACATTCATCATAAAAGTAATCCATACAACTCCAAAGGCCTTCTGAAGCGAAGCAATGCACTTTTGTAAAAACAAATCCATATTTATTAGCTTTACTTCCGGCTATGGCCATATGTGCATTCACGAGAGGGTCGAGCTCCGGCTGAAGAGTGACCTGACCCCAATGTACGACGTAACTCCTCTTCTCTTATATCAAAATCCTTCCACATTTAAAAAATGTCTGGTTTTCTTTCTTTCTCTTTTTTTTTTAACGCCATGCCACCTTCTATGGCTATTTTCATGACGAGAGAGAGGCTTGGTTAAAAAAAATCTAAATAAATGTCTCATTTTAAACTTTTAATTCGTGACCAGCATTTTGTTTTGCTCCATCCTCTGTGAATCTGTTTGTCTATTCTCACCTAAGCTTACCCAAGACTACGTACGTCATGCGACGGTTCAGAGGTCACTCTTTCCACCGGAACTCGACTTGCATACGGCTGTTACCGGAAGCCAGTGAAAGTTTATAAAGTTATAAGTATGGATATTTTTCTTAGAAAAACGCATCATTTCGCTTCAGAAGGCCTTTATTAACCCACTGGAGCCGTATAGATTACTTTTATGATGGACGGATGGATGGATGTGCTTTTAGGAGCTTCAAAAGCTCCATTCAATGCCATTACAAGGCTGGGAAGAGCCAGGATATTATTTAATATAAATCCCATTGTGTTCAGCTGAAAGAAGAAAGTCACATACACCCAGGATGACTTGAGGGTGAGAAAATCATGGCATCATTTTCATTTTTTGGTGAACTATTCCTTTAAAATGGTTCATAAAGCACAAAAAAACTGTAAAAAAAAAAAAAAAAACGCAAAAAAGACATACAGCTGCTTTCTTCTGATTGTGTGGCACCGTGAAAAGGTTTTGAATTTGCATCATGGCTGCGATGGTAACTATCTCCTTGGAGCAGCCGAAATTTCCTGATTCCAGCAGCATCTTGGCAAACATGGGAGTGAGTGGGAACTCGGCCATTCGCACACCCATCGGGTCAGTGAGACGCCCGTACTGATCCAGACCTGTCAGAACCAGATCTGATGAGTTCACATACAGACAATCAAGCAGAAATCATGTGACAGTGTAAGATAAAGTCTTGTTCTTCTACCTCCAAGAGCGAAGAGCAGCTCCAGGGCTTGAACCATGGACTGAGCAGGAGGAGGCTGCGATACGAACACACTGATGCCATCAGAGACAAGGTACTCTTGAAGAACAACCACTCATAAATGTCTTGATATAACAGTAGGTGGCACTCACAGACAGGAAGCTGAATCGCAGCACATTGTCGATGCCCAGAGCTTTCAGCTGCAGAATGACTGGAGCCAGATTAGAGCGCTGCATCTCTGGAACTGTAGACGCGGGCAACTTCTCAAAGTCCTCCTCTGACAGAGACACGTGCACAGAACAGTACAATATACTATCATACATGCTTTGTAACTTTGCAGATCTTTTCATGGTCAAAGAGCAACATTACATAAAGAAAGTTGAAAATGTAAAAAAGCCCTTTAATTACTTTACTATATATTTTTAATTATCTTTGTATTATATGCTTTATTAATATGTTATATATAATAATAGCACAGTACCTGTGTAGAGACGGAAGCACTTCCCCGCGCGGTTCCGCCCGGCTCTTCCAGCTCTCTGACAGGCAGAGGCTTTAGAGATGGGCGTGACGATCAGTGACTCTATTGCTGTTAGTGGATTATACGCCCTCAGCTTGACAAACGCACAGTCAATCACAAACACTACACCGTTGATGGTGATGGATGTCTCGGCTATATTGGTTGCGACCACCACCTGAAAAAAACATCACAGAACAAACTATCGTCAAGAAGATCCAATTTAGCACTGAGGACATATTTACATCTGTGCCGATTCCTCATGCCTAACAGTTAAATAGCACACTAAATGTCACCAACTGTGTTTGAATCCCAATTCATAGTTTCTGTCCCATATAATGTGATCATGCTGCACCTTTCTGACAGTAGGGGGCATCCTCTCAAATACTCTCATCTGTTCGCTGTAGGGCAGGCCAGCATACATGGGCAGCACACACAAGTGCTTCTTCATCCCGTAGCGGGACAAAGTTCGGGCCTGTTCCTGGAGCAGAGACACCACCTTCTCCACCTCCTCCTGTTGAATGATCAAATGGCAATGTTTATCTTGAACTGAACACAGCAAGTACGATTGAGCTGCCATTTACCATACTTTAATGCTCTATGTACAAGTGCATCTCAATAAATTAGAATGTCGTGGAAAAGTTAATTTATTTCAGTAATTCAACTCAAATTGTGGAACTTGTGTATTAAATAAATTCAATGCACACAGACTGAAGTACTTTAAAGGTGCCATTGAATGAAAAATTTACCTCGGCATAGATGAGTAACAAGAGTTCAGTACATGGACATGACATACAGTGAGTCTCAAACTCCATTGTTTCCTCCTTCTTATGTAAATCTCATTTGTTTAAAAGACCTCCGAAGAACAGGCGAATCTCAACATAACACCGACTGTTACGTAACAGTCGGGATCATTAATATGTACGCCCCCAATATTTGCATATGCCAGCCCATGTTCAAGGCATTACACAAGGGCAAAACGTCTGGATCTGTGCACAGCTGAATCATCAGACTAGGTAAGCAAGCAAGGACAATAGTGAAAAATGGCAGATGGAGCAATAATAACTGAAATGATCCATGATAACATGATATTTTTAGTGATATTTGTAAATTGTCTTTCTAAATGTTTCGTTAGCATGTTGCTAATGTACTGTTAAATGTGGTTAAAGTTACCATCGTTTATTACTGTATTCACGGAGACAAGAGCAGTCGTTATTTTCATTCTTAAACATTTGCAGACTGTATAATTCATAAACAACTTCATTCTTTATAAATCTCTCCAACAGTGTGTAATGTTAACTTTAGCCCGTTAGCCACGGAGCACTATCAAACTCATTCAGAATCAAATGTAAACATCCAAATAAATACTATACTTACAGGAATCAATGCATGCATGCAGCATGAATGACGAACACTTTGTAAAGGTCCATTGAGGGTTATATTAGCTGTGTGAACTTTGTTTATGCTGGTTAAGGCAGTCGAGAGCTCAGGGGCGGAGGAGCGCAAGATTTAAAGGGGCCGCATACTGAATCGGTGCATATATAATTATGGCTCAAAATAGGCAGTTAAAAAAATTAATTTAAAAAAAATCTATGGCGTATTTTGAGCTGAAACTTGACAGACACGTTCAGGGGACACCTTAGACTTATATTACATCTTGTTATAACTATATATTTTTTTATATATTCTTTTTTGTTCAAGCTGTAACCATCAAAATGAAAGAAAAAAAAGTCAGGAAATATTTTACTTTATGTCTAATAAATCTAGAATATATTTCAGTTTCAATATATTTCAGTATATTTCAGGGGGAAAAAAAAACTTTTTCATGCTATTCTAATTTATTGAAATGCACCTGTATATTCAATAATCAGTTCAGTTTATATGTGAATTAAAGCCTAAATTAATGCTGCCTTCACATGCTATCCGAATTATTGTAAATACGAGTATCCTAGTTGGAAATTGTGCCAGGATAAAATTGTGCCCTCCAGTCATATTTTACCAGTGGGAAACTGGGGTATAATTTTAATACCCAAGTTCCCAAGCTGGACGGAACATAAACTATAAACATGGCGGAGGGGAGAATGATTGCTGCTGTGACTGCTACTCATTATTTAATTTTTTTCACAACAGCTACATCGCCTCATCTTATCTTTAAAGTAGTACATATTTACAGTACATATATGAATAATCATTTGAAGTGTATCGTTGTTGTCAATGAATAGGCTGCAAAATTTTATTCAAAATACATTGGATATTCATTAAATATCTTCAATACATTTTGGCTTTAATAAGATTTCCCCAATAAATAGGCACGAATAAACCTGATGTCCTCTATAGAGTGACTCCTATTCGACTTCTATTATTAATTCATTTAAGCCATTAGTCGACTAATTGCACATTCATATTAATTTAATTACTTAGATATATACTGCGCAGAATACTAAACCATAATGAGCCTTTATTATACATATAGGCATAATTTACCTATTTCGCGCTCAAGCACACATAAAGCTTGCCGCAAAAGCTGCCGTTTTTCTTTATTTTACAGCACAATATTTTCTTGTTATTGTGAGTTTACAGAAATAAAATTAGACATTTTACAGTTCTGAATGATGTATTACTCTTATCTGTATGACAGAAAATGACATTGTGACATGACAAAAATAAGTATTTTAAGATTTTACTTGCATGTTTCAAATTATAAGCCATATTTGAGGTTGATGGATGATAGGTGAATTTGGATTTCCTGGCCGCCATACTGTAATTATCACAAGGACCCGCGGTTAACGATCTGTCCCTTACTGACTACGTGATATCGCTATGAGTTCTTTTTATTTCTTTGATTAAAGGGTTAGTTCACCCAAAGCTTCGGAGCATTAAGAATCAGCGTGTCGCATCAGCTGTTCGGAGTGCCAAAGTCATGTGATTTCAGCAGTTTGGCGGTGTGACACGCATTCCGAACCTCTGATTCGACACAAAGGATTCATAACGCTCCGAAGATTCCTGAAGCAGTGTTTTGAAATCGGCCATTACTAAATAAGTCTTTTTTTTTTTTTTTTTGGCACATCAAAAATATTCTCGTTGCTTTATAGTATTAATATTGGACCACTGTACTCACATGAACTGATTTAAATATGTTTTTAGTACATTAATGGATCTTGAGAGAGGAAATTTCTGTCATTTCTGTCTATGGAGGCCTCACTGAGCCATCGGATTTCAACAAAATTATCTTAATTTGTGTTCCGAAGATGAATGAAGGTCTTACGGGTGTGGAACGACATGAGGGTGAGTAATAAATTACATTAGTTTCATTTCTGGGTGAACTAACCCTTTAACCAACTAATAAAATTTTGGTCGACTAAGCCTCTTCTGACACTGACATTTAGTTGACTATTAGGGAGCAGCCCTACCTCCAAGCACTTGAATACGATGAGCTCGTAATCACGACTTCAGAAGTAGGAAGTAGGAAATTTCCGATAGCACATGAAGAGAACGTGTATCTTCAGAAGACTTGAATTAAACCTTTCCATTAATATGGATTTCTTTTCCGATCTCTTTATGAAGGCTTTGAAGCTTTAGAGTTTTGGGAGAATAGACTTTCGACGGAGGTTCAGAAATCTCTCTGATTTCATTAAACATCTTCATTTGTGTTTTGAAGATGAATGAAAGTCTTGTGGGTTTGCAACAACATTAGGATGAGTGAATGAGGACAGAATTTTCTATCCCTTTCATAAACACTGAGAGCAATACGTTTTGCACATCATGTCAAAATCAAAGGAGCTTCAAAGTTCTTAAAAATCACATTTTATGTTAAGTCCTTTTTAAACGAATAAAGTAAATGCTGCAGCACAGAACAAAACTACAGAGATGTCAACATTTTCTCCCAGCACACACACCTGTCCTGTGAGAAACGCCAGCACGTCTCCATCCTCCTCAGTCTCATGGATCTTCAGCACGGTTTCCACCGTAGCCTTCACATAGTCTGGTACAGGACTAGACACAAAATCATTCTCCTCAGTTTCATTATTCAAAGCACAGAGACTCATCCTCACAGGACTGACCGTATGGTATAAACACACACCTGACAGTGTAGAAAATATCCACAGGGAAAGTTCGGCCCTCGACAGTCAGAATACCACAGGTGTCTTTATTTGGGTCTCCAGACTCATTTAGGTTGAAGAAATCTTGAAATTTCTGTGAGAAAAGCATTATTAGTACATTAACACATAGACTGTTATAGACCGCTACTGGAGATGATCAGACAGGATAACCACGTTCATTCAGTCCGTCAGCTCCATAACCATCCAACAAAAAAGAAAGAAGTCTCTTCTGCTCACCAAGGCTGCAGTTATTTTATCAAAATCATTACACAGTCTTCAGTGTCACATGATCCTTCAGAAATCATTCTAATATGCTGATTTGCTGTTATAAAGCCTGGGACACACCAAGCCCAACTGTTCAACATAGATAATAATCAGAAATGTTTCTTGGGCAACAAATCATCATATTAGAATGATTTCTGAAGGATCATGTGACACTTAAGACTGGAGTAATGATGCTGAAAATTCAGCTTTGATCACAGAAATAAATTACATTTTAAAATATATTCACCTAAAAAACAGCTATTTTAAATTGTAATAATATTTCATAATATTACTGTTTTTTGTATTTTTAATCAAATAAATGCAGTACTGGTGAGCAGACGTGACATGTATATATAAAATTTATTTTCTGAATTAAAATGTTTTCTAATTTTCTGGGTGCTATACAGTCATGCTGATACTGTGCGACCTGCAGAAACATGAACCTGAACATGCAGAAATATGCAGGAAATTATAAAATGAATATTTTTTTTTTAATAATTTAATGTAATGATGTTTGTACAATTATATTCAAAAAAATTTTGTGAGAAATTTTGAATATAAGGAGTACTTTTCACATGCGCTGTAAATGGGGTCAGAGGTCAGACTTACCTTGGCATCCAGAGTGGCCGAAGCTACAATCAGACGCAGGTCTCGCCTCTTCTTCTGAATCTGTGAAGTAAGAGAAAACAATAAACAGAGAAATCCCACAGAGATTCTCATCTGACAGAAGATCAAGAGCAAATAAAGCGTCACCTTCTTCAGAAGGCCGATGGCAATGTCCGTGTACAGCGTTCTCTCATGAGCTTCATCCAGCATTAACACACTACAACGAGACAACATCCATGTCTGAACGCGCTGTGATATGAATCAATCCTCTGTAAGTCAACGCTGGTAGAGGTGTGGTGGCTTTACCTGTATTTCTTTAACAGCGGGTCAGACATCATCTCCCGAACTAACATCCCATCTGTCAGAAACTGAGAGAGAAGACAACAGTACATACCAGAAGGCAACAGTAATAAACATCTATGGATGAAAATAACCGTCTCTACCTTTATACGAGTGGCGTGCGGGTCAGAGCAGTCATCAAACCTGATGGTGTAGCCCACCTCGTGTCCAAGAAATGCCCCTCTCTCCTCTGCCACACGACTGGCCACCTGTGTGCATACGTTCAGAGACTGCAGCAGGTGTTCACGCTTAAACATAAGCTGAGGAGAAGGACTTACGTACAGATGTGGCCGCCACCCGTCGAGGCTGAGTCACTCCGATCACCTTCCCTTCTGCCGCCCATCCAGCCTCCAGCAGATACTGCAGACACACCTCACGTCACATGATATGACAATAAACTCTGTCAAGCAAACCTGCCAAAAAGTGATTCAGGAGAACTCAAGGAAACCCTCAAATAGGATGGACAAACCTGTGGAATTTGTGTGCTTTTTCCAGATCCTGTTTCTCCAACAATCACCACAGTCTGGAAACTCTCAACCAGATAGAGGATGTTGTTTCTGTGCTGGATGCAGAACAAAAACATCATTCATAATTACAGAAACTGATTTGTAAAATTGCAAACAATATTGTAAATAGTGTTGCATTACTTAGTTAATTTGGTAACACCAATAAGGTTCATTGGTTAAAAATTAGTTAATGTATTAACTAACATGAACCAACCATGAGCATTACATTTGTTACTGTATTTACTCATCTTTGTTAATGTGTGTTAATGAAAATTCAGTTGTTCATTTTTTGTTCATGTTAGTTCACAGTGCATTAACTAATGTTAACAAGATTTTAATAATAAATTAGTAAATGCTGAAATTAAATGCTGTATAAGTGCAGTTCATTATTAGTGCATGTTAACTAATGTAGTTAACTAATGAACCTTATTGTAAAGTGTTACCATTAGTTTTTATGGAAAGTAATGCATTACATTACTTTTGCATTACTTTTTCTGACTTGGTCTTGCTTGTTTGTTTTTACATAATAATAATAAAAAAAAGTTCTATTTTTTGGCAAATGTCTAGTCTCTTTCACATCCAAAGTGAAATGAATAAGCCTCAAGCTCTGTTCACACTGCCAGCGACTTTGTCATTGTATGTTGCTAGTCTCTGTACTGTGAAGACACTTGCGGGCATTCCTAGTGCTGTCGCTCTTATGTTATTGGTAGACTGCACGTCTATGGCCATATCTTTAGAAAATGCAATCACAAATTATATACAGTATATATACACCAATCAGGCATAACATTATGACCACCTTCCCAATATTGTGTTGGTTCCCCTTTTGCTGCCAAAGCAGCCCTGACCCATCTAGGCATGGACTCCACTAGACCTGAAGGTGTGCTGTGGTATCTGGCACAAAGATGTTTGCAGTAGATCCTTTAAGTCCTGTAAGTTGTGAGGTGGGCTCCATGGATTGGACTTGTTTGTTCAGCACATCCCACAGATGCTCGATTGGCTTGAGATCTGGGGAATTTGGAGGCCAAGTTAACACCTCAAACTCGTTGTTGTGCTCCTCAAACCATTCCTGAACCATTTTTCCTGTTGAAAGAGGCCACATCCACCAGGGAATACCGTTTCCATGAAAGGCTGTACATGGTCTGCAACAATGTTTAGGTAGGTGGTACATGCGAAGTATGGATGGCAGGACCGGTTTCCTAGCAGAACATTGCCCAAAGCATCAGACTAATGTAATGCACATTACATTACCGCTGGCTTGCCTTCTTCCCATAGTGCATCCTGGTGCCATGTGTAAGCGATGCACACACACCCGGCCATCCACGTGATGTAAAAGAAACCGTGATTTATCAGACCAGGCCACCTTCTTCCATTTCTCCGTGGTCCAGTTCTGATGCTCACGTGTCACTGTTGGCACTTTCGGCGGAAGACAGGGTAGGTCTTCTGACATTTCATATAGTTGCGTTGATGATGAATATGAAGCAGTGCAACAACTCGTAATGAAGCCTATAGACAGGTTTCTGTGCAACGTCATCACAGAGATGCGCGCGCAACTAGGGGGCAGAAAGCATCACTCTTTACAGCATATCTAGCAGAAACAGAGATGACACAGAGCTGTTGTGCTGTAAACTGCACTAACTGCCAAAAAGATGGAATTCGGCATAACACCTGTTAGCGGTTTTGCCCCCTGAATGCACGTGCATCCAGTATTGTTTGTATACAAGAAACATGTCTATAGAATGTAGTTAGAATGTCCCTAAAATTCAAGAAATGTATTTTTGTCTCATATTTACATCATATGACATAGTTAAAGGTGCCCTAGAATTAAAAATTGAATTTACCTTGGCATAGTTGAATAACAAGAGTTCAGTACATGGAAAAGACATACAGTGAGTCTCAAACACCATTGTTTCCTCTTTCTTATATAAATCTCATTTGTTTAAAAGACCTCCGAAGAACAGGCGAATCTCAACACAACACCAACTGTTACGTGCATAAGCCAGCCCATGTTCAAGGCATTACACAAGGGCAGGACGTCTGGATGTGCACAGCTGAATCATCAGACAAGGTAAACAAGCAAGAACAATAGAGAAAAATGGCAGATGGAGCGATAATAACTGACATGATCCATGATAACATGATATTTTTAGTGATATTTGTAAATTGTCTTTCAAATTGTTTCATTAGCATGTTGCTAATGTACTGTTAAATGTGGTTAAAGTTACCATCGTTTATTACTGTATTCACGGAGACAAGAGCCGTCGCTATTTTCATTATTAAACACTTGCAGTCTGTATAATTCATAAACACAACTTCATTCTTTATAAATCTCTCCAACAGTGTGTAATGTTAGCTTTAGCCACAGAGCATAGCCACAAACTTATTCAGAATCAAATGTAAACATCCAAATAAACACTGTACTTATGCAATTAGACATGCTGCATGACGAACACTTTGTAAAGATCCATTTTGAGGGTTATATTAGCTGTGTGAACTTTGTTTATGCTGGTTAAGGTAAGCACGAGCTCCGGGGGCCGAGAGCACGAGATTTAAAGGGGCCGCGCAAGGAATTGGTGCATATATAATTATGGCTCAGAATAGGCAGTAAAAAAAATTATAAAAAAAAAAATCTATGGGGTATTTTGAGCTGAAACTTCACAGACACATTCAGGGGACACCTTAGACTTATATTAGACTTACATCTTTTAAAAAGAAGCTCTAAGGCACCTTTAAGCAATATCATGAGAGTAACAAGCACAATATAACAGGAGTGCTGTTTTTCTGTCCACAAATTTTAGACAATATTGTCTGTTTTGCTCAATTTTGCCAAAGAAAATATAAAGACAAAGCAGAACTCTTCATCTCCGAGCAACACACAGTGTCATTTCATTTCTGAATCTGTGTTTTGAACGAATCGGGTGAACCTCATTGGACTTGAATCAGCGCTGCACAGACCGATCGGTGTATGACATCAAAGTACTAAGAGAGAGATTCAGAAGTAAACAGAGCCATCTGCTCTCTAATCAGAACATGTGAGCGAAGCGGAGGGGTGTGACGCTCTGCTCAATATTTCGCTCTATGCCAGCGCGCTCCGCTCAATCACTCACGGCCCAAGCGTACGCTCCACTCGTGTATCGCTCACGCTCACCGGTAAAACGACATTCGCTCAAATCCCGCTCCGACATGAAATTTTGATGTACTGTACTTTTTGTTGATGCTTTTTAAGGCATTGTTTACCATTTTGCAAAGATGGCCTCAGCACATTATCTATGAATAGAGTACTCTGTGCATGGGTGTGATTACATTAATGATAATTAGCAGGATACAGATTACATTGCAGGATAATATCTGTTTTAAATTAGAAGTTTTATTTATTTCTTTAGACATATATGTCATGTTTGTGTGATAAGTAGGCAATTCGTTGAGTTTCAGTTCATTTTTGAGTTTCAGAAAGATTCTCGTGGAGACGGAGCCAGTTGCACCGTTTATTTTCCTTACTTTACAAAAGCACAAGGTTTTGATGTTACTGTGAGTGTACACAAATAAAAGTACTATAGTTGTCTTACAGTAATCTGTATGGCTAAAAATGTTGTTTCCGCTGTCGAAAAATCCATCAGAACGCGCCAGCGCATTCGTTGTATAGGGTTAAAGAAACCGTAGCCTATTTAGTTTCATATTTATGTTTAAATATAATATTATATATATTTTTTATTTCATCTATGTTGATTATGAAAAGTGAACAGCATGACTATATCAATATGCCCAATATGTCGGGAGACATGCAGTGGGTGAGACATGATTTTGACCACTTTATTAAGTTTTGTTTTGTAGAAATCCTTTCTTTAAAGTGAATTTTGATTTGTATAAATCGTATCTTAATTTTAAGTAATGTTTCATCAACCAGTTGCCTAGATTTAATGCATAAGAACAAAACCAAGAACGTTGTCCGGTGCGGATTGAAGCGCGTAACAAACGAACCCTTTGTTTCCGCGGCCTTTGAGGTGGAAACAATATCTTTCGGTTTTAATAAATTTCTTGAATAGATGTCTCAATCACAGTAGGCATACAGATAGTTATGATATTTGTGGCTTTAAAGCAATAGGCTATATTGTATAAAGTGGTAGGCTATAAATAAACGTGACGTGACTTGACTGGAGAGTCGGTCTGACACTTTCTTTCCATTTTTTTTTCATATTTGTTTTGTGTTTTTGTTATCGAGAGGAAAACGCATATATAAACGGTGCTATCAGCAGCATGGACGGGTCGGGAAATTCATTAACAATATGACACATTTCAAAGTATGAATCATTGTGATTACATCACAAAATGAATCTTTGCTAACTAAAAATTTCTCCACACGGCCTTTCAATTAGGCCTAGGTCTCCTTCTTCGTTCTTATAACTTTGATGTTCAGGGCATTCTGGGTTGAGTGAGCAGAGCGGAATCTTCAGAAAGGCGCTCCCTGCTCCACTTACGCTCACATGTTCTGTCTCTAATTGCTCTTGCAGTACTTTGATGTCATACACCGATCGGTATATGCAGTGCCACTATACTTGTTTTCATAGGCTTTATATTACACATTGTTTGGAAGCCCACACTGGACAGAATGTGGAATAACATTGTTTAAAATAATGGATTAAAATTATTTTTTTATTTAAATTTTTTTTTTTAATATAGCTATAATAATTCTTTAGCTTTTTCATTTGATTAATCTAATTTTAAAATCGTTAGTTGCACTCCTAATATGAATAATACACAAACACATATCTGTATTTATCGTGTTTCTGCAGGTAAGTTACCTTGAAGACGGGCAGCCTCTGCCTCTGTTTCTCTATGGAGAGAGCCGTGTGCGGGTTAAAGATGATGGGAGAGCCGGTGGTCTCAGTGGACAGGTCTCTCTCCTCACACACACCCGGAGCCTCTGAGCCTGGAAGAGACACACATCAGCCATTCACACACTGACAGGAGCTCCATCTTTACTGTCAGGCAGTGGATTCAGAGCATTCTGGACAATGCTGCGCATTTACGAGAGAATCCCGAGTCTGGATCAAATCATGTCCTTCTAATGCATTATAGTGTGATAACTTGTGCATTTTGTGTTGTATTGCTGGGACATGGGACATGAAACGTGGCATGTTATCATGGTATATAGCCATGCAGCACTGCAGTAACACACTAATACATCAAATACACACTAACGCTACACATGAATCAACACACAGCACAGCGCTGCTGCAGCATACGTTTACTCTGCGGTAATATCACCAGTCAAAATATGTATAAATATATCAGGATAACTCTGTGATACACGATATGAATTTTACCGGGTTTCCAGAATTTCATGGTGGTGTGGGGCGCCGCCATGATGCTACGTCATTGACCTCGGTGATATCATCGTACCTGTAAACTCACAGCTAGATGGCGACAAACACAAGAGTTCTATCTCTCATAGTACAAAATAATACATTTAAAATATTAATGTCAAAAGCGTATAAAATAATAATTTATTGTATAACTAACTTACATAACTATAACAATAAATAACTTAAAAATGTATTTTTTAAAAAGAAAATGTTTAATGAGACGTAAAAAAAAACAAAAAAAAAACAGCTGCTTCAGTTGAGTTTGAACTCACTCAATCATTTCAATAATCCATCTATATTTACACATTATGGCCACAGCTTTAAAGTTTGTCACTATGCATACAACATAAGACACTAGTCGTTCTGTGTTATTATCACGTGCTTTTATGCAGGCTTATAAAGAAACACAAAGAAACTACAGGGAGACGTAAGTGCACTGCACACTTTAAATATGATTTTAGTTAGTTAAAAAAATGTTCAGTGTGAACAAAAGCTATTGCAAGGATGGTTTTACTGATCACAAATTTTACAAATACTGGTGTGATTCTCAACCTTTTTGACTCCAAGACCAGTGAGCGCAAACATATTCCCCATGACTTTTTATTTTTTCTCTGTGATTTACTGGATGAGCTTTAAAGTCCCTGGAATATTTTTTTTTTTTTTTTTTTTTTTAGTATGAATATGTTAGCCTTAAGGTGCAATATGTAATGTTTTTGCAGTAAAATATCCAAAAAACACTAGGGCAGTGTTATATATTTTGTTCATTTGAGTACTTACAATATCCCAAATGTTTCCAACTATTTGTAAATCGTGAGAAAATTGCAATTTTAACCAAGGCTCCGGGACGTGTGAGGAGTCGCCTGTCAATTGCGTCATACCGGCGTTACCCTCGGTTTCCGGTTTTATTTTGTAGAAACCATGGAAACACCAAAGACGCTTTAAAATTTACATGTTTTAATAGACAAGGGAACAACTGTTTTGATATATTTGTAGACAGAAAACGAATTGTTGTTATATAGCTCACGTTTAGTCTTATTGTTTAAATCTAATTTTCTTGATTTTTTTGCGAGTAACGTTACCATGTTTTACCATGCCTCAGAGAAAAACAAGTAGCTAACATAGTAGCTAACATAGCATAATCAGATGCAGCTTTATTTTTAGTAACAGTAATACAGAATTTTCTCCATCATACATTTTAAAATTAATTGCATGACATTTATCAACACAAACCATCCAGTATTTAACATGATATTCTAATATTGATCAATCTTACTGCAGTGTGCATCAAGTGTCTCACAGCAGCCGCCAAGCGAACGCTCAGAGTAATGTTATAACATCATTTTAAACACACTCTAATATGATAAACAGAGCTGTGTTACCTCATACTCATGACCGGAAAAGCGGAAGCGGCACCAGTGATTGTGTCATAATAAAAGTCCCACTGCTCGTGAGGCGTGTGTTGCGCAATCGCTCCAGCGGCCTCGTTCACCTCCCACAACACTCGCCCTGCTCTGCTTCATATGACAGTTAATAATCTCATCCATGAACACGATTTCTTCCCAAGTCCTATCCCTATTCTTTTCCACCGTCCGTTGACCACATGTCCCATGATTCCGCGCTCAAACTTGGTGTCATCAAGCTACGCCTTTGTTTTGAACAGACCTCTAGTGGACAAAATTATATATTGTACCTTGAAGGCTATGAATAAGCTGGTGTGTTCCAAAACAATGACAAAATTCGCATTTAGGAGATATAAGCATTCAAAACTTAGTCTCTCACTTCCGCTAAAATGGATTTTCATGACATCACATCGCACTTCTCGTCAAATCTTCAGTCTAATTAAAGGTGTTCTAAGTGATGTCACGCATTTTTAGGCCAAAACATTTTTTGTCACATACAGCAAACATCTCCTCACTATCCGCTAGCTGCCTGTTCCCTTGAACACACTTAAAAAAAAAAAAAAAAACGCAGTCTCTGTAGTCACCACAAGCTCCGAAAACGGCAATAAAAACAAACTGGTGCAGCCTGGACCACGAATCATAATAAACATGCTCCAGCCAATAACCGACAAGATGATTTTAAATGCGTGTTCATGACTGTTTCAGGAAGCACGGAGGGGAGGGGGAGGAGGAAGCAGAGGGAGGGTCTAGCTAGTCTCTGTTTTGTTTGACAACACTTCGAACGTCAACAGGAAATTACATCCACCTAGGATCACTTAAAGCACCTTTAATCTAGAATCTGAAGTCCCACCCCCTCCTACACCATCAACAGACACTGAAGCTGCGGCTGAAATCGGTCATTTGTTCACATTTACTAGTTTCTACATGGTGAATGGCACATAGTGCACTATATAAAGAATAGGGAACGATTCAGACAGTGTAAATATGCTTTCCTTTGACGCGAATGAAGTCCGTTTTCGCGTTAGTGTCACATGAACCGCCACAACACGAGCACAGTCTGCTCCGGTCCAGAGACACGAGAGCACAGAGCAGACCATATGCATGAGTCGGCGCAGACCACAAAAGGTATCGGACCCATTTGAATTCTGCACAAAATGCTGTATATAAGCGATATAAAGGACATTATTTGGAGAAACGGTTAGAGATTAGAAGGATTCTAACAGCTCTGGCAGCTATGGCTATTTAAAAAAGGGGGCGGGGCTGTTTGATATATTGCCGTCTTCCTGTTTCAGTTGAAATACATCAACACACTGAATAATGCTGTGTGCTCCAACACTCTTCAGTGGGCCTTTAAGGATATATTAGCCTACTCAAAATTTCCACCCAATGAATTTTTTTTAGAACTTGGCACAGCCTAACTAGAAAATTATATTATATTCATTATAAAATGTTGATAGAGTTATAATACTTTATTAATTTACTTAATTAATGACTTTTCTCCATTTGAAAAATTACACATTTTAAAATTAGGCTACCTCATGTGAGAGGAGGGAACACAGTGAGGAAAAACATTTAAAAACAATTAGGCTACAACAGTAGGCTATTAAAACTATTTTAAGTCATCCTCTGGCCCCCTGGTTGAGATGGATTGCGCCACATTTTGCATAAACAAAATGGCTTCTCAAACAAGAACAAATGTAGGGCGGGGCTTGATTTTGTCCATGAGGAATTGATTGGATGGTTGTGGTTTGCGATTGGTCAATCTCATGTGAGTGACAGGTTGCCCCGCCCTTGCGCCAGTAGGGAGTAGTTGTTTGATTTAAAAAGGCACATTAATGTTTTTTTAAAAAAAAATCATTTATAATAAATACTGCAATATTCCATAAAATAATAAGAAATGTTGCACCAGTAAGGAGGGGGAAGTTCGTTATTTTGATTTAAAAAGGACACATGAATTTTAAACAAATCATAAATATTATAAACACAGCAATATTAAAAAAAAAATTAAAAAAAAAATGGCAATTTTGATTTCATTGTGACTGTAAGGTGTGTTCAAATTTGCCGTTGCTCAGCAAAAATATAATGGAGAATCCATGCATTCAGGAATTTTGTGGGAATATGATTTCCCCTCAGATTTTGCAACAGAGAGTTGACTGGCGTACAATTTTTTTTTTCAGCAAAATTCCGCTGCCAAAAAAGGTCAATTTCCTGTTGTCAATCGTGGAACAACGTATGAAGCACAGCCCACACATCACTGTCAAACCGTTGACCAACATGGCGAACCTGTTGCTAAACCTTTCGCCCTCATGTGAAATTCCAGATCGCGTGGATTCCTATTGAAATGACAGGATTCACCTGTTAATATTCATTAACCATGTAAATGTGACCACACATTAAGGGTTATATATTAAATCAACAAATCTAGGGCTTCTCTCGGTAGAGTTATCAAACAAACAACTTTACTGGATTTGTAAAGCTACAAAGAAAAAGGATAAAATGTCCATCAGAACGTGAGCAGAACATCTGTTGAAAAGTGTGGGGCAGACAATGCCCAGGTTTTATTTTATTCTCCAAAACATTTCAGCCAGAAAATAGTCTCTCTACAGCCTCAGGTACATCTTATTAATCATAACAAGCATTCAGAACATTTGCATTTCCATGAATACACTATAAAATACTGAGAAGTATGTTACATCAACAGACATAAGAAATTCTTTAATACATTATGGATTCAATAAAATGAATTGTACAGAATTTACACACTCCTATTGGATTTGACTGTTCATAACAGAGTAAGACAATCTGTTGGAAGCTAATTGTGAAAGAAACAAACAAAAACATAAAATTAAGTTAAATCCTGATCGATATGGTGGCATTTGAATGAGAAAAAGCAGAAAGGACAAACGGAAATAACAGTTATTAACCCATTAGCCGTGGCAGTGCACTGGACAATATTAGCTTAAAAATTCAATGACTCCTGGGTGCGAGAAGGTTATTATCATGTCTTGTACCATGATGCACCTCTTTCCTCAAGGCTCACACATGCTGCTGGTAACATATACAGACACCTTGGAGAAATAGCTCGATACAGCCCTTCCATTTTAAATTAAATAAAATGTCCGTCTTTGTCTCTCCAGGACTATGGGTTTCCTGCACGTCCTCAGTCGTAATGCAGTGCCGTGTAGAATATTATCCAAACCACCTGCAAACAAACGCATACATTTATCAGACACTTTGAGTTAGATATCAGTCAACATGCTGAATCAACCACCAGAACCCCCATTCCATTAATAATCAATTAAAACAATAATGAATAGTATATTATGGCTATATTATTTGTTGTACTGAATTAATTTTAATATTGATTAAAAAAAACAAAAAAAACACAGGATGACTTCCTTCATTACAGTAAAATGAACAACATTTCATATCATGAGAATTTACTGGATGTGTACCATGAATATACAGTCACAATGCAAAAAAAGGAAAAGTCTAAAATAGGCTTCATTTATCTTATGCGAAATGTAACTTTTACTTTAAATTTGGGATGATCTGTGACATTCCTTCATGAAAGGTGGGAATGCTCTTAAATTGCTTAATTTTACCTACCATGTAAAACTTAACTATAATAATTAATATTAAAGTATTTTCTTAAAATATTACACCACTCCACCCAATACACTACCATTCAAAAGTTTGGAGTCAGTACTCCAAATTTACACTTTCATTCAGGACACATTAAAGGGTTAGTTCACCCAAAAATGAAAATTCTACCATTAATTATTCATACACACCCGTAAGACCTTTGTTTATCTTCGGAACACAAATTAAGATCTTTGTGATGAAATCAGATTCAAATCAGACGAGAATACTTTTTGTGTTCAAAAACAAAACAAAAATAACGAGGAGTTTCTCATCACTACATACCATTAAGGTTGAACCACTGCAGTCACGCTGACTATTTTTACAATGTCTTTACAACTTCTCTGGACCTTGAATGTGGTAATTTCATTGCTTTCTATGGGAGATTAAAAAATCCTCTCTTATTTTAATGTCTTAAGATATTTAGATATTAATATCTTAATTTTTACAGTATATTCACATAGAAAACAGTTTTTAAATTGTAATAATATTTCACAATATTATTATTTTTTTCTGTATTTTTTACTAAACACAAGAGACTTTTCAAAAACATAAAATCTTATTGACCAAACATTTTTGAATGGTAGTGCAATGTTTCAGTTTTAAATTTAAAACAAATACTTTAATGCTAATAGTGTAGACTATACTCAACACAGGACCGAGAAAGTTTCCAGATATATTTGTTCTACAGTTATCCTACTAAAGTTTATGCTCTGTAGCAGTGGTGGACAGTAAAAGTATCTTTACTTTGTTACTTCACTTAAAGTACAGATACTTGAAAATGTACTTGGAGTATTTTTTTTTTTGGAAAATTTTACATCACTACATTCCAAAGCATGATATACTTTTTACTCCACTACATTTCATAAAAACAAGTCATTGCTTTTTATTTTGAACTGAAGAAATCATCACCTGTTTAGAGACGTAATAGCGGTGTCTGATCTGTGAATGAGCTGATTCTATTCAACCTGATAAATTGGTTCACAAATCGCACTGAATGATTCATTGGTGAATTGGACTGATCTGATTGCATTGGTTCTGGAGTCAACAACTCACTCATAAACACTCAAAGGATCCGGTCAGATTGAGTCACCAATAACTCGAATCGAAGCTCAAACGTGCTTCGTAAGACACGAGAATGAACCTCACCCGGTTCTTGTGGAAGCTCAAATGAGCTGCATAACACACGAGAATGAACCTCACTGGTTCTTGTGGAAGCTCAAACATGCTGTGTAACACACAAGAATGAACCTCATTGGTTCTTGCTGAAGCTCAAAGGAGCTGCGTAACAAGAATGAGCCTCATTGGTTCTTGCGGAAGCTCAAAAGAGCTGCGTAACACACGAGAATGAACCTCACTGGTTCGTGCGGAAGCTCACACGTGCTGCGTAACACACGAGAATGAACCTCACTGGTTCTTGCGGAAGCGCAAACGTGCTGCGTAACACTAGAATGAACCTCACTGTTTCTTGCGGAAGCTCAAACGAGCTGCGTAACGAGAATGAGCCTCATTAGTTCTTGCGTGCGTAACACTAGAATGGTGCGTAACACTAGAATGAAACTTATTGGTTCTTGCGGAAGCTCAAACGAGCTGCGTAACACATAAATGAACCTCACTGTTTTGTGCGGAAGCTCAAATGATCTGCGTAACACGAGAATGAACCTCACTGTTTTGTGCGGAAGCTCAAACGTGCTGCGTAACACTAGAATGAACCTCATTGGTTCGTGCGGAAGCTCGCACGAGCTGCGTAACACACTAGAATGAACCTCACTGGTTCGTGCGGAAGCTCAAACGTGCTGCGTAACACACGAGAATGAACCTCACTGGTTCGTGCGGAAGCTCAAACGTGCTGCGTAACACGAGAATGAACCTCACTGGTTCGTGCGGAAGCTCAAAAGTGCTGCGTAACACACGAGAATGAACCTCACTGGTTCGTGCGGAAGCTCACACGAGCTGCGTAACACACTAGAATGAACCTCACTGGTTCGTGCGGAAGCTCAAACGTGCTGCGTAACACGAGAATGAACCTCACTGGTTCGTGCGGAAGCTCAAACGAGCTGCGTAACACACTAGAATGAACCTCACTGGTTCGTGCGGAAGCTCAAACGAGCTGCGTAACACACTAGAATGAACCTCACTGGTTCGTGCGGAAGCTCAAACGAGCTGCGTAACACACTAGAATGAACCTCACTGGTTCGTGCGGAAGCTCAAACGAGCTGCGTAACACACTAGAATGAACCTCACTGGTTCGTGCGGAAGCTCAAACGAGCTGCGTAACACACGAGAATGAACCTCACTGGTTCGTGCGGAAGCTCAAACGAGCTGCGTAACACTAGAATGAACCTCACTGGTTCGTGCGGAAGCTCAAAAGTGCTGCGTAACACACTAGAATGAACCTCACTGGTTCGTGCGGAAGCTCAAACGAGCTGCGTAACACACGAGAATGAACCTCACTGGTTCGTGCGGAAACTCAAACGAGCTGCGTAACACACGAGAATGAACCTCACTGGTTCGTGCGGAAGCTCAAACGAGCTGCGTAACACACGAGAATGAACCTCACTGGTTCGTGCGGAAGCTCAAACGAGCTGCGTAACACACTAGAATGAACCTCATTGGTTCGTGCGGAAGCTCAAAAGTGCTGCGTAACACACGAGAATGAACCTCACTGGTTCGTGCGGAAGCTCACACGTGCTGCGTAACACACAAGAATGAACCTCACTGGTTCGTGCGGAAGCTCAAACGTGCTGCGTAACACACGAGAATGAACCTCACTGTTTCGTGCGGAAGCTCACACGTGCTGCGTAACACGAGAATGAACCTCACTGGTTCGTGCGGAAGCTCACACGTGCTGCGTAACACGAGAATGAACCTCACTGGTTCGTGCGGAAGCTCAAACGTGCTGCGTAACACACGAGAATGAACCTCACTGGTTCGTGCGGAAGCTCAAACGTGCTGCGTAACACATTAGAATGAACCTCACTGGTTCGTGCGGAAGCTCAAACGTGCTGCGTAACACATTAGAATGAACCTCACTGGTTCGTGCGGAAGCTCAAACGTGCTGCGTAACACATTAGAATGAACCTCACTGGTTCGTGCGGAAGCTCAAACGTGCTGCGTAACACATTAGAATGAACCTCACTGGTTCGTGCGGAAGCTCAAACGTGCTGCGTAACACACTAGAATGAACCTCACTGGTACGTGCGGAAGCTCAAACGTGCTGCGTAACACACTAGAATGAACCTCACTGGTTCGTGCGGAAGCTCAAACGAGCTGCGTAACACTAGAATGAACCTCACTGGTTCGTGTGGAAGCTCAAACGTGCTGCGTAACACACTAGAATGAACCTCACTGGTTCGTGCGGAAGCTCAAACGAGCTGCGTAACACTAGAATGAACCTCACTGGTTCGTGTGGAAGCTCAAACGTGCTGCGTAACACACTAGAATGAACCTCACTGGTTCGTGCGGAAGCTCAAACGTGCTGCGTAACACGAGAATGAACCTCACTGGTTCGTGCGGAAACTCAAACGAGCTGCGTAACGAGAATGAGCCTCATTAGTTCTTGTGTGCGTAACACACTAGAATGGTGCGTAAAACACTAGAATGAACCTTATTGGTTCTTGCGGAAGCTCAAACGAGCTGCGTAACTCGAGAATGAACCTCACTGGCTCTTGCTGAAGCTCAAACATGATGCGTAACACAAAAATGAACCTCACTGTTTTGTGCGGAAGCTCAAATGATCTGCGTAACACGAGAATGAACCTCACTGGTTCGTGCAGAAGCTCAAACATGGTGTGTAACACACTAGAATGAACCTCACTGGTTCTTGCGGAAGCTCAAATGATCTGCGTAACAAGAATGAGCCTCATTGGTTCTTGCGTGTGTAAAACACTAGAATGGTGTGTAACACTAGAATGAACCTCATTGGTTCTTGTGGAAGCTCAAACATGCTGCCTAACACACGAGAATGAACTGGTTCTCACATGTCAAGCAAACATGCTTGAGCTTCTGTTTACCAAAACTGATGTACAAGTTGATGAATGTTTATTTGTGAATAAAAGCCTAAATTAAATCTGTTCATCATGTAAAGTGATTGAGTATCTTCAGAAAATGTGGACTAAAGCTCTCAATTCATATGGATTAGTTTAACAATCTCTTTATGAACTTTTGAAACTGAAGTGTCAAAGTGTCAGTTGCGTAGCTGTCAACGGAGGGACAGAAGTCACTCAGATTTTATTAAAAATATCTTCATTTGTGTTCCGAAGATAAACAAACGTCTTACAGGATTGGAACGACATGAGGGTGAGTAATTAATGACAGACTTACAGAATTAACACAATTTTTTTTATTTTTGAACTATTCCTTTAAATTGATCAAAAATAGGCTGATAAATATAAGCGACCAATCCATCGGTGCATCTCTACTGTATGGTATATTGTGTTATTTTCACTTGTTTGCACACTTGAATTCAGTAATTATCAGTAGTAGTTATCAGTTCATGACAAGTTTTGTTAATGATGTAAAACATTTTCTTACTCGCAGATCAGTACATAAGTGTCTGTACAATCACCCCCTCCATCCTATACTAGGATTGAGTTTACAAAATAGTAAACAGTACATTGTACTTTTAATAAAGTACATTAAAAATCAAGTACTTTTGTACTTCTACTCAAGTAAAATTGAAAAGGTCTACTGAATACGTTTTCCCCTGTCTTCAGACAAGGCTTTTATTCCCACAATAAAATGCATATTTGAGCTGTTTTAACTGAAAGCAAATTGCACTAAAATATCTTAAAATATATCAACGCGATTGTTTTGTCTCAAAATGCACACCAGTAATGTTTTTTTTTTCTAAAAGGCACATTTAAAAAAGCTGCCCTAATTGAACTAAGGCCTAATCCTGGCTTGTATCTGTACTTTTTTACTCAAGTACTTCATCCTCCACTGCTCTGTAGTAGTAAAAAAAATTCACGGAAAATGTTCCATAATATTTTGGGTGACTCTATAAAGCATCAGTTCAAACACAGTAACAGGTTTAGCAAGAGATATCTACCAGAAACAAAGCAAATGAAGTCATGAATCCTTCTTTGGTGAGCTCCCATGTTCCTCCGTACTCCTCCTCATCCACCTGCTGAAAACTACTGAAGTACACATACAGAACTCCTGCATTGATTACACAGAATCTGAAGGAAACAAACACAGACAGACATTAATAACTCACGGATGATTTGATAAAGTGTTCAGTTTGAGGACATCAGTACTCACATGGCTATACCCAGAAACCCTTTCAGAGGAGCGACACCCCAGATTACGCCCAATATGACAGCGATGATTTGTCGGAACCAGTAGACGACATCTAAAAACTCATCCTGAAATTAAAAAAAAGGAACAATAGGTGGAAAAGTAAGAAAAGCATAAACGTTTGTGCATTTTTTATTCTTTCCTTTTTAACACCATGCCAGCTTCTATGGCTATATTCATGGTGAGTTCAGGTTTAGATGTTCAAAAATACAACTAAAGATGTTTAAGATTATATTTTTCAAAAAAAAAACCTTATGAATAAATTTGGATTTACTTTGTTAAAAACCTTTTCAAAAGTATCAACAGGATAAAACAAGTTCCTCAAAGGAGTTAGAAGAGTAAAACATGTTTAATGAACAATTGATTCCGACAAGATAAAGACTTTGGGAAACTTTCTCCTCAAAATAAAAATATTGAGTGTGTATAAAGTGTATACAACAGCAGTTTAGTTCTGATCAAACTAGCAACTTCAAACTAACAAATCACATCAGATCAGATCATTTATCCCAACCACACTTCTGTTTCTGTAACACTACAGATACATTATAGATACACATTATGTTTAGATATATATATATATCATAATGTGTATTTATAATGTATCTGTGGTGTTTATATGCCATATGATAATAAAGGGGGGCAGCACAGCACACGCCAGCAGTAATCTCCTTTAAACAGTCCAATCCCTACATATGACACCTAAACCCGAACACAGTTCACCATTCACATACACGCGTCTGCTTCTGATAGGACAAATAATAAAAAAAAAACACATATACACATATATTCAGTCATGTAGCCTACATATATAACAGAAGCGTGAGATGAGAGTGTAAATCAGACCTTCTCGTCCCACACTGCTTTACAGCTGATGGCTTTGCTCCATGTGGGCTGCTTTACTCCTCCATTAACCACATGAACCTCCTCTTTCCGCTTTGAGCTGCTCGTCATGATGTTTAGTCTGTGTAAACACGATAAAACACGCGACCTGATGTTTAAAAGCTTTGATCCAAATTGTAAAATCTTCTACAAGCGTTCAGATCTTCTGCTTTTCGCCCCACATTGACACAGCTCAGGGAACTGACTCTGCGCATGCGCACCGAAGTCATGACCTTGCCATACCATCCAATGAGCGAATGCGACGTCTCAACGTTCAGCCAATGAGAACGCTGAACTGGTATCAGACGCATGCGTTTCGCCCTCTACAGGAAAGCGATAATTACTGCAATTTCAGAGAGCGTTAGTAAATGAATGAAGGGAATGAGTTCAGCTCCGACTCATTTGCATATATTGTTTGTTTGTTTGTTTGTTTGTTTGTTTGTTTGTTTGTTTTTTCATTACAAAGTAAAATAAGCATAGCAAATCAGTGTATTTACAAGATCTAGATGTAAAAATAATTATATAAAAACTAGCAAATAAGAGATAACAGGAATTATGACGCGAATTGATACGTTAATGAATTAAACAATCAATCGTTTTTCATAATGTTTTTTTTTTTTTTCCTGAGATTTTAATGTTTCTTCAGGAAGGCTAAAGTTTCCAGTGTTGGACGAAATAGTCATGTGGCTCTGCTTGTTTCACAAAAAAACAAAACAAAACAAAAAACACGTTGTGTGTATTTTGTTCACTTTGTTTTTTAAAGAATTTTAAACAGCATGCTTAATAAAATTATGTTTAATGAAAAACTGTGTCTTTAATATTTTTATTAGCCATGTAGAAAACATAAAAAGCAACAAGATGACAGTGATATATTGTGAATATAGAAAATATACCCTTAAATATACGCGCGTTATGCATAACAAGACAATAACAAATAACACCTCACGCGGTGTCGCGCTTCATATGACACAGCAATATCTAACCCCTATGAGCCTGTCAACCCAGGGCCGGAAGGGGGTGCCAGAGAGTTTAACAGAATTATAGACAATGCATTTTATTTTGATAGCCTTTATTTTAGCGCTGCTCAAGGTTGTGTTAACTAACTGAGATACTAATTAAATAAGTTTAAGGCAAAATAAATAAATAAAACACGAAGTAAGCTAGAGAATGTGGCATTTCTTTTTCATTCTGCTTTCTAAAGACTGGTCTGAAATCTTTCTAAAGATGATTATACGGCTATTAATCAAGATTATTCACTTCCTTGACTGCCCTTGTTTTGGTTTAAATGTATATTTATAGTAAAAAGCATTATATAGGCTACATTTAAATTGCAATATTTCTCTTCAGGTTATGTATAGCCTACTATAGTTGGTAGAACTTAAAGGATTAGTTCACTTTCAAATAAACTTTTCCTGATAATTTACTCACCCCCATGTCATCCAAGATGTTCATGTCTTTCTTTCTTCAGTCAAAAAGAAATTAAGGTTTTTGATGAAAACATTCCAGGATTTTTCTCCTTATAGTGCACTTCAATGGCCTCCAGTCAATCCTACAATCATGATTAAAGCAATCAGATAATCAGTCCACAAACTTCAGTTCAAGGTAGGTAGGTAATAGGTCACAATTAAAGAATGACAAGAGTAAATCACACAATCACACAGAATAGATTCTTCAAAAAAATAAATAAAATAAAAATAAAAAAAAATAGACACCAGAATAGCTCCATCAAAAATAAATAAATACATGGGATACAATAGCACATCAGGCAACATAGCCATTCATAACATTAACCATAAATGCTCATCTTGAACTAGCTCTCTTCTTCTTCTTCTCTATTTGAACTCCAGCAATGTAGACACTGCTAAGTGTATTACTGCCCTCCACAGGTCAAAGTTTGAACTAAATTGTCATTTACAATATGCTAGTGCAAGTATATAACATTTAGTTCAAACTTTGACCTGAGGAGGGCAGCAATAGAGAAGAAGAAGAAGAAGAAGAGAGCTAGTTCAAGATCAGTGCCCAAGGAAGTCGACCGGAAGTTGAAGTCGGCCGCGTGCTGCCATCTTGTAGCAGAACTTCACTTGCGTTAGCATCCCCATTGACTCCCATTCATTTTGGCGTCACTTTGACAGTGAATAACTTTACATCTGAGGCGTTTAAAGACTCCATTTGTCCATTATTTATTTCCAAAGATACACGACAATGTATAAAGGGCTCCATTACCTTCTATGTTACATTATGGCCCCGTAGAAACAGTTTTTGTAAAAATAAGCTAACGATTGCGCCATAACCACTCGACTCTCTGTCGCACAGTACAGAAATTACCGTACAGACAGGAGGAGAAGCTCGCAGACAATCGGGGAGATTATCTTAATATGGCGTACTGGCGTTACATTTTAAAATACTATACAAACTAATTAATCAGAATACTTACTCCTGCTCACTCACGCCAAAGAACTCCCCGCTCAAGCTCGCCGTCTCTGCAAGATTAACGATGGCAGTTTGCACACACAGCTACTAGAAGATATACATCTGTCAGACAGGTTGCTGACATCATCAAGCTTAGTTTGAGTCTGCGCGTCAGAAACGGAAGTGCTAAAAATCGCTAAAAATGGGCTTTACTTGACTCAATTGAGTTCCAATGGGGTCGCTGTGTCCATTTCTTTTACTGTCTATGTTCAAGATGAACATTTATGGTTAAAATGTATATATATATGTATATATATATATATATATATGGAGAAAAATCCTTGAATGTTTTCTTTTCGTTTTTGAATTTCTTTTCGACTGAAGAAAGAAAGACACAACATCTTGGATGACATGGGGGTGAGTAAATTATCAGGAAATTTTAATTTGAAAGTGAACTAATCCTTTAATGCAAAGTAAATATTTGTATAGGCTTCTTATTTTTTAGGATAAAAGCGTCTGCGAAATGAGAAAATGTAAATATTTTCAACATAATATTTGCTTCATTGACAATATAAAAGCCAATCATTTCGAAAACGCTGTCACGCATGTTGCTGTTGATGCACAGCTTAGAGTCTTTATACATGAAAAGAGCTGCCTTTATATTTAAGAGGGATGCACTCACAGTCACAAGCAACAATATGTATCAAAAGCACTGTACCTACACCCCTTATTTCTGCTTCATTCATATTACCTCACTTGACCTTTGTAGCAAAGCCTTAACCACAGAAACAAGTTACACTAGCTTAACTGCTATTACTTCACTGTAATTTAAACTTCCCTCAAACTTTTTCACTCGTTTCTGTTCGCAGAAATAACTTTTCATTCATGACAATGAGTGATGCATTTCGTATCTTTGTGCATGAATGTTAATTACTCATCATTATCAGTTTATATTCATGAGCTGATCATCAGGGCTTCGGATGCCAGTGACGTATCCAGTCACATGACACTGCCGCTGGTGACGTGCGGCGTGAGTTTCTTTCCCCGTCTGTGTTTAACACACACTCTCACACACACTCGACTGGACATAAACAAGAGTGAAGGGCCTTTGTGTTACACTCATCACTGTATCCTCCAGCACAAGCTGACTTGAGTTGTATTTATTGTGTGTATGGCAGCTGAAGCTGCGCGCCTCTGACGGGATTTGGCTCGTGTGCGCGGGTGAGTTTGTGTTTGACTTTTATTGTTACACATCGACGTCACAATCTATCATTACAGCAGCTATACTGCACTGATACATTTAAAGTGACTGACTGCTGCTCTGTGAGTGAGTGAGGAGTTAGTGTGTGTGTGTAATGGCGACAGGAAGAAGGGGTGGAGATGTAGTTTGTGGTTATGGTTTTAAATATGTGATCATATTTCATAATATTAGTATTCATATACATTAAAGTTGATCAGTGGCACACTTGTGAGATCATACATCTAACAATATGTATGTGAATTACTAGTGTTGAGATCATGTTCAACTAATCTGCTTTTAATATTTTCATCTTAAAGTTGAATTTATCAAGTTGGTTGGTTAATTATTCCTTCCAGACTAGTCAGTGATAACTAATTTGTATTAACTCTTATGTGAACAGAACTCAGAATATATTGCTGACACATTTTAGTCATGTTTAGTGAACAATATGGGGCAATATTTGGTCATTTTGAGATTATGGCATCGGCCAATAACTGAGCCAGATTGACTGATAAACAAAACTTGTATATTTGTCAGATTTTAGATATACCTGTAGTTTTGTTTATGGATGGTGCATATTGTCCGTTTTGAATTATAAATGGGGAAAATGCTAAATTAATGTTATTATAACATTTGACAAGTGTTTATTTAAATTTTTCATTTGTTATAGATTATTTGCTATCATTAAATTGTATTATTCATACATTTTCCATAGTCCACCCTCCACTATAACATCAGTATCTGTCAGTATCAGTCATTTCAAAAGCAGTCACTTACTAGTGTCAAATGTATGAATGATCATCCACACTTAGAGGTGGCGAATTGTTTTCAGTCAGTCAAGTTTAGTAGTAAAAAATGAACATCAAGCGCATGAAGTCAGTTTCCTGTCCTGAAGCTCAAGGCTGTCTGTGGTGAACTTGCAGGCCCTGGTGTTTGCTTCAACAAAAGTTTTAACACCTTCACGGGCCTTTCCTCCTCAGCAAAAGGTCATGGTCAATGTAAAAATGCATCTCAAAACGACTGCGACGCAGAACTAAGAAGTATTCAGAGCTATTACCTTGAAACCAGATTTGTTTGTTAGGAATGATAGTCGCCTGAAAATATTTGGTTGTGCTGAACCTCTTGATATAATAGGCTTTGTTTTCATGTATTAACACTATTATCTTCTATGACTGTCATGTTTTAACACTATTATTCTTCTATGACTGTAGGAAGAAATAAAAACCCTAAATCATCAGTAAACACAACACTTTTATGCCCAGTTAAAGGTTCTGTTAGAATTTTTACTTTCCTTTCCTTCTTCCCAGCTTCCAGGTGGGATTATTGCAAATCTGTCCCCTAACAAAACATGGAAGCGCTCCCTTCCCTTGAAATCAGGACAAGGGTTGCGGGTCCCTGCGCTGTGCGTTCTAGCGGCTCTGGTCTGGTCAGCAGGAGCTGGCATTGCACTGCCTCGCTGGTTAGGAGACTGTGATGTCAGCCATTTTAGGTTGGACAGCAGAGCGTGTGGTGTGCCGCCATTTTTTTCCCCTCACTCTTCCATTTTTAACTGAGCCTTAACACCTTAGGTGCTGGCGACATCGAATCTGTGCCACTTTGCATTTAAAAAGCCCAATGTTCATGGCACCTTTGGACTTATTATAATGACATTGGTGTAGTTGCATTTGTAATAATAACCAAACTGAGCAAAACATACCAAAAAGCCATACTATGCCACTTTTGGTCTATATGACGAAGAGGTCTTATTTTCAAAGCAAACTGTCAGTAGAAAAAAAACCCCAAATCAGACTAACTTTTATGAAATCTTTACAATTTATTGACTGTTAAAAAATGCACGTTCATGTTAGTTGAAACACATTGCCATTCACAACATTCAGAATGAGGGGCTATGACCAGGGAATGAGCGAACGCCATGCTATTGACAATGAGTGATAACAACCACACCTATCTAACACAGCCTGAAATAAGATCAGGGCCTGCTGTCGCCACACGCAGCGTCCTGAAAAACAAGCCAGTGAGAGCCAGGGACCGAACGCCATCCATGGGTTGACCACTGCGTGTATTCGTGCGTTAATTCAGTGTGTATGTGAAACAGAGTTGTGTGTGTATGTGTGTAGGGGGGGGTTGCCATGGGGATAGTAACACACCAGTGGTGCTGACGACCCGTCTCCCTGCAGACTGGGCTGAACTTGTTGAAGGGGAGAGAGAGAGAGGGAATGGGGGAGGGGAGGTGAGCAGGCAAACTGACGGTGGGGTACATGTGTTTTCGCCAAAGCAAACGTAACAGATAGAGAATATATTGTAACCCCAACTATACGAAGCCATGTTTATCAATGCGTAACGTTGCCTCTAAAACATCCGCATGGCTAAGAATTGGTCAGTTTAGGCACTATTGTGTCACACAGGACATGTGATATTGTTTATTTACGTGTTCTCCGGGCAGAGAGACAAAGATGTTCTGTCTGAAGCCACAGGACGATACTTGTCTGAATATATAGGCCGCAAACATTTGAAATAGTTTTTATTCATACTTTTTAGTGTCAACAGATTGTTTGCTCAAGGGTAAAGAAGATCAGCTCTCTTGCAGACAGGTATGCATTACATTTAGGTATTGCCAAACAAGTCCATGACCCTAAAGTAATGCTACAGCATTTTATTAGCATGTCAGAATACTGGTTGATCAATATGTGGTTTTCAGTAACAAATTTGTAAATTTGTCCACTCAATATTGAATATTTTCTTATATTGTCAGGTTGAAGCTCATTTTTAAGCAAACAAATTGGCATACAATCCATTCGTTTTGTATGTTATAGTGCTTGTTCATGTATCCGCAGCTTATTCGAGAGGCGCTCAACGCAAACGACAGCTTGGCTCCCAGGTTGACCACTCGCTAAATAGCTCATGGTGGAACATTCCAGAGTCTTTGGAGTGAGCCAGAGAGGAGGAGGAGGAGGAGGAGGAGGAGATGGGGGGGGTAACGGCTCTGTGATTGTTGGATGAGGGTGAAAAAAGGGTGTGTGTGATGGGGGTAGGGATGGGGAATTGGTATCAAGGCAAAAAAATTCCTTGCTGAAACACCTCACTGCTTCCTGCAACAGTTAATGGCCCCTCCCCAACTTCCCAACACATGTGTACACACACGCTCGCACCTCAGTCCAAACTTACTTGCCCTGCCCCCACACGTCTTCTCGTCCTCAGGGTCTGACCCACATGATGGATGTCAGGCCCGCCTACCGCACAACCCCTTTGTGTTGGTTATGTGACCCAGCAGTGTTGGCAGGGCCGTGCCCCTCATGCAAAACTGAATGGCAACACTGCAAGCTACAATGAAGGGCATTTCCATCTGGGAAAAACAGGAGATACGTGGCAGTGTGTTCTGTTTGCAAGGATGAACCCAACACTTACCCTCCGACAAACACATGATCACCTAGAAGTACGCCATTTAGAATCTGCTATCTTTGCTTCTGGGCTCAGAACTTTTGAGGCAATAACTTGAGCCATAAATGCCATGTGACTCTGAAACTCTGAAACAATCACTCTGAAACTGCAGGAAAATTATATCATGACAATGGCAATAGATGCTTGTGAAGTGTGGTACTACTGTGTGTTGTCAACAACATCAGACAGAAAAAATGAGGAAAAAGGTTTATTTTGCATCTTTAAGAGCCCTCTAAGTTGGGCACTGGAAAAAACAATCTAAACTTCAAAAAAAAAAAAAAAAAAGTGATTTATATGTTGCTTGGAAGAAGTTTTATGTAGTCAGAATACATGAATAATATTGAATGGCCATCAATGAAGAATAATGTTTTGGGTCCAGATAGTGTAGTTACTACATCTACCAGCAGGGGCTGACTAGACCATGTTAACAGACTAAACCAGGGGTATTCAATTACAGTTCCTAGAGGTCACATCTCTATATTTCCTTCCTAGTGGAGGTCTGGATAATACTTTTTTGGAATAGTTATACATTTCCATCTGGGCAGCAGTAGTATATAACCTCATCATGAGCAGAAAATAAAGATAACTTGTAATTTCAAAGTTTTAGTTGCTTTTCCTTGCCCTACAAATTTCCCCAATCATAACATTGTTTATTATGAAATGCTCTTAACATGCTGATGAATAAAACTAAATGTAGATGATCTCCTGAAAGTGCGTATCAATAGAATTAATTTGTTTGTAATTGGCGTGCTATTTATATGCAGAAATGACTTTTTATGTGCATTTGATATGCATGTGTTTTACGTGCATAGGATATGCACTTTTCATGTACATATAATATGCACTTAACCCACACCACCAATCCTACACAATGGGTTAACGTATCATATATGCACATAAAAGTAATATCTGCGTATAAATAGCACGACATATAACACCAAATACAAACATAAATTCATGCTATAGATGCATAGTACTAGGAGATCGGGTTGGAAAAATTGTCAAAAAACTTGTTTGTTTGAATGGTCGTAGTCATATATCTGTCATAAGTATGACAGATAAATAATTGTATTTGCTGCATTCTCATTTTCTTTAGCAAAAGCATTAATCTTATTTGCTGTTCAAAATAACTGCATCATCTGCAGCTCTTCATGTGGCACTTTACGTCTTTAACGTGAGAGAGAAGCAATGCCAAAAGTTTATTAACATAAACTAGCCTGAGGGCTTGTGGTGTGTACCGCTCTGTTGTTTTGACATGCTGCTCACTTTAAACTGTAGAAACGGTAAAATGGTGCTACCGTTGTCATAATGTTGGCCTACTATTTGAGGATCACTGTACTAAACCATTCCTTGTCCTTATGTAACATGGTAGAATTGGGTAAAGTTGTAGTACTCCCAGAAGACTTTTCAGCTTGTTTATCGGTCATAGATGGCTCTACATCATTCTCTTATTGGAAACATGTTCACATTGGCATTATTGTGTACCTCTCTTATTATGATGTGTTCTATCTATTTGTGGCCCACCAAACTCCTTTATGTTTGAGGGTTAACTTGCAGCTAAGAAACTGTGCTGCCCTGTTCTTGGGTGTCTGCTTGCTGCTGTCAAAGATTAGTGAATTTGAGAGAGGTGGCCTATATATCTAGCAGTTGTTAACAAGCCATTAGAAGCAGAAATGAACTGCAGTGGCTTTTTTAATGTTTTTTTTTTTTTTTTTAGTTTGGCGAATACACTGTTGAACTTAATTGCTGAAATGAAATGTTTTTTTCTGACTTTTTTTTTTTTTTGTATGATTAGATCAGGTTTGATTGATAGTATGCAATTCACTTAAACTACAGAAGTGAAAAGTGGGGTGTGATGGGTTGTGAGAACTCTCTGTAAACCGAATGAGAGGCTGTAAAAGGTTCTTTGAAAGTGGCTCAGCCATCAAGAGACAGACAAAGCAGCTCTTCTCTTTCAGTGGGAAAAACAGTTAGGCCAATAGGCAGTTTCTTTATGTTAGTATAATAACTAAATTGATCTTGAATTCTGTGGTTGTTAAATGCTGTTGTTTTTTTGTCTTTACAGATTGTTGTTCTGATGCCTGATACACATTGCCGTTAAGGACACAGAATACTTTATAATGGACTGATGATCATGTCCATCACCAAGTTATCAGTGGATGATCTATAAGAGCGGATAACCTTAAGTAATCAGGAATCTCACTGGAGACTTAAGTAGACAAAACCATGGCTAGCAAGAGGAAGTCCACCGTTCCATGCATGATTCCTATAAAAACCATGCATATGCAGGATGACTTTCAACGGGACAGACTGTCCCCTCCAACCAAGGACATTGGCTTTTCCTTCAGGGAGGAAACAAGTGCAAAAGGCAGTGAAAGTTTGGGTGAGTCCTCAGGGCAAGAAGCAGGTGATATCCATAAAGATGGCGGCATTTACACTTGTAAGCCATGTAACTTTGAGACACAGGACCTAAATCTTTTCCTTGATCATGTCTACAGTGGGCACCCAGATTTCCGAATTGACCCCTGTTTTCTTTGTGTGGATTGTGGGATAAGTGCTGCAAAATTTGAGGGCTTAGCTCTGCACAATGCCCGTGTCCATCCCAGTACAATAACCACCACACTTCAGCTCAAAAAGAAGGACAACAGGATCATGGTAGAGCAGAGTCTTTGCATGGAACCTTGTGAAAGCACTAGCTCTAAAGAAACGGAGATATCCATAACCAAGACACCAATCATGAAAATGCTGAAGGGTAAATCAGAACCCAAAAGGATCGTTGTTTCCCACCCTGCCACGGATGACCCTCCACCCTCTATTACTAAAGCGGTGGGGAAAAATGACTCTCCTGCAGTTACAGTCACCCATGTGCCCACTATTGTGCACAGTGGAGCAACCAGCAAAGTTGCTCTGCCATCAGCCATACAGATTGTTAATGGCTCTGGGGCTTTACCCATGCTGAAGACGGCTGTTACACAAGTTGTGTCTGTTGTGCAGAACACAAGTCTCAATCAGCACTCTGCTCCAGTCTCCTCATCCCACTCCTCTTCAGCCTCTTCATCATCAAGTACTAAGAATCTTCCAAAAGTGATGATCCCTCTCAGTAGCATTCCTACCTATAATGCATCCATGGACAATAGCAGTTTCTTAAAGACATCCTTTAGCAAGTTCCCTTATCCAACCAAGGCTGAGCTTTGCTACCTTACTGTTGTCACTAAGTATCCTGAGGAGCAGATCAAGATCTGGTTCACAGCACAGAGGCTAAAACAAGGAATCAGCTGGTCTCCTGAGGAAATAGAAGATGCCCGCAGAAAAATGTTCAATACAATCATACAGGCAGCACCTTCCATTGGCCAGCAGCAACGTCAGACCCACCACACTGCTACTCAGCCAACTATCACAGTTCTGGGTACAACTGCCATCCCTCACATCTTGCAAGGTAGCCTGGTTGGACAAGGAGGGGTGATTGTCACCCAACCAATGATGGCTAATGGAATTCAGGTCAGCAGTGCCCCTGTTGCACTAGCGGTCACACCTAAACCTCAGGCTGCTGCAAAACCTATGATGCAGGCCAGACCCGCTGCAGCCCTGGTAGCTGATAAAGGAATCAGCATGGTTTTAGGCACTGTTGGTAGCAGTAGTAGTGGAAATTGCAGTAGTAGCAGCAGTGTTAGTGCTAGCAGCAGTTCAAGCAGTATTAGTAGTACTAGCAGCTTATGTAGCCAGGCTAGTGTAATCAGTGTTGGTGGAAGTAGCACTGCAAAGTCAAATAGCAACAGCAATGTGAAGGTCAGTACACCAGGTACTAATGGCACTTGCATTCAGAGCAACGGTAATATTGTGAAAAGTGAGGGTAAAGGCAATTCTGAGGCTAAAAGCAACATTAACGGCAAGAAAAATATTCTATCTGCCAGTACCACTCCAACCACTACCTTGGCATCTACAACTACAACAGATAGCACAATACCAAGTAAATCAGACTCCCCATGTCCTGTCTCTATGAACTCTCGTATTTTCTCCTCCAATAACTTCCTGGACCCCAGCTTTAACAAAACCAAAAAGTCCCAGGGACAGCTGGCAGCCCTAAAGGAGAGCTTCCTTGTTAACCAGTTTCCTAATCAAGAGGAAGTAGACAGACTTATAAGCCTAACTGGTTTGTCTGTGCGTGAAGTACGAAAATGGTTCAGTGACCGTCGCTATCACTTCCGGAATCTGAAGGGTTCAAGGTCAAGTGGCAGTGGTCAAACTGTTACAGCTAGTGGTAGCATTTCCCAGCTTGATACACTTGCTGCTGTAGACCTGTCAGAAAACAGTTCACCCCCGGAGAGGCCCAAAACTCCCCAGCAGTCACCTCTCAGCCCCTCACAAACATCATCACCACCAACTCCCACACGGCGTCCTCCACGACCCCCATCACCAGATTTCACGGCTATACGGTACAAGGAGCGAGAGCCTCATCAGGTACGTGCTTTGGAAGCCAGCTTTGCACAGGACCCAGATCCATCTAGTGAAGAAGTTGACCGGTTAAGAGCAGAAACCAAGATGACTCGTCGCGAGATCCATGGTTGGTTTGCTGAGCGGCGAAGGAGGGTAGCAGCAGAGAAGAAGAAAGAGGAAGCTGAAAAGGCGGAAAGGGAAGATGATGATACAGCGGGAGAGGAAGAGGGGGATGGAATAAAAAAGGAAAAAACAAGCAATGAGGAAACACATGAAGCTGAAGATTCCTCCATAGAAACGCAAGTCAAAGAGGAGAAACTAAGGGATGAGACCGGTTCTGAGCCAAAAGTTAACCCTATCAAGATCAATCTCAAAATGCTGAAAGTTACTGAATCTAATGGAAAAGGTGAGCCTGAGGGAAGTCAACTGATTGAAGCTACCAAGATGCCACAATCTATCTCTCAGACTTCCCCATACCGAGGTAAAAAAACACCCGAACAGCTCCACCTGCTGAAGCAAGTCTTTGCACGCACCCACTGGCCCAGTAGTCCCCAGTACAATGAACTGATAGCTAAAACGGGCCTACCACGACCAGAGGTGGTACGTTGGTTTGGAGATTGCCGCTATGTCCTTAAGAATGGTCAGCTCAAGTGGCTTGAGAGTTACCAGACCATGGTAGATGAGGAAGACTTTCAGAAAGCCAGTATTAGTGTTCTAAAGGAGCACCTAGACACACATGGTAAACTAGATGAGACTAAGTTGGAGGAGATTGCCAAGTCAAGTGGGTTAGGTGAAGAGTCAATCCGGCGGTGGTTTGCAAATAAGACCCCACTTTTATTGGAGGAAAGGAACTCTGAGAACACAGGAAGTGTGATGACTGGGTCATCATCTGCAACCCCAACTGATGCTGCTGTAATGTCACAGAATCCAGACGATGAAGATGTAAAGGTGGGGCAGTCAGGAAGCAGCCTAATCTTAAAGGATCAAACCGTAGAGTCAACAATTGAAATATCAACAAATACTAAACAAGGTGATTCATTTTCTGCTAACTTAGCCATCAATTGAATTACATTGTAGCTTATTTGAGGATGGGTGAATCGGAGGGATTAAAAGAAATTAGCCCTCAGATTGTGTCCAGTATAAAGTCATTCTTGTTTAATGCTGTTTGTTTTTTTTGCAGAGTCTGACTGAGGAGGAGAGTGGATGCATGAATGGATGTAAAGAGATATCAGCCTATAGGATTACAGCACATGCGACCTTTATTTGAAGGCTTTTTTTTTTTTTTTTTTTTTTTTATAAATGTCAGATGAAACTTTAACAGGAGCACTGGAGGATACCTCTGCAAAAAAATCTCTCTTCTATAATGAACATTTTCTTTTTCACCCAAGAGTTACTAGCTGTCCTACTGTTCAAGACATGGTGTGGATTGTTGAAGGTCAGGATACACCCCTTCACCAGCCAGCTGCTTTTTCTATTTGGATAGAATAGAGGGGAAAACAGACATTGGCTTTGAGAAGCGAGACGCCCAAGTTGAAGTCCAGAATTTTTCTTGGATGTGTATTTCTTTCTTTCTACTACTTTTGGAGAGGAATTGCCATTTTTAGGGAAATTATGGTGTACGAAGCGTAAACTGCACAGCTCTCATTGAGCCCTTTTGTAATTCTTAAAATATGACTTGACATAATTGCACCTCAGAGAGGTTAAGTTGTGTGCTGTAGGTGAGCATCAATACCACAGCACTTTTTTTTTCTGAAATGTCATTGAAAGTAAAAGAAAACTGTAAAATCATGATAGACTCACCAGTGTGAACGTTTAGGCTTGTATGATTTTTACAAATATTATTTGCAGAATAAATTTAATAAAAAAAAGGTCATGGATTTTCAGGCTCGGGGAAAAAAAAAAAAATCACTTTTTCATTGTTGAATAAGTACTTTATTCTCAGGCTTGATTATGTTTCATATGAAAAGCAAAATTAAAATGTGTACTTCCTCCAATATAGCATAGGCACATTACAAAAAAGGCTTGGTTTGTAAATAAGAACATTGGTAACAAAACACTGATGCAAGAAAGCATAGAAAAAAGGCATACATGTCCAACAGGGGATCTTTCGTTGATGTATATATGTATACATACACCAAGGCACATGAATGATGATGCAAGGAATTAGCAGAAACCAATTTACAGACTGGAGAAGGGCTACAGAAGTTCAGGGAAAGGGATTTAACACTCAAAACTAATTGAGGGAATGTTGGCTAATTAGGAATAAATGCAGGTGAATTCCCTCTTAAGAGGTTTGGCCTTGACTTTTCTTCAAAACTCAGGAAGTGATTATGGTCCCTGTGTCTTTCTGTAATATTTCTAGATTGAAAAATTGTACACTAAACCACAGAGACAGACTAGGGGGGAAAAAAAAGAGGAATGACAGAATTTATGCATGCATCCAAAGACGCAAGCCCGTTACACATCCCTCCAAGTTTATGTCCCTCTTCTCCAATTTTCAACGTTATTAACATTTCTGCATATGCTCAATCAGGGGAACATACAACAATGTTACAATATAACTTCGGGAGTCAACTTCTGGAGCATCTTTCAGACTTTGATGCACAGAACCAAATAAATACTGACAAAAGCGCCATAACTTTACAGCCAAAAGGCAAAAAAAAAAAAAAAGAAGAAACATTTCTAAAAAGGTGGGGCTGCAAAGCAGAAACAATCTCTGCATAGTCACCTTGCTCCATAAAAATGCACCTGGTCCCCATGGTCACATGGAGAGCCAGGTAAAGCATCAGTGATGGAAAAAAAAAAAAAAAAAATAATAATAATAATAATACAACAGCATCACGATGGCTTCTGTATGTGGTTGTTGGAGACTGAATGATTTTCAGAACTACATGGTATGTGTATATGTGTGCAGATCAGTAACATCTCAACCTCTACTGGCTAAACAAGAGAACTGCATGAAACTTTTATCAGAGCTACAATAAATATGGCCTTGTTTTTACTGTACATCCACTGTAAATACTGAGGTTTAGCAGTCGTAGCCGGTTTATCAATTAATGACAACCTGTATTAGAGCAATACTATGGCATAATTCAAAACTAAATGACTGCTTGGCACAGGGAATACATCAAAAGAAGGAATGACCAAAAATGCCCTCACTCTTATCCACAGTAGGGGGTTAAAAAACAATTAAAAAAACAAAAAAACATCATGTCCTTTTTTTCCCCTGTAAGTATTCAACATTCAGTGAGTTCTAGTAACCCAATGTACTGAGACAAGTATTTGGTCCCAATTTCTTGTTTATACCGCCTGCACAGTCTACCTTTGGCTTTCTTTAAACAGATACCATGGCTAACACACTACGAAAAGTACTAAATCATACATAACATTTCCTCCCTATTTGATCTGATAAGACAACACATAATAAAAAGCCTTCAGGAACAAGACATTTCAATTGCTAAAATGGAGGAACAGTAAATGACAAATCACAGAAATGGTTTTAGAGGGATAAAATGTTCTGAAATGAGATGGTCCAAGTTCTGTTCTGTAAACTAAATACACAACATTTCCAAAGCTCCCATAGCCTAAAAACCCCACCTGAGCTGTTTGTGAATTAAAGTCCACCCGTGCAGACTGGCAAAACATAAAACGAGGAGAGTGATATTGCTCTCTGGTCACTTGATAACTTCATAACTTTATTTTAAAACAAAATAAAGGCTGTTCTTGAGTTAAATGTTGAAGAATGTGTTCCTGAAGCTTAGACGGCGACTACTTCAATGAGATCTGCCATCTGCCTGCCTAGAAAAAATAAACAAGAACATGTGCATCCTGGGACACAAACACTTCAGTCCATCACGTCGGACAGAGGGAAGAGAAAGCATGAGAAATGCAATTAAAAAGGCCAAGCCCTCATGTTAGAAACATACTCATATAGGAAAAAAAAACAATAACGTTATGAAAGTTTAAAACAGACGTTTAAATAATAAAAATAATCAATCTGAAATGAAATAAAAATGTGGAGTGAGAGGCTCTTTGAGAGCAGATCAGCTGCAACGCTTTTCTAACTGACAGCAAAATGGGGTACACACACACACATTTATATATTTATATATAAGCCAGAGACAGAGTAAAGAAAAGTATTATTACTCCATAAATGTTAACCTGGAATCGGTTTCAAAGTGATGAATGATACAGCGCCCACTCAATTCTGAAACACTGGCCCTGTCCTTGAGTCTCGCGCTGTATCAGAACACCCCTGTCCCTTCCGCCGCAGGTTCAGATTGTAGCTAAGCAGATATTTGTTCATTTCTGTCCGTGAGCGAAAGCTCCATTCACGCCCCGTAAGTCCCTCTGCCACTCGCACGGCCCTGAGCGGGAGAGAGTCGCAGAGAGAGGGAGATCTGTCCAAAAACGCTGGCGATTTCCATAGAAACGGGTTTCACGGCAGTCCTTGACATCATTAGCTCTGAAGGAACCTTGTCGCTGGCCTTGCGTCTGCTCTGTCCATCTGTCGTACGCTCAGCCGGTCGTTTACGCACGGTTGTCGGCGCTGACGCGAGCCCTGCGAAGCCTATGAGGGAAAAGAAATTCAAATTTAACCACTTTTGATCATATTTGGTCAACATCGCAGCTTACTTTTGCCAAGAACCACCAACTCAGACAGGAAGAGACCAAAACCCAGAAACGTTCTGGGTTTTTTGAATGGGTTTATTGATTGAAATAAGGTCTGTGGTGAACACAAGCTCGAGGTATTTTTACATTTTATTCTACGGCAAAAAAATACATCAGTAAAACCCTCTTGTGATTTTTCAAAAGCTTTTACTTGTCCTGAAAAAGATGGTTGCTTACAAATGTCTAAATGAGACTATAGAGGTTGTACTCACTGTCATTAGTCGCTTTCATAGTCTTCTTGTGTTTATAATCGCTCTTGCAAACTACTATAACTCAAACCTTTAGAAAAAAATGTTTTCAAGACTGAAAGAGTTGTCGGAAGCTTAATTATGGTGACGTTGAAGACGTGACCGTGGTGTAATTCGTTTATAACCCAAGTTTAGCTTTTAACTTCTGATGATTGTATTTAGGCCTCAAAATTCATAAAAGTCGTATTAATTTGTGAAGATGATCATGATAAACAAAACATGTAAGAATAAGTTGTCGGTCATAGACTTTATTTTCTGCAATAATCCAAAATATCCCATATCCCTGCTCCACTCTATTACCAACTGTAATAACACTGATTTCAGATTTATCTGCATCAAACGTCAAACAGAAATGGCAATTTACAGGCCCTTAAAGTTATCTTAAAGTTATCATCTTAAAGCATAACATGAAAATTGCATGTTAAATGCATCTTATTGAGCTTATCTTGAATTTAACATCAAAATGTCATAACTCGATCTTCCATATTCTCTGGTGATGTATGCTGAACTTCTCCAATCATTTAGTCTCTCCCCTTTCTTACAATTGACTGCAAGCTCACATCCAGATCTGCCTCTATTGAGTACCTCAGAGATGATGCGTTTTTGTATGCAAAACCCAGAAGTGAGTTAGCATTTTATGACTTCCGGTTCCATCGCCCTAAAGTCTATGGAATTTTTTGAATGGGTTTTTGCCAAATCGCCTGAGAAAAGGTGTGTGGTTAACAAAGCCTCTAAATATTTTCACATTTTGATCTATGACATAAAACACACCAGTTATAACCCGCTAGTGATTTTTTTTAAACCTTTATTGTGTCTTAAAAACGGCGGTTGCTAACAAGTTGCTAAAAGACCCTACTTCCTTTGGCGGGGACTTTAGACGTCATCATGACAAACAGGACATTTGGACTGCATTTCTCATAAAAAAAAGTGGATAGATATTCATACACAGCACAGATCATAATCAGCGAGCATATTTTAAAATGAAGTTGTTTTTTAAATACAGTTTGAGGAAGCTTGGTGGTGGTGATGTTGATCCACGACAATGGTGTGCTGTAGTCCGTTTATAGCCTACTGTTAGCTTTTTATATCTGACCACTTTATTTAGGCTTCAAAATGTACAATTGTTGTGTAAACTTGGAAAGATTATCTCGAGAGAAAAAATGTGTAAGTGTCATAACCCTTTTTTAAAGGTGCCATAGATTTGAAAATTGAATATACCTTGGCATAGTTGAATAACAAGAGTTCAGTACATGGAAATGACATACAGTGAGTCTCAAACACCATTGTTTCCTCCTTCTTATGTAAATTTGATTTGTTTAAAAGATCTCTGAAGAACAGGCGAATCTCAATATAACACCGTAACAGTCGGGATTATTAATATGTACGCCCCTAATATTTGCATATGCCAGCCATTCAAGACATTACACAAGGGCAGCCAGTATTAATGTCTGGATCTGTGCACAGCTGAATCATCAGACTAGGTAAGCAAGGAAGGACGAAAAATGGCAGATGGAGCGATAATAACTGACATGATATCATGATATTTTTAGTGATATTTGTAAATTGTCTTTCTAAATGTTTTGTTAGCATGTTGCTAATGTACTGTTAAATGTGGTTAAAGTTACCATCGTTTATTACTGTATTCACGGAGACGAGCCGTCGATTTTTTCATTATCAAACACTTGCATTCTTTATAAATCTCTCCAACAGTGTGTAATGTTAGCTTTAGCCCGTTAGCCACGGATCATAGCCTCAAACTCATTCAGAATCAAATGTAAACATCCAAATAAATACTGTTCTTACATTATCTGATGCATGCGTGCAGCATGCATGATGAACATTTTGTGAAGATCCATTCTGAGGGTTATATTAGCTGTGTGAACTTTGTTTATGCAATGTGTTAGAGTCGCAAGCTCGGGGGCGGGGAGCGTGAGGATTTAAAGGGGAAGCAGCCTGAATCGGTGCATATTTAATGATGCCCCAAAATAGGCAGTTACAAAAATGAATTAAAAAAAAAAAAATCTATGGGGTATTTTGAGCTGAAACTTCACAGACAGTGGACACCTTAGACTTATATTACATCTTGTGAAAAAGCATTCTAGGGCACCTTTAAACACAGATTATTATTTTTTGCAATTTTCCAAAAGTCTATGGGAAAAATGCATAGGCTTTCGATCGAGGGAACCAGTGCGCTGCTAACTTCCAGGTTGGTCTACAAAAACACGTCATCCCTGAGGTACTCTATTCAATAAACAACTGATGGGTAGAACCAAGTCCCAACTAGGGATGTCACGATACCAAGAATCTAGTACATGATACTCGATACCAAAGTCGATTAAAAAAAAAGAAAAAGAAAAAAAAGAACAATAATACTTAAACATTAACTCCTTTAATGTGTGTGTGTGTGTGTGTGTGTGTGTGTGTGTGTGTGTGTGTGTGTGTGTCATTTTTATACATATTTTAAAAAGAAATTACAATTTACAAGTTTGTGTTTTTATGAGGTAATTTGTTGCAGTAGTCAGTAATAAAACAAGAATGAATAAACATTACAAGCAGTAGCATAAATAAATACAACAGAATAAAGATACAAATTAAACAATGCTGTATATTTTTTCAGGTAGGTCTAATAGTAGTATTCAAGTAAAAACACCACAGAAATTGAATAATCAAATATAAAATAACCCTGCACAGTCACGTATACACTGTATAACTTAAATAGACATTAACCCTTACTAAAGCTTTTCTTTTCTTTTTCTTTTTTTATTATTAATAATACAGACAGCCAGTATGAGAAAGTAGCAAGATGCAGTCACTAAGACCTAATGTGCATAACCGACTGTGCTTGTGTGAATATTTGGCAAGACGGGCATTTTGACATAACTGTGTGTGTATTTGAATGTTTACGTGTAATAATCCATAGAAATCTGACACTCACGAGGGGCGGCTATGTGTGCGTGCTTTGGCTGAGAGCGCACTGACTGAAGACCGTCTCTCAGAGAGAGCGCGAGTACTATCTAGTTTAAATTCTCTTGAATTTATAAATTGGCATGATATAAAACAATGTGCGCTAATGTCTTGTATTGCACCGTGCAGCTCGCTTGCAGAACAAAATCAATATGGATACTATGGGTGTGAAGCCATTTGCGTATTTTGAGAGCGAGAGAAGACGCGGTTCTGCTGAATCACTGTTTGTGAAATTACGTCTCGCAGCAACTTTTGAAATTTCTGATTTTATCTGATAATATGTTTGGGTTCAAACTACATGCTATAATGCAGAAACGTTCGGTACTATTAGTACTTACGGTACTGTAGAAAAACAAGTACCGTCAGGATTTTAAAGTGTTGATACCAACTTGGTACCGAAGTATAGGTTCTCATGACATCCCTAGTCCCAACCTACTTTTTTTTTTTTTTCTCTACGTCACAATACGGAAGAAAATGTCACAACGTTCATTTCATCGCAACTACATGTTGTGTATTATTTGACAATTCAGCATCTTTTTCAAAAGCAGGCTCTTCAAACCAAACACACCTCCTGTTCTCATGGTCCAACAGTGCCTCCTGTGACACTCTGAAGTCATCCAGTGGGGACTGGTACCGGGCCTCAAACGAGCCCTCCCGACCACGATATCCCAGGGCCTGACCCGGAGACGAGGGCAGAGGTGACATGGAGGACGTGGAGGAAACTGAGCTTGTGTCCCCCGTACGCTCCCGGCCCACCTGCATGGCCACGCCAATCGCTCCTGCTGCGGAGAATGGACTCAACATCTCGCCGTTCTCATGCTGCAGAGGAAAAGAGATTGCCATTACGATACAGCATATTCATATAGTCTAGTAAATGACGTTACTGAGGTGCGTTTCTACATACTATGATCTCATAGCCCACCCTTCCTCTGATGATGTCCATGTGCACCAGCAGGGACGCCAACTCGAGATCCTCACTGTAGCTGTTTTTAAGCGGGACCGAACGGTAGCCTAAAAGACGGAGAGGAGTGACATTGGTTTTTCCAAACTCAGGGGTGATTACTGCAATATTCATTTCAGGGGAGACGAATCCTGCTCCAGACTTTAGCTTCAACCCCAACACACTTGCCTAGAAGTTTCTAGTGATCCTAAAGACCTTGATTAGCTGATTCAGGTTTGATCAGGATTGGTGCTAAACTCTCCAGGAGCAGGACTGGACACCCCTGATTTATTTAGAGAAGTTCCCTTTGGTCACTCATTCAGGAGCAGTACCTGTTTTGAGGCAGTTGATGGGGAACGTTGCCTGGGCAAGAAAGTTCTGGTCATTGAACATGTCGATTTCATAGACCACGAAGCGCAGAAACGCAAAAGAAGGATTGCACACTGTAAATCGGAAGGGTTTCCTGGGCCAGGTGGGGTTCAGACCGTTGTCAGCTGAGAGTAAAACAGGAAAATCTTTTTGTACGGTTGAACTCTAGATGCTTACTGCTCCTTTAAAATCCCAGGTGATCCCACATACCCCTATAACATTTGTTCATGTCCACCTCACCTTCAGAGTCAGTCCTCTGTTTGGCGTTGTCATATTCTGCTCCACAAACTTCAATCTCGATGAGAGGGCAAACGATACCTCGACCATGTTTGGGCAGGTGGCGTGCTCCCAAAACCTTAAAACACAAAAAACGTTCAGTTTTCTTCAAATTTGGTCACTTCCAGCTTGTCGGAAATTGGCAGTAGTGTAAATTTCATTGACAAAGTGTTAAATATGTTTGTTGACAACGTTTTTTTCCATGACTAAGACAAAACGAATGTGAGAAGACAACAACGTCATTAAACATTAATTGTGTCTATATCAACATGGAGTATCATTGACGGAAACTAAAATGTAGTTAAAAATATAAAAACCTTTACCAAAATCACTGTTTTTATCGAATAAAAAGAAGAGACAAAATATTGCAGATTGTTTTTAACAAGCCTCTACAATCTGTCATGTTTGCGGTTGCCAGATATCAAGATTTTAAATCCTCAGAGCTTTTCTATCAAAAGGACACATTTTCTGTCTGGTGTTTTACTTAAAGGGAACCTATAATGCCCCTTTAAAAAGATGTAATGTAAGTTATATTATATAATATAATATAAGCTGGTAAAATTTGCCTCTATTTGGGTGTGAGCAAAAACACACCGTTTTTGTGTTTGTCCCTTTAAATGCAAATGAACTGCTGCTCTCTGCCCGCTTTCCAGAAGAGGGCGGAGCTTTAACAGCTTGCGCTTCAGTTGCTCAACAACAACAAGCCTGGAGAATCTCACGCAGCCAAAATGAGGATTGTCAATAACGGTGTTCAGCCTTACATTGCTCAAACCAAAGTCGGACGCTGATGGAGAAGTTGCAACTTTTAGAATTCAATTGGATGTTTCTGAATGGTTAGTGGATAAATGTATCATAACTTTGCAGACGTTGTTTATGCTCTAACAGGAACATTACACACTGATTATGATTTCACTTTTTTAAACTTTAGTTAATCACCCCTTTAATCTTTGCAATCTGGCAACCATGCGTATGCACTCTCTCTGAAAAACAAGTAATAAGCTGGAGTGCAGCGATCTCCATTTGATATATTCTGCTTAAATGAAAGTGTCATTCACTCAGTGTTCTTTCACTTGTGCTATTTGCTGTGACTAAATCTGCGATCAAACATTCTCAGTGATGAACGGTAATAAATCTAAACATGGATCTCGACTAAACTGATTGTAGTTGCTGAATAAATGCACTTGTGCAACCTCTGTGTGGCAATACAAAGTCTTTCTTTGCTGATGCTTTAATAGAAAAAACATTTATGTAATTTGGAATTACAATTAGGAATTTATTAAAACTACTGAAATAGTTTTAATTTTTAAGACAATTTTCTTGTTTTCATAATGTAGACAGAGAGTGTTAATTTGTACGATAAATAGCCAATAATAAAGATGAGGTGAAATAAACTGTACGTATGAGACAACATTCTCTTGATTTCATAGATGAAAGTGCAATAATTCTGGTGAAATAAAATATTTCTTTTTTATAATTACAATTTTGAGCAAAATAATCATTATCATCAATTTATCCATTACAAAGCATGAATTTTTTCATTCACTAAAACACTAAACTTTAAAACTTGACTGAACAAAAACAGGACAAGGTTGACTAAATATGATAAAAACTAAAAAGCATTTGACACAAGATTAAGACTGAATTTAAAAATAGCTGACAAAATTAACACTAATTGGCAGATAACCCATGTCCACTTGGTCTGAAGACTGGTTGCTTTTAACATGTTGCCATTCTATGGTGACATTGCGTGAAAGTAATGAAAATAAAATCCCTTAGCCACATTTGTATGGCACTTCTAAAGATTTAGTCTTAGTCTGTCCTATAGTGAGGCAGAGCATTTGTACCTCTATGCTCAGCGTGATCGGCTCCACTCCTCTCAGAGAGTGCCGGTCAAAAGGATCAAAGTTGTCATCTCTCATGATTGGCGGCTGCAGCACGTAACCGCTCCTGCCGTTCAACATGAAGAGCGCTTGATTCATCTGCATCGGCTTATCTACAGAGAGAGGATTACACTGTTAGACGACAGGACTGATGCCCCTTTTCCACCAAGTCAGTTTGAGTGCTGGTTCAGAGCCAGAGCCAAGTTTCATCAAATCAGTTCTTTGTCTTTCGACACCCAAAGCACCAGCTCCAAATCAGGAAAAGTGGTTCAGAAGTAGCACCAAAAATGTGCTGGTCTAAAAGTAAGAACCACTTGCATCAGGGGCTGGGGGCGGGGTTACCGTGATCAACAAGACAAACAGAAATTTGTGAATGCCATTTTTGAAATAGCAGCCAAAATCGATGGACGTGATTTAGCCGAAACAGTGGTCCGTGGAGGATACAAACTGCCTCCTTGCACTCTGGTCCTCGGAGAGTGATTTGGAGGGTGCTTCACGGACGAAACCAGTGTTAAAGCAAATTCAGTAGGTTTGCAAAGCCATGAATATCAATAGTAAACTAACGTCCACCATTGATGGTGTGTTTGTGTTTGGCGTTGACGCACTAGCATTGCTGGGAAAGATGAGACGTATACACTACAGTGACATAAGACCTGGCTCTGTGGTGGCTCTCTAGCCTGTGGAAAGGCAAACTGGTTCTTGGAACCAACTCCGAACTGGCAATAGCACTGGCTCTGAACTAGCACCCGGTTCATGCTGTTGGAAAAGGGGTATGAGAGAAGGAATCATGGCCCTGTAATCACCTGCAGTCTGGAAGTTAAGGGCCACTAGCTGACTGCCACACAGCCACATGGGTAACGGGTCATAGTTGGATGAGTCCAGGCGCTGACCGCGCGGGTAGATACGAGAGAGTTGTAGCCGATTGTACTGCAGAAACTTCTTTCCTTTGATGCGGTTCACGTACTTCTCTGCTTTGGTCTCGGGAAATGAGGACATGTCTCGGAAACAGGCCCGCTCCGTCCCAATTTCTGTAAGAGACAGAAGATGCCAGGGTTTATGTTAAGGAGTTACTTGGTTTTGTATATTAAAGCAGTGTTTCCCAACTTGAAACCGCATTATTCCCCATGAACCGCATTATTAGACCATTTTCTAAGGCTGCACGATGTATTAAAATCATACTATATACTATTGCTATTGTGAAATCACATAAACTGCAAGTCAAATAAATGTGTGCTCTGTGGGTTTAATATATACACACATCCGTGTAGGTTACGTTCGTCTCAGAGCGGCTCTGTTCACAATAAATGCTGCTCCACTTGAACTGTTATCATTTACATGCATTGGAGCGTGTCTTTTAACAGCAGATGGTGCTCTAGACTAGTTTTTAACCGCACACTCAAATGCTCACGAAGAAGAGAGCTCGTGCATTCGGCTGAGTCTGAGAATGTATTTGCACCTCAGAACGCTTTTATGACGCAAGATTAATGTAAACAGCACACTGCAAACACCCTTGTAATTGGCTTCAACCTTTTTGAACTTTCTGAGTGATTACAAGTATGGCTGTTTCTAAAGCACACAGTGCCATCTGCTGTTAAAAACTAAGCTCAGAATCGATCAGAGAGAAAATCACGATGCATTCGGAAAATCTCAAAATCTATTTAGAATCATTTCTCAATTCTCGATTGAAGTGGAGTCAGCGCTACAGCCGATTACGAAAAACTCACATTAACATGCCAATATACTAAACTTAACTGACTTTAGTATAGGTCAAATTTATCTTTTACAATATCTGTAAAACGTTGTGAAAGTAAAAAAAAAAAAAAAAAAAAAAAAGTACTCCAAAGATGATGTTGGAAAACATCCTGAAGTCAAAACACCTTCAACAGCAATAGCTGGTATGATTAAAAAAAAAAAAAAAAAAAAAAAAAAAAAAATGGTATCTAACTATATAGTGGCCGAAGCAGAATCAGGTCAATTTTCAATATAAATACTATGCAACATGATGAATATGATTTGATTTTAAAACAGTCTAACAAGATGCTCTCAAGGAAATCTAATAGCCAAATAAACTAATTGTGTAACCCCTACTTGACAGTAAGAAAGCATTAAAACAGTTTTAATAGCTCAGATTTAAACATAAGTGCAGAATGATTATTTCCATAAATCAGTTCAAACTGTCAATTTTATTAACTCAGACTCAATGATTTATCATCACTCAAAAATGTTCATGGAAGCCTCTGTCTGCCAATAACATGCATTAATAAAAATAAAAAAAAACTATATGCAAGTAAACATTGGTGTTTATTGCCATGTATTGTAATATTTTGTGCATATTAAAAATAATATAGTATTAATTTAGTGAGAAGTTAATTATTTAATTAGTGTCAGCTTTGCACTATTTTAACTTTATTGTACAATGTTTGTATTGGTCAGGATTATTAAAACCAATTATACTCTTAGTTTATCAATTGGTGTTTTTTTCTTTTCTTCAAACAGAGAACAACTAGATTTAATATTCTGAACAAACAAACATTGTAAAATGAGGTTTAAAAAAAATGAAAAATTAGAGATTTTAAATATATGACCCAGTCCTAAGTGTTAAAAAGTACATTAGGCCAGTGTTATTTTAGTATCACTGATATACTATTATAGTTTTTGTTGATACTTTAAATTAGATTTAATCTTTTTATTTTCTGTTTCATTTTAAGTAATTTTATAAATTGTATTAATTCTATTAGTTTTTTTGTATTTTATTTTTATATTATTTTATATTTATATTATATTTTTATTTTATTTTTTGTGTTTTATTTATTTATTATTCCAAGAAATTATTTTATTATTATTATTAGTATTATTATTATTGTTTTATTTAACGACAATAACCCTCTTTAGGACATGATATGACATGAGCTGAAGAATCCCTTTCCACGAGGCATCGATAAGTCTGAATTTAAAAAGTGTTGGATGTCTTACTGTCTTCATCAAAGGGAACAGGGCGGCAGTAGATGACAAGGTCCGACAGCTCTAAAGCAATCTTCTTTCTTCTTTCCATCATTTTACCCTCCTCAATCTGAAGGAGAACAATCGTTACTCATATCAAACACATTCACACAGTCTATGGGAAAAGCAAAAAAATAATAATTTTAGATAAACTTGACCACATGATTTCCAAGCACAAGTTTGTTCTAGCATCAAAGATAGCTCAGAGATTTAGTAACAGGTGGTCACGGTCAGTTACTGTATTACTGGAGGAGGAGGAGATAAGGCGCGTACGGCAGGACGGACCTTAGCTTCAGAGGTCATGGTGACCTCTCGAATCTTCACCACCCAGTCCTTCAGCTCCTCCTGTGAACTAGCGGCAATGTCCAGAACTGGGCCGGTACGGGGCGAAGCAACGAGGACCAAAGAGAAGACGAACTGTCTACTGCCCTTCCCTTCTGGTCTGACCACTACAACAGAGACAAGATACACATGCAAGTATTTCAAGTCAACATGAAACAGCATTTTACTCCTGCAATCTATATATTTCTTAATGAAACATACAATTATACACATTATACAAGGGGAAAATGGATTAGCATCACTTAATTTTATTCATCAGGAATTGGTGAATCAACTGAATTTATGGTCAAAAAAAGTCTCTATATGGCAGGTGATTGAAGGGGAGAGGATGAAAATAATAGGTTTTAGTTAGCTGAAAACGAAATTTGTTTTAGAAGTGCAGTAAGTTTGTTTTGATCAAAGATTATGAAGACCAACATTTTCTCTTTTTGGAATAAATAACATGCACTGTTGATCCCTGCACAATAAAACCAGGAACGTGTTAAAAAAGGAAATGGTATCAATTGTGTCACGTTAATTTCTAGAAGTTAGATAGAGCATTCAGTGATACTGCACAATAGACCGCAAGTGTGTGCTGCATCCAAAGTAGGGCTAATCCAGCGCTAGGCTAAACCTAAATACAGGACTGCCGAAGTTAAACTGTTAACTTAAACCTGTTTGATATCACTGTGTTAAAGGGGACCTATTATGCTAATTTTCAAAAGATGTAATACAAGTCTTCGGTGTCCCCAAAATGTGTCTGAAGTTTCAGCTCAAAATACCCCACAGATCATTTATTACAGCTTGTCAAATTTGCCTCTATTAGGCTGTGAGCAAAACCACACATTTTTTGTGTGCGTTCCTTTAAATGTAAATGAGCTGCTGCTCCCGGCCCACTTTCCAGAAGAGGGTGAAGCTTTAACAGCTCATGCATCCGTTGCTCAACAACAACAAAGCTGGAGAATCTCATGCAGCCAAAGTGAGGCAACGGTCAGTAATGGTGTTCAGCCTTACATTGTTCAAACCGAAGTCGGACACTGATGGAGAGATTCCGGAAGAATTTACAACTTTTAGAATGAAATTGGATGTTTCTGAATGATTAGTGGATAAATGTAGTTGTGTAATCAACTCCTTAGCAACTACATACATACATATAATACATAATACATAGAAATAATATGCCTCCTCTGGTTGAAGAATCTACCTGCTGCACAAACTGCCACATACTTCTACAAAGGATTGCAGTTCTTGAAACAAAGTTTCTTTCAAGACTACCAAACCAGAAGGAACACACAACAGAGCTTCGTCATGGACGTCCTCAACACACAGTCGGTGAGTCCCATGAATCTAACGCCCCTAAACAGACCATACTGAGTGCCGAAACTGATCAACATTTTAATCCATGGCACAAACAGGGAGCGAGACCCAAAGGCACTCGAGACATCAGATTGTCACGGGTATCACATATTGCAGTAGCATCCTCTACCCCAAACACTAGCTCCCTACCACTGCCAATACATCTGGAGAAAAGATCTGAAGTGTTAATGAATGTGGGTGAGGAATCTCCAGACATGATGAATGTGGGTGAGGAATCCCCAAACATGATCAGACACAGATCAAATCAGCCAGAAGCTAACACCGATGCTAACTGCCACTCAAGTTCGAGCAGACAGTGGCACTCAGCTCAGAGAGCAGCCGAGCCCAGGACTCTGATAGTGCGTGACTATTATCAGAAACATTAACAGCAGGGATACAACTACATGCTGCCTTCCACAAGCAACAATTTCTGATGTAAACAGGGAACTTAAGAGCATTCTGATGAAATATAAAACTGACTAATCATCCATGTGGGGAAGAATGACATTCGGAAGGAGCAGTCCTTAAAAGGGATTTCATGAACTTTTTGAAATGCTTAGAAGACTAAAAGTTCAGTCATTCATCAGTGGACCACTCCCAGCAAGAGGAACAAATAGATTTACACGGTTGCTTGGGCTTAACACGTGGCTGCAAAAAAAACCCTGCAACTTAAAGGGACTGAATTTCATCGACAACTTCAATCTTTTCTGGAGTTAGAGACAAATGTTCACTCATGATGGCCTGCACTCAAACAAACTGCGCTCAAGAGTGCTAAAGGACAATATCTACTTCTGCCTCCATCCTTCAGCAGTGTGTGCAAATCCACTCAACCTGAATGGCACAAACACACCTGGACAGAGTACAACTGACCACAGGACTTCATTTCAGCACCTGAATGGACATGCGGTTGACACATCCCACAAGGTCAATGATAACACCACGCAGCCACAACAACCACTGCTCACGGGCACAATCCTGACTGAGCCCTGCCCACAGAGCTCACCAAGAGACAGTGACGTATTAGAAAAGTGCTCCAAGATTCAGGACCCAAGGACAACTTTCGGGAAAACAGCCAGGGAGGCCAGGACAACATATTACAGCCTCTGGTAACACCAGAGCAACAGCCCCTCTCACCGGACACGTTATCCCTCTCTCCAGCATCCCCTCGTCTGTGCTTCTCAGAGAAAATGGAGGAACTGGTGTATGCTGGAACCAAACTCTCCCACTCTTTTGCTGCGAGTCCCCAGATATCAACAAAAAAGCGAGCCCTGAAACCACCAAAGCCTGTGGGCCCAGCTCGGCCTCCCCCTCCTCCTGCGAGAGCTCTTCGGCCCCTGCCACGATGCCAGGGCCCTCACCCTCCTCCATCTGTTCTAGGTGAACCAAAAACAACCGATAACAGCTCTAAGTGATGTGTGTCGGGTCCCCGCTATGATAACAGCAACTTTATCAAATGTTTACAGAACAAGCCGGAACTCAGTGTGCCTGTTGCTTTCTCTATTTCTGTTTTATTACGTGATAGAAAGCCTAAGGCCTTCTCAAACCGTTTGGCAAACGCATTTAATCTGCTACCTACTACATGTCAAACTAAGATTAATGTAGAGACAGAAAGTAAGACTGTTAAGTTAGCACTTTTAAACATCCGTTCACTTAAAAATAAATCACTTCTAGTCAATGACTTAATAACCACAAACAACATAGATTTTATGCTTCTAAATGAAACATGGCTTGAAGACAGTTGCAGTTCAACAATCCTGAATGAAACAGCCCCTCCTAACTTTACTTTTATGAGTGTCTGCAGAGCTGTTAGGAGAGGTGGAGGTGTAGCTGCTCTATTTAAAGATGTCTATCAATGCAAGCAAGTGTCATATGGTGATTACTTGTCTTTTGAATACTTGGGTATTGTGTTAAAAAGGTGCTCCCTCGCATTCTACTTATAATTATTTACAGGCCTCCAAAATACTCTCCAGCCTTTGTTGAGGACTTTACAGAACTGTTATCAGCAATTTCCTCAGAGTTTGACTGTTTTTCTATTACTGGGGATTTTAACATCCACATAGAAAATGCAGAATCCAATATGGCAAAAGAAATCCTAACAGCTTTGAATACTTTTGATCTGACTCAGCATGTACATGGACCCACACACAATCGTGGACACACTCTAGATTTAATTATAAGGGTCTAAACATTTCATCCATTGTCATTAAGGATGTAGCGCTATCTGATCGTTTCTGTATTTTCTTTGATATATTGATCTCTGACTGTTGAAGTTAGATCTATCTCGGTCAAAAAGCGATGCTTAAATGAGAATACTAGTGCACTGTTTATGAAGGCTATATCTTTAACACCTAGCATATCTGCAGACTCTGTTGATTTTCTCCTTGATTCTTTTAACTCAAAAGTACAGAATGTTATTGATAACATTGCTCCTGTGAAAGTCAGGAAGAAGAGTGGCAGACAAAAAGCACCATGGAGAAACTCAACAACAGTGCAAAATATGAAAAGACAATGCATGTGGCAAAAGACAAAACTTGAAATCAACTATAACATCTATAAAGATATTCTTCATGCTTTCAATGCAGAACTAGGCAAAGCTAGACAGACCTTCTTCTCAAATATTATAAACAGAAACTTAAACAACACCTGCACTCTTTTTGCTACTGTAGAGAGACTAACAAACCCCCCAAGTCAGATTCCCAGTGAAATGCTCTCAGACAGCAAATGCTGTGAGTTTGCTTCCTTCTTCTCTGAGAAAATTAATAATATCAGAAAGGTGATCAGCATATCCTTGAGCTGCACTGGGGTCAAACAGATCAGATCACAACCTCAGAAATGAGCTATTATGTCTGTTTTCGAAGCAATTGATGGCAACATTTTGGAAGAAACTGTACAGCACCTTAAAACATCTACCTGCGCCCTTGACACACTTCCCACATCTTTTTTCAAAAGCGTGTTTAACTGTTTAGAAGCAGATCTCTTAGAAGTGGTAAATGCCTCACTTCTCTCTGGGACTTTTCCAAAATCCCTGAAAACTGCAGTTGTTAAGCCCCTCCTGAAAAAGAGCTGGATAACACCATATTGAGCAACTACAGACCAATCTCAAATCTTCCTTTCATTGGCAAGATCATTGAAAAAGTTGTTTTCAATCAGCTGAATAAGTTCTTAAGCTTAAATGGATATTTTGACAACTTTCAATCTGGTTTCCGATAGGGATGCACCGATCCGCCTTTTTCACTTCCGATACCGATCCCGATACCTGGGATTCAGTATCGGCCAATACCGATCCGATCTTCAAGTAATAAGAAAAGCGCTAAATTACCTAATAAACTGTATGCCTCACATAGGACCGTGGCGATCGGCATGACAACCGCGCCACCGCGGTCGTGGAGTGTCACCGGCGGTAGTGTGGCCTGTAATATATAATCTCAAAGGTCGGGTTAACCGAGAATTTTCCGTTATTGATGGAATTTTTTTTAGCAGTGAAGGAAAAAATCTGCAGCCTGTCCGTCATTTTGACAGATTACGAGGCTGATGTAACTTAACTGTAATTCCCACCCCTGTCCAGTAGGTGGTGAGCACGCTCCAGAGAGCGCGAGTTCAGTCTCCAGAACAAAATGAAAACGATGCCTTTGATTACACACACCCAGTTTGTCCATTTTATTATATATTATAATACTTATGCTTACATAAAGTTTCTAATCCGTTTTGTTTTAAATAGTTTTTATTTTTGTTGTTGCTGTTGACTATAAGTTTATGGTCAATGAATGGCTTTTCCTACGTGACATTGTTTACAACACTGATTGAACTGACGTGATACAGATTTCGGTAAACTACTGCAACTTTCATCATATTTTTTGATTTTCATTCATGTTTATTTCCTTCTGTAGAGTAGTAAAGAAGAAGAGATGATCACGTTCACTCACGATCCTCAAAAAGTGTTGAGATGAGATGTAAGATGAAAACTGAAAAGTGACGCAGACTTTAACTTTTCATAATACTTTCTTTTCATAATATAAATAATTGCATAGCCTAGGCCTATTTGTTTATCTTATACGTTTGTGAATACATATGAAAATGTGGACGAAATCAGAAGCTATTAAATGTCTTATAATTAAAATATAAAAATTAAAATGATGCAGCAACATATGATAGATAGGACAGAACAAAAAAAAAAAAGCTATTAAACAATCATTGCGCAAAAGTATTATAATATGAACAGCTCCCATACAAAGCGGCACAAAGCGCTTATGCGCATCCCGTGTGCAGAATGATGCGATTGAAGCATCATGGAGTCACAGCACGCAGCGGCAGCGCTCCGCAGTGAAAAAGCACAAAAGCACAAAGTGAAGATATACTGATGCGTATTGTATTACCAGTATCTTGATTAAGTATAATAATAGAAACATTGATTCATCTTGGAGAGTGTTTCATTGTGTTGACTGTCGTAACCGAACGCGACACGCAGTCTGAATGCTGAATGGAGAATGACTGACAGCCGCAGCGGAGGGAGGCATTTACGTGAACTTTAATTTAACAACTAAAATATTTATCTGTACCTCAAATTAAACTATGGAATGGCTTCAGAACACTTGGAATAAAATGCACAGAAACTTTATGGTGCTTTTTAATGTGTTTGTGCCTTTTGTAGAGCTTAACAATAACACAATAGTACACGCACAGTATCGGATTTTGGATCGGCCCCGTCCTGCCGATACCCGATCCGGCAAAAATGGCAGTATCGGAGCCGATACCGATCTGTTTTCCGACCTCATCACAGCACAGAGACAGCACTCATAAAGATAATAAATGATATTCGCATAAACACAGATTCAGGTAAATTATCAGTGCTGGTTCTACTCCACCTCGACCTGCATTTGACACTGTCGATCACAACATGCTTCTTGACAGGCTGGAAAACTGTGTCGGGCTTTCTAGGATGGTTCTTAAATGGTTCAGGTCATACTTAGAAGGGAGAGGTTATTATGCGAGTATCGGTGACCATAAGTCTGAGTGGACATCCATGACATGCGGAGTCCCTCAAGGTTCAATACTTGCACCCCTCCTGTTCAACCTATATATGCTGCCACTGAGCCAAATAATGCGAAAGAACCAAATTGCATATCACAGCTATGCAGATGACACCCAGATTTACCTAGCCCCATCACCTAACAACTACAGCCCCATTGACTCCCTGTGCCAGTGCATTGATGAAATTAAAAATTGGATGTGCCTAAACTTCCTTCAGTTAAACAAAGACAAAACTGAAGTCACTGTGTTTGGAAACAAAGATGAAGTTCTCAAAGTGAACATGTACCTTCACTCTAGAGGTCAAACAGCTAAAAATCAAGTCAGGAATCTTGGTGTGATTTTGGAGTCAGACCTGAGTTTCAGTAGCCATGTAAAGACAATAACTAAATCAGCGTATTATCATCTCAAAAATATTGCAAAAATTAGATGCTTTGTCTCCAGTTAAGACTTAGAGAAACTTGTTCATGATTTCATCACCAGCAGGGTGGATTATTGTAATGGGCTCCTCACTGGCCTTCCCAAAAAGACCATAAGACAGCTGCAGCTCGTACAGAACGCTGCTGCTAGGATTCTGAGCAGAACCAGAAAACATGAACACATTACACCAGTCCTCAGGTCCTTGCACTGGCTTCCAGTTGCATTTAGAATTGATTTTAAAGTACTGTTACTTGTTTATAAATCACTCAATGGCCTAGGACCCCAATACATTGAAGTTATGCTCATAGAATATAAACCTAACAGATCACTCAGATCATCAGGATCAAGTCATTTAGAAATACCAAGGGTTCACCTTAAAGCAAGGAGAGTCTGCTTTTAGCCGTTACGCCAGCCGCAGCTGGAACCAGCTTCCAGAAGAGATCAGATGTGCTCCAACAGTAGCCACATTCAAATTCAGACTCAAAACATATCTTTTTATCTATGCATTTGCTGAATGAGCACTGTGCTATGTCCAAACTCTTTGCATTTTATTTTATATGTATTATCTTTTTATTCTTAATTCCTTTTCCTGTTTTTATTTCATTTTTAATGCATTTTATATATTGTATGTATCATCTTGTTATTTCTGACTTTTAATGCATTTTAAATATTGCTGTCTGGTTGAAGGAGCTGGGAGAATTAGGAAGAATGCATTTGTGATTAGGTTAAAATTTGGGGGACAAACCATGGGGAAATTTGAGCTGTGGTGCATGGTTAAGATATCTCTGGATTACAGTCAGGACACTTTCCAAAGGGCGAAATTTCCAAAGGGGAAATTTGAACTGCATTGCATAGATTTCTCCGGAAGGGGGATTAGGGCTGTGTGGCGCAGTTTGAGGTGTCTTGGCAAAAGGGGAGATTGGAACTTTGTTTATCAGTTTGAAGTGCCTTAACAGGTAGCAGTCCTGTCGTGTGAGGAAGATCCGTTTACATCCACTCTGACGGACAACAACAACAACAAAAAACTCCCTAAGACTTCCTAGCTCATCCATCCAGATAGCAAAATTCTGTTTTTACTGTTATTTCTATTCCTTATGTTCTATTTTTATTCTTCTTCTTTATGTAAAGCACTAGTGATGATATTTTTATTTTGTCATGATGTGGTGAACGAATTTATATATTTATATTAAGTGTTTATCTGCTATAGGCTATTGAATCATTTACATTTTCTCATTAAAGATTTGTGCATTTGTCAAAGATATTTATCGTGTTAATATTAAATAAATATTAATAAGACTTATTCATTTTGTTTTCAGGGATGAAAAAACAGGGATGAAATAATTTTTAAGTGTTTTAAGATGATTATTTGCTGTTTGCTTGTTTTTATTTTATTATGAGCAGTTTAAATAGGTTTTAACCCTATTATTTTAGAAATGTTTTTTAAATATCTTATTTGTTTTCATACAGAGAAACACCCGTTTCACCCGTTCAAGGCTTTTTTTAAATGGTTATTTTTATTTGACATTAAATAGCCTACATTACATAAAGTATTATTCGAAACAATTTGAACATGACAGAAATAATATGATCAAATATACAATCAAATGTTACCCATTTATTAATATAATGTTTAAATTAATTAAAAAAAAACTTAAATAAATCTTCTCAAACTCTAACGTTAAGTATTATTTGTAACAATTTGAACATGAAGGAAAAATATGATCAAATATACAGTCAAATGTTACACATTTATTAATATATGTTTGAATTAATAAAAAAAACTTAAATAAATGAATAAATCTTCTCAAACTCTGTCATTAAGTATTATTTGGAATGTGGACGAAGTAATTTAAAATAAAAACAGCATATAGTTTAGGGCTGCAACGATTAATCGCGATTAAGATTAAGATTAATCGCGATTAAAAGTCTGTGTTTATGTAATATATATGTGTGTGTTGTGTGTATAATAATTATGTACATATAAATACACACATTCATGTATATATTTAAGAAAAATGTATTATATATTTATATACAAAATATTTATGTTTATATGTAATATAAAATATATATATAAATATATACATTTATAATACATGCATATATTTCTAAACTTAATAATAATACTGTAGACATCGATCCAATCAAAATCCATGTAAGAAAATGGCATGTATAAGTGGCGCAAATATGACTGTTAAGCCCTGCCCCTCACTTCCACTCTGTGGCTGCGGTTCTGAAACTGCGGTTCTGGAAATGTGGTGCTGCGGGTCTGCAGCTGGAGACTATTGGCTCAACATGGCCTCGCCCCCTTTGTTGCGCATTCCCGGGGCAGAGTTCATGCCAATTTTAGGGTAAGAAATGTCACCAACCCGGAAAGAAGCTCGTTGTAGTCCGTACCAGTCTTTTGTTGTAGTCCTTAAAAAGCATTTTCCTATACAAGAAAATATCTCCCTTTGCATTGAACATTGAGCATTTTAATTTTGCAGATGTTGTTTATGCTCAAACAGCAACATTACACACTAACTAAAGTTAAAAAAGTGAAATCATAATCAAGGACCACTTTAAAAAGGTACACCATGTAATTTTTTTTGTTAGAAATTAACTTTAAAATGTCAATACATCATTAATCCTTCTTTCAAAATGTTTTTGTCTTACCCTGATTCACTATGGTGAGCCTATAATAAGTGTTTCTATTTTAGACCTGACAGGATGGTTTTTATGGGAAATTGCGTACATGCGTCTTGTGTCATCCATAAATAGAGAAAGGTTTCTCCAGCTACTTTGTGTATGGTGTGGGAGTGACAGAGGTTAGATGTCACAATGAGCGAGAAAGGTTTACATGGAGCAGCTATATCCTGAATCTCAGGGGATTCATCAGTTTTAAACAAACACAGAACAGAGGAGAGTCTGCTTGCAAAAGGAGAGCGCGACAGAGCTCGTAATAAACCCAGAATCAACATTGGCCTGGCTTTTCGGAGATGCTGAGATCTTTGAAATGTTGTAAAAGCGATGCAGTCATGATGGCGTTCTAACATTCATTCAGTTCATTGTAAAGCACTATCTATTGTGAAGGCTCATTTCATGGTTGTAGTAGTGCTGTGCTTATTCTCAAGGAAGTACTGTGTCTATTAATGGGTAAAGCTACAGTAACATCTGCAGCTTGAGATGCTTTCTAAGCTGAGATCTAAGCTGGTTTTATCTCTTAAGCCTAGTAGTGAATGCTTTTTGAGAACCATATTCATCCGCATAATAATAGCCAAAGCACAACCAAAACAATGTTCTTCTGCAAAATACATGGCGTTTTGTTTTTTAACTGCTAAAGGGCCAAAAGTAACAGTGTACCTTTAAATTAAACCACAGTTAACACATTTATCTAATTACACATTAAAAACGGGAGAACTTTTACTTTAAAATTTTAAAAGACTGAATGCAAAGTCACCATGAAATCAAAATCAATAATACTTATTTTTTATGGAATATTGCATTATTATTAATGATTTATCCGTGCACATCATGATTTATTCTTTCTTTAAATTCATGTGCCTCATAATCTTGAATCAAAATAACTTCCTCTCCCTCTTGCAGCAACATCTCTTTTCTGATGACGAGGGTGGGTCAACCTGTCACTCACATGAGATCCACCAATAGCAAACCACAACCATCAAATCAATTACACAAACAAAATCAAGTCCATTTGTTCTTGTTCCAGAAGCCGTTACTCTTGGTTATACATCACAACAGGGAAGAAAACACTATCACAACTTCCATTTCATGCAGACACTAAATCTGAAAGAAAACTAAATAAATTTATATTATATTATATATAGGCAAGTATATTTATTATATGAAATATTATAGCTAAATAGCTAAACAACATTAAATTAATCATGACTGGTCTTTGTAAGGGCTTCAAACAGGGATCTGATAATGAGTGTATATCAGGGAAGAGGAACACACACACACACACACTCACCGATCTGACAGGAAGACACGTCCACACTTCCTCTCAGGAGATCTCCCAGAGGACTGTTCTCTGTGGCCTGCTGAGAGAGAGAAAAAGGGTAAAAGGTCAGAGCACAGAGCGGTGCGAGGAGCTCTGACATAACAGAACAACAACAAACACAAACACGCGTCTGACTGGAGTACAAACTGAACTCACAGATCTGTCAGGCTCCACGGCCGTCGGGCTGATTTCCTCAACATAATTCGCAGGGAACCACAGTTGCTTCTTGCCTCCGCAATCTCCCTTCCACCTGTGTGGAGAACAGAAATAGACACGTTTATTTTCAGGTTTTTCTGTTGTGAACTAAATCAACACTGAATGACAGAAACGGCCCAGACAGGCTTCAAAAACAAAAAGCAGGTAAAAATAGGCTTTGGCAAGTAAATGGCTAGTTAAGATTAATGTTTTAGAAATTCAAACAGTGCATGACATAGACATCAATATAAAAATGAAAAAAAAAAAACAATGTCAGGGCTCAACAATCAGTGTTGTGGGTAACACGTGGTACGTAATCAGATTACTTTTTTCAAGTAATGAGTAAAGTAATGCATTACTTTTAAATTTGACAAAATATCTGCGTTACATTTTCAAAAAAGTAATGCAAGTAACTTTGTTTTCCCATTTATTGACTGACAGCTCTCCTGTCTCCATGTTGACAGAAACAGAGAGCTTACAACCCAAGAGGCGACACTTTGATACTTTTTGGCTAACAACCACTAGATGGCGCTCCGGTAGCGCGACCGCCATTATGGGGTGAAAATACCAACTGGACCATAGAATCCTTCACATCTTACGCACCCAAAATCTGCAAATTTCACTGCCAAATCAGAAGCGCAATAGAACAGTTTTTTTAAATTAAAGTCACCAGTAAATTGTATGGCTCCTACAGTAAATGTTGTATCATCTTATATATGTTTTATTTTACCAGTTGTGGAATCCAACCATTCATCCATCTGAGGTAACGTAGTTAGTCTACTTTATTGAGTATTTCCATTTTATGCAACTTGACACATTTATTAATAGTAAATTAATAGTTAATAAATTTAAGATCATCATGTTTGCAGCGAACAATACATTTCAGACCTAGTGGAGTAATAGTAATAATATCTAGGTCTGAATTGAAATATATATATATTTTACGTTTTAATGGATCCCGCTACAAACATAATGATCTTATAATACATGATGTGTCCGTTATCCCATAATTCCCACTTTTGGACACTTTTGCTTTAACGGACATTAGACAACACTGCAAAATCAAGTTATTATATTCATATATTTATTGTCCAACATTACCATTTTTCCTGATGTATGTCCTTAATTTAATTTCATATGTTGGTAATAATTCAGTGTTTATAAGCCTTTTAAAGAATTTTAACCCAAACTGACTGGGTTTCTAGAGAGCAAAGGTCGTGTGAAAAAAGTAAGAAATAATTGTGTAAAATAAAGTGTAAAAAGGATTTGATGATCACTAGTGATAGTATTTTATTCTGTGTTGTCATCATTCAGGTTGGATTTTAGCTTTAATGTATATTATATTATATATATTTTATATATATATATATATATATATATATATATATATATATATGAGCGCCGGTGTTGCAATGGAACGTTCCATTGAGTTTCGCTTCTTGTTAGTGTATATTCTTTGCTGGAAGGCAAGCCTGCATCCTTTAGCCCACAAAAATGTAACGGCTTAATGCTAACGCCCCGCCCCTGGCGGTATGCAGGGAAGGAGACCACAGGCTGTTTTATGAATGGAAGTCAATGGATGAGAGGCTTCACTAGCTGATTAAACAGCTTTTGTGGGGAAATAGCTAATTATTTAATTAATCAACAGCCTGTCTGCCAATCTTCAGCATGTTTTACACTAAACAATACTTTCGTTGGGAACTATATGTAGATTTATCTTGATAAAAATGTATTTTTTAAGAGAAGGCAGACTAGGGAATGTTGCAACTGACGTCACTGCCGTTACACAATAGGCTGCGAGGTGAGCACGTGATTAAGTTAGCCGTTATGCTTTCTCCAATGGTAACAGATATAGACCCTCTAGAATTGCAGCACAGCTGAAAGGTTTGTTTGAGCTGCGCCCTCTACTGTACAGGTGTAAAGTTGAATTTCATTCAGCCTGAGGCTTATTCAGTTCACTTTTGGTGTCAAAGGGCCTTTAACATTTGCCAAAAATAGATTTTTTGTTGTTAAAAAAAACAAAAACAAAAACAAACAAGCACAGCCCAGAAACAAGTATAGTAACACATTACTTTCCATAAAAAGTAACCAAGTAGCACAATATACTTTTTTAGAGAGTAACACAATATTGTAATGCATTGCTTTTAAAAGTAACTTTTCCCAACACTGACAATAATGACAACAACGGCCCACTCACAACATGAATGACAGCTATAAAAATAACTATATTAGCATCCACATCAACAAATAATATTGTTCTGTTTATTCATGAGCTGCAGTTTTGTCGTCTACAGCTTTAAATGCTGGAGCTCTTTAAAGTCGAGTGGATTATGATTGGCTGTCAATGTTTTTATTGTTATTTATCATCAGCTGGACAAAATCATTCTGAATCCACTATCAATATCACTCGATTGCAGTGATATTGTTTCTCTGTCATTATCGGTATAGTTCTGGTTTGGACATCACTATTCTCACAGAATCAGAATGATTATTAAAAATCATCGGTGTATAGTTATAGTTGTCACAGACAAACAATAATCACTGGAATCACTTTCAGAATGATTTTTTTTTACAGCTGATAAAAACATTGACAACCAATCATAATCCATCTTGCTTTAAAGAGCTCAAGCATTTAAAGTGACAGGTGAAAAAACTGCAGCGCGCACTTCTAATAAAACAGAACAATATCATCCGCTGGTGTGGATGCTAATGTATTTATCGTTACAGTTATCATTCATGGAGAGAACGGGTCTTAAATCTCAGGTCAGCGGTCTACCTTATTTAGCAGTGGTGTAATGTAACGAAGTAATAATACTTCGTTACAGTACTTAAGTATTTTTTGGGAGAATCTGTACTTTACTTGAGTTTTTATATTTCTGTCAACTTTTACTTTTACTCCACTACATTTCCTAAATAAATTATATACTTTTACTCCGATACATTTTCCCAAAGCATTTTCGTTACTTACTACAAAATAAAGTCGGAAGAACACAGACTGCGAGCAAGCATGTTCAAACAAGTGCTCGCACAACCGCTGTTGATTTAATTTTCCGGGTTGCGTCCGTTGCTGGAGCGGCTGAGAAGAGTGCGCTGTCATTATGAGACATTACGGCCTCTAGAGGCAAAATAAAACTATCACTGATGCCTCGTATGGTTTCTTTTGACACGTGATGTGAGGCTGCGCGCTGCACAGAGCGGGTCACTTCAAAACGATTTAAAACGGACAACAAAACGGTATGTTATACAATGTACACTACAGTACATGTTTTCATATCACTATAAGGTAATTAGTTTGTTGACTAGATGCTGCATTTGTGGAGAACAGTATGTTTGTCGTCGAGGCTGACATTAGTAGTAACCTCAAGCGGTTAAAACAATGTGACAAAAAAAAAAAAAACACCAACTGTTTAATGTCAAGATTGTTACCATTAATTTGCATTAGTTTATAACTATTTGTTCGCTGTTATGCATTCATTATCCGGCGAAGTTGCATATTTAAACTGTATTCTCATACAGCGACAGAAACTTAACAAATCAGAAACGTAGCCTATTCAATTTCAGTTTTTATCGGCACTGTAACATATTTTGATTAGATAATAATCAATTTTTTCTAAAATAGAGCCAAATAATGTGTGAAAGTACACATATAATAGACCCATGCTATGCCTTTGTGTGTAAAGATGGTAATTTTTAAGCATGACTGTTTGGATTTATATGAAATAGTAACATTTTACAATAAGAGTCCATTTGTAACATTAAATAATGTTAATAAAAGTATTGTTCATTTTTAATTTCATCATTTACATTTTAACATTTTAAAGTCTCTTACCTTAGTTATAATGCACTATAAATTAACATGAACAAATCATCAATGTATAATTAATATATTAGTATTTTTTATGTATAAAAATTACAATAAACCTTTAGCCAATTTAAAGAAACAAAATGTAAGAGAGTTAAAACTGAACACAATCTTGGTGCTCAAACTGTATATAGAACAATTTTTAATATTTTTTTGCTCCTTTTGTATTTTACATTTACTTGTACTTTTACTTTCAATACTTAAGTACATTTAATATCAAAAAAATACTTTTCATACTTAAGTACAAAAAATATCCCATACTTTAAAACTTTTACTCAAGTAACATTCTAAACAGCAACTTTAACTTCTACCAAAGTCATTTTCTGGCAAGATATCTATACTTTTACTCAAGTATGGTTTTCGAGTACTTTATACACCACTGTTATTTAGTAACATTATCAGAGTGAAAGTGTTACTTCTGTATTCTGTACTGTCTACTACACCTTGTTTTTGTAAAACCAAGTGCAAACTTAAAGGGGTGGTATAATGCCAATTTTACAAGATGTAAAATAAGTCTCTGATGTCCCCAGAGTGTGTATGTGATGTTTTAGCTCAAAATACCCCACAGATCATTTTTTATAGCATGTTAAATTTGTCACTTTTTGAGGGTGAGCAAAAACGCTCAGTTTTTGTGTGTCCCTTTAAATGCACATGAGCTGCTGCTCTCAAAAGGGGGTGGAGTTTCAGGAGCTCGCGTTAGCAGCGCCTCACATTACCTCACGCAGACTCACTGAAAATGTCAGAAACTGTTGCTGCTGAAATCATGTGACTTTGGCACTCTGAACAACTGATTCGAAACAAAAGATTCGTAAAGCTTTGAAGCAGTGTTTTGTAATCGGCCATCACTAGATATTGTTGAAAAGTCGTTACTTTCTTTTTTGGGCACACAAAAAGTATTCTCGTCGCTTTATAATATTAAGGTTGAACTACTGTAGTCACGTGAACTGTTTTAAATATGTTTTGAGTACCTTTCTTGATCTTGAGAGGTTTGGTGACATTGCTGGCAATGGAGGCCTCACTGAGCCATCAGATTTTATCAAAAATATCTTAATTTGTGTTCTGAAGAAGAACAAAGGTCTTACAGGTGTAGAACGATATGAGGGTGAGTAATAAATGACAGAATTTTAATTTTTGGGTGAACTAACCCTTTAACTAGAACACAATTTAAAAAAATAAAATGGTTTTAAAATGTTGTGGTGCTTTTTTCATGCTGAACTAGCAGCTGCGTTTAGATATAGTCTCGTACTCACCAGCCTCCTTCCTGTTTGTCCACATTTTGAATGATGGCATTCTTATTGAAGGAAAGTTCATCATCTCGCTGGGCTTTGTATTCATACATGGCTCGTACTGTGCACTGCTCACACACACAGGGATGTCACAAACTAAACCAAACATGATGACAAACGCTTTCTACATGCAGCTAGAGAGCAGAGTTACCTTAAACGTGGGCATTTGATTGGCTTCCACATAAAATCCAGGGTTACGGCCCTCATACAGAGATCCATAATCAGGCTCCTGCACACAGACACACAGAGGAAGAGCCTTCACTTCAACAACAATCCACCCAAAAACCACCTGAACAAAATGATCAGTTAATTTTTGGACATAAAGAGGAATGTACAGATGCACTCAAGAATACAGTATCTCAAAATAAATTTTAGCACTCACTGCAAACAGCCTGAACTGCCATTTTCTGTTCATTTTCTATCTTAAAGATCCACTGAAGTGCCTTGGAAAGCTCAGCTTTATTCAGTGTTGACGTAATTTCCAATGAATCAGGGGAGATATATATATATATATATATATATATATATATATATAGATATATATATATATATATATATATATATATAGATATATATAGATATATATAGATATAGATATATAGAAGCTACTCAACTTTTTTCAAAATGCCTAGATCACAGCTCGGCCATAGCCGTTGAACTCGTAAAGACCAATTTTACCCTTATAATCTCTAACCGTTTTTCCTCAATATTGCTTTAAAAATATAGCATTGTTTGTAGAATTCAAATGTGTCCGAAAGTTTTGTGGTCTGCGCCAACTTGCACATATGAACTGCTCTGTGCTCGTGTCTCTGGACCAGAGCAGACTGCGCTCACACTACAGTACATCTAAACTTATCCAGGTACATTTGAAAACATCTTTTTTCTCTGCGTTTCGTCCTTCGTCCACACTGAGAAGGAATTTTTGTCCTTTCAAAATGGAGCTTTTTAAAGACGCTCTCTGACATGGATAAATTCGAAAACGTTGTTTTGTGTTGTAGTGTGGACTGTGAAAATTGAGGTATTTGAAAACTATAACACGTTTAGTCATATGACACATATTGTACCAATAGATATCCATGTTTATAGTGGTATGTATTATTCACTTTCAATGTTGCTCAAGATTTCTTTGTACAATCTTCACATTACAATTCTGCAAATGATAGAAAATTTACCCTCAATTGCATTTTAGACCATATAATAAGTGTGAATGCACAAGTCAGTGGCAAGATATTTTGTTAACGATTTGATCGCGCCAGAAGAACAGCATGAGAACTTTAAGATGTCGGTCTCTCTGTATCATCTTTTTTTCTTTTATTTTAGAGCTTTTATTACGCATGCGCAGTATACGTCTTCCAGCGTTTCAGTGTGGATGTAATACGTTTGGAAATGCTAGTGTGGATGAAGATAGTTTTGAAATGAAATTTCAAAAATGGAATTTGCATAAAATCAGCCAATCCCATTAGAGCTTGGGATTTCAGCCACATCTTGACATTTCTGTGTGCATCAGACTGTAGGTGTGCAACCTGAGACTTGCAGCAGGCCTACATTATTTCTCTAGATACTAATTATAGGCTAACTGCTGCAGCTTTCAGAGGAACTTAAATGCACCGGTCACAAAGAGCAGAAGGAAGTTAAGTCAAATTGGGTGCATCTCAGTCAGAAAATCTAATTTTAACAGTACCCACACTGAGCAAATGACTCAGGTATGAGGTACATCAAGATTTCGGCATGCATGCTGTCAGATCGCCTACATGCGTTGTTAAGTCCAGATTTTGAGTTTATACACACGAGTAGCACCAGGGAATGCTTTAAATTAATTATCAAGTTAGTTCTCTTGGTTATCAGCTTAGATATTCCATACTGGTGCATCCGTAAAGTGACAGTTCACAAATAATGTCTGTAGCCCTGCCCTCATGTCAATGACTATATGTCTTCTGTGGAACATAAAAGATATTTTGAGAAATGTCTTTGTTATTTGTCAATGGGCACTAAAAGAGGTTGGGTACAAAAAGTTCTACTAAATATCATCTTTTTGGTTGCACAGAAGAAAGTCATACAGAAGGGAAGTAAATGACAGAATTTTCATTTACAGGTAAACTGTCCTTTAAAGCACAGATTAGAGGAGCTGAGATGGATGTTAATCTAGATGTGTGTAGCTGCACTCACAGCAGTGCCAATCTTCTCCAGTGTTTCCTCATTGATGGGGTAGCGAAGCTTCATCTTGCGGTACAGTGGATGTTTCTCATAGTAACTGATTAAATCTACTAAACTGTCAAACTCAGAGGTGCCTAAAACCACCGTCTGTCCCTCCTGCTGCACACGGCAGTGCTTTATCTTGCCCTCCGCCCTAAGAGAGCAAACAAGAGAAAAAAAAAAAAAAAAAAAAAAAAAAAAAAGGAGAATGAGGAAAAACTACAGAAACAACAACACTAAAAACATGAAAGCAGGAGTCTGGATTTTACCGGAAGGAAATGGCGAAAGAGTTGTATTCTGTCCTCTTCCTAACGAGGAAAGCCCCGTCACGTGGGACTCTCATCAACATGTTTTCAGCGTGACTGCGGGACAGACACGCGTGGTACCACCTGCACGGAAAACACATGCTGAAATTAGACTGGGAAAACACAAGGAAGACAGGAAACGGCACACAAACCCCTGCTACACATCCACTGCCGTTATTCCCTGCAAGATGTGCCCTGCTGTTCACACGTTTGAAGGCAGTAAGACCTTTTGGTTACACTTTATTTTAAAAGTGTCCTTATTACAGTGTAATTATACACTTAAGTACAGAGTAATAATAAACAACTACATGCACTTACTATAGAATAAGGGTTTGGTTTAGGGTTATGTAGTTTTCATAATTTATAGTTATTACTATAGTAACTACATGTAAAATGTAACAAGGACACTAAAATAAAGTGTTACCGATTTTTTGTTGTTGCAGAAAGAAAGAAAGAAAGAAAGAAAGAAAGAAAGAAAGAAAGAAAGAAAGAAAGAAAGAAAGAAAGAAAGAAAGAAAGAAAGAAAGAAAGAAAGAAAGAAAGAAAGAAAGAAAGAAAGAAAGAAAGAAAGAAAGAAAGAAAGAAAGAAAGAAAGAAAGAAAGAAAGAAAGAAAGAAAGAAAGAAAAAGAAAGAAAAAGAAAGAAAGAAAGAAAGAAAGGTGCGGGTTTGGAACAACATTAGGGGCATTAAATGATGACATCTTTCATTTTGGAGTGAACTATCTTTTAAAGGTGCAGTAAGCAATTTCTGAGAAACCCTGTTTATGTTTAAAATCAAGCCAAACAAACACACCCCTCCCTTCATTGCTCCACCCCCAAAATGCACGAACACGCAATGCAAGAGTGGATGCGTCTTTACCGTAGCTGATGTGCATCAAAATAATGCTTGGTTAAAAACAAAGCGAAGATCACGAACAAACAACAAGGAAGAACAAAAAATGCTCCAGCTCCAGACAAACAATGACACTCAAAACTGTCCTGTTACTATAGCTAACATTACAACAACAGCAATCTTCGTTCTGTGAAACAGAGCAAAGCCAATGTTACTCGCGACGTGGCGTCCGTTTTCAAGCCTTCCCGCTCTCTAACGTCTCTCCAGTGCTGAAAATATTTTCTAATATTAACGCGGGTCCTAAAGCTCTGGCCTGATCAATAACCCTTCTTTTTCCAGTGATATTCCTCTGAGATTTTCTCTTTTGTAATGTCTCTCAGCCATCTCTCTTTCTACAGTCTTTCTTCAAATTTCCCTCTTGCTCACTCCCACCCCCCCATCATGAGTGGACACGCCCCTACCGCTGATTAGCTCTCTCTCCTCCACCTTCATGAGTAGATACGCCCCCTACTGCTGATATGCTCACTCTATCCTCCCACTTCATGAGTAGACACACCCCTTACAGCTGACTGGCCCACTCCCTCTACTCCCATGAGTGGATACGCCCCATACTGCTGATTGGCTCACTCACTCCTCCCTCTTCATGAGTGGATACGCCCCCTACTGCTGATTGGCTCACTCACTCCTCCCACATCATGAGTGGACACACCCCTTACTGCTGATTGGCTACAAGTGTGCTGTGCTGCTCGGTCTGATCCACTCTCAGAAATGGCTTACTGCACCTTTAAGAGCTTTCATTCATCAACTGCTCAGTTGTGAGCTGGGTGTGAGACTCACTCTTTGCTCTCGTGAGCGTTGGTTTGCGGCACTGGCTCAGTCAGCTTCATCTCAAACTCGTTGCAGCGCAGAGGCACCTGCTGGTAATGTGTGATGAGTGCAAACAGAGTGTCAAACACCAGGTTATCCGTAAGGTAGAACTTCGGGCTGCCGGCTTCCTGCCGAGAGTGGATCCTGCAGTGCTGAACGCGACCGGACCTCCTGAGGAGAGGGGGGGAAAAAAATACATTTTTATTTTACAACCATTTTAGGTTTCCAAATAAACAATCAGTCAACTACTACTCTGTGACTATGATGAGGCAACATTATTGTTGTTGTTACCAGAAGGACAGCGTGTAGTCGCCCACAAACGTCTCGCTCTCCCGCACCAGAAAGGAGCCGTCAGGCGCCCCAGTCTCCAGGCAGTACTCCGACAGCAGACGCTCTGCGATCTGACGCCCGTCACGTCCCGCACCCAGCTTACCGTGAAACCACTTCTCCGTTACATGCTGGTCCATGCCGTTACAGGTCTAAAGAACATACGTAAGATCACATGCGTTCACAGAAAACCATTGGTAATTTAGCCAGTGGTAGCACTTCTACCATTATAAAGTGAAAGTGGGCGACCAGTAGACTCATATGACGTTGCTGTGCTGTGTTGTCACGAAAGCTTGCATGCGTTTTAAGCATATCAGTTTAAGATCAAGTGATTTTAGACCACTGAAGCACAACAAGCAGTGAAAGAGAACACATAAAGCCGCTGCTCAGAGTGTGCGAGTACTGAACGGAGTTCTTTTTGCAATGTAATTGGGCTTGAACAATTAAATACACATACTAGCGTGTCAAAATGTCTGTCTTTGAAAGTATCCTCGTAAACAGTCCTTTATGTCTTAGTAGAGAAAGGAAAAGCATGCGTTATCAGTATATTGGATCTGTGCATTAGCTCTTAATGTGACAGCAGCCTAATATACCTGCTGCCATCTGTGTCATTATAGGGGTAGTTCACCCAAAATGAAAATTCTGTCATTAATTACTCACCCTCACGTAGTTCCAAATCCATAAGACTTTTCATCTTTGGAACACAAATGAAGATGTTTTTGATAAAAACAGATTACAGAAAGCTTTCAGATTTCACCCGAAGACATTCGGATTTGTGTTCCGAAGATGAACGAAAGTCTTAAGGTTTTTAAACGACATGAAGGTGTGCAATGAATGGCAGAATTTTCAGGTCTGTTTCATTTGTGTCTTTGTTCTATTGTAGTTTGTTTTCCAGTACACTTGTAATTCCTTTCTTTGTTCTTATTTTATTTTATTTTTTTTATTTTAGCATAAATTTAGCATACATTTTTTTGTGATACTGAAATTGGTGACAAGAATTATGAAACTTCAAATGGTATCAAATTTTGATATCATAAAAACCTTATTTAAAGCAAAAATAACTATATTGTGATATATATATCATTATCATAAAAATAAAATGACTCTTATCGTGATATAAGATTTTGGTCATATCGCCCACCCCTGTGAATTGTGTGAAAGTGAGCATGTTATTCTGTATCAAAAGTAACCACTAGTTTAATGAACTAATCGGAAACAAATTATTCATCAGCATTGAGGAAGTTACTTTAAAGTATTCTGAGCATATACCTTGGCAAAAAAAAAAAAAAAATGAATCGAAAGCAGCACAGGAACTTCTGGGGAAAGTGTGTTATAAAAAGTCCCAGGCAGAAACCTGGGGATTTTTTTGGACTAGTACTATTAGCTCTGTTTAACATTTTCAATGATGGCTCAAAGCATTATAAAGTTGTGTTTCAAATGTACAATATAGCAAAAAACGGTCACAACGATCTTGATACTTCAGGGAAAAAAAGGAGGTCACTTTATATTAAGTGTCTTTAACTACTATGTACTTCCATTTAAAAAAAAAAAATTGTTAGATACAATATACTTATTGTGTTTATGTTGTCTGTAAAACACTTGTGCTGCTATTGAGATAGAGATACAGGTAAGGTTAGGACAAGTTTAGTGGTATGGGTAGGGTTAAGGGTCAACAGTGTAATTATAGTTGTAATTAGAAATTAATTACAGCTCTAATTACATGAAGTTATTTTGTGAATATAAAGTACAATGTACACAATAAGTGCATTGTATCAAATGATTTATTTTATTATATAAATTATACTCTTTAGGATTAGTTCACTTTCAAATTAAAATTTCCTGATAATTTACCCATGTCATCCAAAAAAGAAATTACAGTTTTTGATGAAAACATTCCAGGATTTTTCTCCATATAGTGGACTTCAATGGCCTCAAAACGGTTGAAGGTCAAAATTAGTTTCATTGCAAAGCGTTCTACACGATACCAGGCGAGAAAAAAGGGTCTTATGTAGAGAAACCATCACTCATTTTCTAAAAAAAATTTAATTTTATACATTTTAACAATAAATGCTCATCTTGAACTAGAGGCCAATTCACACCGCACCGACAAATGGCAACAAAAACGAACGAACAAGTTGGCCGTTAGATTTAGAATTCTATGAGAGAAAACTCATGTTCACACTGCCCCAACAAACACCAACAAACGAGTCAAGTCTGACTGAGAAAATTCCAGAACTATATGTGTAACCATGTTAACAATGTTGTCAGGCAAGTTTATTAAATTAATAATATAGTATCATACAGTCCCCACCAAAAGTATTGGAACAGTGAGGACTATTCCTTTATTTTTTCTGTAGACTGAAAACATTTGGGTTTGACATCAAACAATTTATATGAGACAAAAGATCAACATTTCAGCTTTTATTTCCAAAAAACATCTGGATCTGATACACAACTTAGAAGATATAACCTTTTGTTTGAACCCACCCATTTCTCATGTGACCAAAAGTATTGGAACAGATTAACTTAAAATAGATTAAAGTGAATAAGACTTAATATGTATTTGAAAATCCTTTGCTTGCAATAACTGCATCAAGCCTATGACCCATTGACATCACCAAACTTTTGCATTCTTCTTTTGTAATGCTTTTCCAGGCTTCCACTGCAGCCTCTTTCAGTTGTTGTTTGTTTTGCGGGTTACTCCCTTCAGTCTCTTTTTTAGCAGGTAAAATGCATGCTCTATAGGGTTAAAGTCTGGAGATTGACTTGGCCAGTCTGAAACCTTCCACTTTTTGCCCCTGATGAACTCCTTTGTTGCTTTGGCACTGTGTTTTGGGTCATTATCTTGCTGCATGATGAAGGATCTCCCAATCAGTTTAGTTGCATTTTTCTGTAAATTGGCAGACAAAATGTTTCTGTACACTTCAGAGTTCATTTTGCTGCTGCCATCATGTGTTACATCATCAATGAAGATCAATGAGCCCGTCCCAGAAGAAGCCATGCAAGCCCAAGCCATGACATTACATTACCGCCACCGTGTTTCACAGATGATCTTGTATGTTTGGGGTCATGAGCAGATCCTTTTTTTCTCCAAACTTTAGCCTTTCCATCACTTTGGTAGAGGTTAATCTTTGTCTCATCAGTCCATAAAACTTTGCCCCAGAATGTTTGAGGCTTGTCTCTGTAGTTTTTGGCAAATTCCAGCCTGGCCTTCTTCTTCCATCTTCTGGTGTAGCCTCTGCACTTTTGATCATGAAGTCTTCTGCGGACAGTAGACTGTGATACCTTCACTCCTGCCCTCTTGAGGTTGTTGCTGATGTCACTAACAGTTGTTTTAGGGTCTTTCTTTACAGCTCTCACAATGTTTCTGTCGTCAACAGCTGATGTTTTTCTTGGTCTACCCATTCGAGGTCTGTTACTTAATACACCAGTGGTTTCTTTCTTCTTCAGGACATTCCAAATGGTTGTACTTGCTATGGTCAATGTTTGTGCAATGGCTCCGATTGAGTTTCCATCTTCTCTCAGCTTCACAATTGCTTGTTTTTCACCCATAGACAGCTCTCTGGTTTTCATGTTGGTTACACGTCTAACTATAAATGCAGTCTGCAAAGGCAAAACCCAAATCTGAAACTGAGTGCAGACATTTAGTGCTATTTATTGTTTGAATAATCAATGTAATAGGACACACCAGGGCAACAAAACACACCTGTCTGTCACATGTTCCAATACTTTTGGTCACATGAGAAATGGGTGGGTTCAAACAAAAGGTTATATCTTCTAAGTTGTGTATCAGATCCAGATGTAAATACCTGGAAATAAAAGCTGAAATGTTGATCTTTTGTCTCACATAAATTGTTTGATGTCAAACCCAAATGTTTTCAGTCTACAGAAAAAATAAAGGAATAGTCCTCACTGTTCCAATACTTTTGGAGGGGACTGTATATATTTTCATTGTATTAAAGTATTGAGGCAAAACAAAATACTAACCTGAAATCCGAAACACTGTAGCCATCGACCTATTGAGTTGCGTTGGTATACACGGTTTTTTAAATTTTTTTTTTTTTTTTAGCGCGACCCTTTTTATTAACGAGACCCATAAGCATATACAACCATGTAGCTAAACAAGCCAAAACGAATTATTAAAAAAAACGAAACTTGAGGTAAACCTGCATTGCTCTCATGGTGGTTATACCGTTACCTTTCGGTGAAGTAGAGCAGTGCTCTTGCTGACTGGCACGGATTGCACTATGGACTATTGTACCTTTTGTATATGTATATAGATTTTTTTAACTGTATTTTATTTTTTATAACGAACAAGCTGCGATGTCATGTTTCCAGTGCTTTGTTGTGTGTGTGAGGCGCGGGCACGATCAAACAGCTGTCTTTGCAGGGGACTTGCCTCATCGTCATGGCAACGGTTCGTGGCCAGGTCAGATTACGTCAGAGTTGGTTGACGTTTGTTGGAAAACTGTTCACACCGCGCAAACATTCCACAACCCGACAAACGCCGATTAAACATGTTCAGTCGGGTGAAAACCGACTCCGACCAACACCAACAAACGGGATATCACACCGATCCAACAAACTCCAACAGACGAGTTTGTTGGCATTTGTTGGCTGTTGTCGGTGTGGTGTGAATTGGCCTTAGCTCTCTTCTTCTCTATTAGATTTCCGGCAGTGTAGACACTGCTAAGTGTATTACTGCCCTCCTCAGGTCAAAGTTTGAACTAAATTGTCATATACAATATGCTAGTTCAAGTATATAACAATTAGTTCAAACTTTGACCTGAGGAGGGCAGTAATACTCTTAGCAGTGTCTACACTGCTGGAATTCTAATAGAGAAGAAGAAGAAGACGAAGAGAGCTAGTTCAAGATTAGCATTTATGGTTAAAATGTATATAATTTTATTTATTTTTTAGCAAATGATTGATGGTTCCTCTAGATAAGACTCTTATTCCTCGTCTGGTAAAACTGTAATTTTGACCTTCAACGTTTGGAGGCCACTGAAGTCCACTATATGGAGAAAACTGTTCTGTTAATAACCCTCTGCCAATCCGACTGTCCATGAGCGGGATACAAACATGTAGCAGTCCAATTTTTATAATTCATGAAAGCCCTGGAGCTTTCAAAAGTGACGTGTTTTAGCATTATCTGGTGGATATTTGCTGACAAATAAATGTGAATTTCTTGGCCCAGGTAACTCAGTCTTAACCCTAACCCAAACCCTCATTGTTCATTTACATATACTAAAGATATTGTGGGTTGAAAATTACACTTTAAGACATTTATTATCCACAAGGACCCCATTTTGAAAGCAGCTGAAAAACTATTACACTACTGAAAACTGCAGTTTAGCAGTGATGCTACTCACTTCCAACACTGGATTAGATTGTGTTTTCCTCACCTCTCTATGCTCCTCCTCATCCTCATTCCCTTGATTACTTGAAGTCTCCTCAGAATAATAGATCTTATTGCTGGTCAGAACAAAGAAGTGAGGGTACCACTCCTGTGAAGACAACAACAGTGTACATTCATCACGAGTCTGCCAGCAGATTCAACTCTCCGGTAAGAGTCGATGAAGAGGATCTCACATGGTTGATGGGATCCTCCAGGTACAGGATGCCGTTCTTGATGGAGTTGCTGATGTCGTTCTCCGAGTAGGGCGTTGAAGACGAGACCTCCTCATACGCACTTCCCTCAGCTAATTTCTTGTGCTGAACAGATCAAATCAACAATAAAAGGTACCTTGTTGAGAAACTGGCTACAGTAGCCAAAAATCCCATTTCCATGTAACCAATGGGCTCTCACCTTGATAAGGATCTTCCTCTTGAGCTGATTGGGTGAGGGGAGGCCGTCGGCTGAGATGTCCACTGCTTTGGTCAGGAGCATCTCTCCAAACACTTTCTTAAAGAAGGTGGCCATGTTTCTCTGCTGGACAATACTGCAGTGGTCCTCGATGGAGAGGATGATGGGATAGCTGCACGCAAACACACATAATCAGATTAATTGCATAACGCACATTCTTGAGAAGATCACCATATCAAAGCATCACACAAACACAGACGTCATGTGGGTTCACCAGGGAAACTCACTCAGACGTGACGAAGGCATGTTCTTTGATGGTGTTCAGCACATCGCTGAACTTGATCTTGGTGGTGAGGGTGTGACCGTGGTAGATGACAGGCATCCCATCAGGACCGTCCCAGCAGTCCACTGCAAAAAACAAAAAACAAAAAAAAAAACATGTTACAACCACCAGCCAGAAACACAAAAACACTCACATGCCACAAATCATAAAACAACAGATGTTGCTACATTAGTCAAGTCACCTTTATTTATATATCAATTTATACAATTGTTTCAAAGCAACTTTACAGTGAAAAACAGGAAAATAACGATCCAATGATGCAAACAGAGTTTAATTCTTCTGTGAAGCAGCTCTAAAAGACAGTAGTAAACAATCATAATTCTAATAAAGTCTAGTCTAATTCTAATAACTAAATACATAAAAAATAAAATGCACATCATTTAATTGTTTCTTTATTTTTTATTGTACAGGTTTGTAAAATTCAGAAAATGAATTAAAAATAAAGAACAGGAATAAAAAAAGGAAATAAAGAGAAACCAATTTTTAAAAAAAACAAACTAATTAAAATAAAAATAAGATTTTTTTTTTTTTTTTTACTTTTTTTTTACTTTTTTTTTTTTTAAATCATCCCAGAGCTAAAGGACACTAAAACTGCAGGATAGTTATTTATTTTATTATGCCACGGATAATGTAAACAAATTTCAGCTCCTAAAATAAATCAGAAAATAAAAATAAATAAAATTATAATTTAATTGTTATACATTTCTGTGCTTTTTTATTGTTATTGTGAAGGTCTGGTAAATTTAGAAAATGAATTAAATATGAAAATCAAAAGAAAAATAAATCAGAACACGAAAACCAACCAACCATAATAAACAAAAATAAAAAACATAAATTTATTTTTTTTTACTTTTTTTTTTTTTTTTAAAACCCAGAACCTAGGACACTAAAAGTGCAGGATATTTATCTATATTATTATTATTACTACTACTACTACTACTGGGAGAGAAAAAAAAAAAATTGTAAGATATATTATCCAATGCAATAACTGCAAAACTATTACCAGAATGTTAGTTTCTAGGTTTTTAATATTTTATTATCTACTTGTATATGAGCCATTCATCATTACTAATGATTAGCTGAGTGTTGTGTTGCGACTTACACTCAATGCATCTGCAGCCCATCCGCAGACAGCGGGCGTACGCCTCCAGAGACGACTCACTGGAAAACTGGTCTCCCGTCAGATAGCTAAAAATACCAACACACACGTCAGGCCTGTCTGCATTACTCCATACAACACATCAGTACTGGCACACACACCTCACACTCCACCATCAATAACCCTTTCACCTTTATTACAGATTATAAACAATGCAGATGGAAGCCACACAAACATTCTGTACAAACACGTTCAAGAATTCTTTCCATTCTGTCCGTCTTTTTGTTCCCTTCGAACTACCAAAAAGCTTTATAATCAAGTCATTCCGGTTAAACAAAAATCTCTTAACTGTTTTGAAGTCATGAGAGATGACAAAAGCAAAAAGCAAAAGGTTTGATACCAAACACATACCATACATAAAACACCCTAGTAACACTTTACCCATCTGAAACATCATATCATATGAAATGATATAGAAATCTATCCACTCAACAGGCCTTTTCAAATTCAGCGACATCTAATGCCAGTCTTTTTATTCAAGGTTTACAGGTTACTGACATACACAATTCACTTTCTCAGATGACTTCTCTTTGTTGAAGTTAACAGTACACATACACTGTTAACTAGACTACTGGATACAGATTTAAAAATTGAGATATTAAGTAACAATAACATTAAAGTGTCACAATTACCTTTTTTTTTACTCTGAGGTGAAAACGGGTTTCTATATTAATGTGATTTTCAACACATATGAAGTTAACTTAAAGCGATTTGCTTATTATAAAATCTTTCTCAAAGATATTAAAATAAGCAATGAACAGAAAATAAGCATAAGTAACTCCAGTGAAAATCTTATATACAACAATAATGTATTTATTTTTTAATAGGACAACATAATGACCGCAATATATAGGCTAAACATGAATTATCTCTGATTGCGAAAAAGAGTGAAATTATTCAATGCAGAGCGGCACAATAGTACTTATGCGCATACTGTGCACGTGATGATGCACTTTAAAAGCAAAATGAAAGAGTTTAGAGTACAAAGAGAAGAGATATTGTGCGTGTGAAACACCTAATGCATTGCATCTATTCAAAATTTTACCGAGCCTTGTTCATCAGGGTTTTAAATTCTGGTTACTGTGCATGTGAATAATGAGTTTCATTCAGTCCTCTACTCCAGTGCTCTCATCTAACAGACGCCCAACAACGAGGATCACACCATTCAGTCACCAATAAACTCCAGAAAAATAGTCCTTTTACACAAAAGCACAGACATTTGTGTTCAGATATTGCATAATGGGAACATTGTAACATCATAGAGAAGGTTGTGTTCACTAAAAACTAAATAATTAACTAACCCTTTCCCCATATAACATTTTGGCTCTTAGATTTGTATTGTAAACAACCACCTAAAACTAACTAGCAAACAAACAAACACTAAAACTAATTAACTACTTTATCTAACCAAACTACCAACTATCTATTTCCCCATCTAACAATTTGGCTATTTTGAAGGTTATAAAATGTCTCTCTCTCTCTCTCTCTCTCTCTCTCTCTCTCTCTAACTAACTAACTAACTAACTAACTAACTAACTAACCAACTATCTAACTAACTATCTAACTATCTATCTAACTATCTAAATAACTAACTATCTAACTAACTAACTAACCAACTATCTAACTAACTATCTAACTATCTATCTAACTATCTAAATAACTAACTATCTAACTAACCAACCAACCAACCAAATGTCCCCCACAGTCATTCTAGCACAGGATGTGCAATCCTGCTACTAGGAGCACGTCTCAACACCCCTGGTCAAACTTTTTTTTCTTTGAGGAAGACTGATTTTAAACACTTACTTTAAGTGTAAGGTAAAAGTATACTTACTTTACTTTACTTATTTTGGTTCTTTGAGGGAGAATAAAGCTACCCAACTAAATAATTAACCAACCCTTTCCCCATAAATTTTGTTTCTAACTAACTGACTGACCGGCTAACTGACTGACCGGCTGACTGACTGACCGGCTGACTGACTGACCGGCTGACTGACTGACCGGCTGACTGACTGACCGGCTGACTGACTGACCGGCTGACTGACTGACTGACTGGCTGTCGGTCGGTCGGTCGGTCGGTCGGTCGGTCGACTGACCGACTGACCGGCTGACTGACCGACTGACCGGCTGACTGACCGACTGACCGGCTGACTGACCGACTGACCGGCTGACTGACCGGCTGACTGACCGACTGACCGGCTGACTGACCGACTGACCGGCTGACTGACCGGCTGACTGACCGACTGACCGGCTGACCGGCCGACTGACCGGCTGACCGACCGACTGACCGGCTGACTGACCGACTGACCGACCGACCGACCGACCGACCGACTGACTGACTGACTAACTAACTATTTCCCCATCATCTAACATTTTGGTTTTATTGAGGGAGAACTAAACTACCCAACTAACTAATCAATCAATCAACCCTTTCACCATAATTTTGTTTCTAACTGACTAACTAACCAACCAACCAACTAACTATTTCCCCATCATCTAACATTTTGGTTTTATTGAGGGAGAACTAAACTACCCAACTAACTAATCAATCAACCCTTTCACCATAATTTTGTTTCTAATTAACTAACTGACTGACTAACTGACTAACTAACTAACTGACTAACTGACTAGCTAGCTGACTGACTAGCTAACTGACTGACTAGCTAACTGACTGACTAGCTAACTGACTGACTGACTGACTGACTAACTAACTAACTAACTAACTAACCATTTCCCCATCATCTAACATTTTGGTTTTATTGAGGGAGAACTAAACTACCCAACTAACTAATCAATCAATCAACCCTTTCACCATAATTTTGTTTCTAACTGACTAACTAACCAACCAACCAACTAACTATTTCCCCATCATCTAACATTTTGGTTTTATTGAGGGAGAACTAAACTACCCAACTAACTAATCAATCAACCCTTTCACCATAATTTTGTTTCTAATTAACTAACTGACTGACTAACTGACTGACTAACTAACCAACTAACCAACTAACCATTTCCCCATCATCTAACATTTTGGTTTTATTGAGGGAGAACTAAACTACCCAACTAACTAATCAATCAACCCTTTCACCATAATTTTGTTTCTAACTGACTAACTGACTGACTAACTAACTAACTAACCAACCAACCATTTCCCCATCATCTAACATTTTGGTTTTATTGAGGGAGAACTAAACTACCCAACTAACTAATCAACCAACCCTTTCACCATAATTTTGTTTCTAACTGACTAACTGACTAACTAACTGACTAACTAACTGACTAACTAACTGACTAACTAACTGACTAACTAACTGACTAACTAACTGACTAACTAACTGACTAACTGACTGACTAACTGACTAACTAACTGACTAACTGACTAACTAACTAACTAACTAACTAACTCCCCATCATCTAAAATTTTGATGTTTTGAAAGAGAACTAAACTACCCAACTAACTAATCAATCAACCCTTTCACCATAATTTAGTTTCTAATTAACTAACTGACTGACTAACTGACTAACTAACTAACTAACCAACTAACTACCCATCATCTAAAATTTTGATGTTTTGAAAGAGAACTAAACTACCCAACTAACTAATCAATCAACCCTTTCACAATCATTTATTTCAAACTAACTAAACCAACCAAATATTTCCCCATCATCTAACATTTTGGTTCTTTGAAGGAGAATCAAACTACCCAACTAAGTAATCAATCAACCCTTTCACCATCATTTTGTTTCAAACTAACTAAATCAACCTTCCCCATCACAGGTGCAATAGAGGGCCACAGGACATTGGATAAACTACTAAAAAAATGGATGGACATTAGAGACCCCATATTATAGGGTATCTGCAGATATTAACAAGTTAAATTTAAGACTTTTTAAGACCTTTTTAATACCACCTCACATGAAATTTAAGACCAAATCTGTGATGGAAACACACACACACACACACATTATATATATGTGGATCAGCTAGAGCCACATCCCGGCACCTTTCTTTTAAAAAAAATATATTTTATCACATTAAAAGATATGTCATATATTGTAATAATACATACTATTGTTCTGTAAAAATAAAAAGCAGCATTTAATAATCATGATAATAATTAATATAATATAATATATTAAATGTATAAATAGAATTGTTATTATTAAAGTATATTAAATAATTCCCTTCTGCTCACCAGGGCTACATTTATTTGAGCAAAAATACAGTAAAAACAGCGACATTGTGAAATATTCTTACAAATAAAAAGTTTTCTATACTTTATAAAAATTATTTTATAAAATGTAATTTATTCCTGTGATCATTTTCAACATCATTACTACAGTCTTCAGTGTCACATGATACTTCAGAAATCATTACAATTTGATTTGATGCTCAAGAAACATTTGTGATTATTATCAGTGTTGAAAACAGTTGTGCTTCTTCATATTTTTGTGGAAATGGTGATATTTGTTAGTTTTCTTTTAAGTTCAATGCAATGTTCAACAGCATTTATTTGAATTATATACGATTCTGATGACTAATAATGCGTTCCCAAATGCAAATTTAAACGTCACAAACAAAGAAGCATTTACAGTTAAATCGAAAATGAAAACACAGCACTGCTACAGCAAGCATGCAGCGCGTCAGACTATTATGTAGGATAATTACATCACAGCCGTTGCAAATTATATATTTAATACCACCATTCATAAAAAAGTTCCCGAACACGTTTCCGCGTTGATTGTACTCGCATTTGGCGCGTTGATCCATTTTAACTCTTTTAGGGACCATTCATGTCGCGTCTAAAAACGCATGGAAAACGTGTCGGCGCCATGTGTGTGGACCATTCCGTCGGTGACGTACGAGAAAACATAAAACATAACATACATAAAACATTTTTGCGGTAATGCAACGAAAAATATTTAAGACCTATCGAATCTGAATTTAAGACATTTTAAGGCCTTTTATTAGGAAAAGTATATTTAAGACTTTTTAAGACTTTTTAAGGACCCGCGGATACCCTGTATTACTATCCTTTGTCAAACAGTACTAGTAAAAGTAAATAGGACTAGTTAATAGGACTAGTTACTAGATGCCTTAGAGAGAGATAGAGATAGAGATAGAGAGATAGATTTGCAAGACAAGCAGTCAGTGTCAGTGCATCAGTGAGCAGCTTACAGGGAACATAGATCACGCCTCTACTCACGTGTTGTGGGACGAGGAGATCCAGTAGTGGGACAAGGGGTTGTTCATATCCTCTGGCCGCACCTGATCAAGCTGCGAGTCCCAGATAGTGTTCTCTTTAGAGAACAGATACGTGAGGAACTGAGAACCACAAAACATGTTTACGTTAAAACAGCATGCTGAAACTGAAGACAATAAGCATGAGTTAGTACTCAGCAAAAACATGACATGGACGTCCATGTGTTTTGGTCTTTTTAATCAGTAAAAGGAATTTTTTTTTTTCCCGCAATTCATTTTATTTTTTCTAAAAAACAGTAAACAAAAAATTTTAACTTTGTAAATCACCTTTGTGTGAAATTTTGTGTGAAAATAGATACTTCAATTACTACTACAATTATTTACTAAAAATAAATGAGGAATGCATATCAAACACATGTAAACAGTTTGCTAAAGGACTCAAGATTAACTACATTCAGTGAATGTTTCAATATGATCACATTATAATACAAAATAATTCAAAGTTTAAGCAAGATGACATCTTTTTTATACCTCATTTAGATAGCTCTTGCAAATAATAGATCAGGATATTCACAAGAAACTAATTAAGGAGAGAAGAGGCAGGTTAATATATCAAACAAAAAGATCTGAAGTCACACGATACTGCAGTGAAGCAGGAAGTGGTGATGTGGGTAATGCGTGGTGCTTGCAATGCCACAGTTATAGGTTTGATTCCCTGGGAACCCACATACTGAGTAAAAGTATACCCAGAATACACTATGTCACTTTGCATAAATTTGTTTGCCATATACATAAATGCTAATGTAAAAGTCACCTCGTCTTGATGAAAGTATGGCTGCTCGATCTCTCGTAGAGGATCCTTCAGGTAGTGGAACATGAACTCCTGCACCTTGTTATTATCTGCGGCCCAAAGCTCCTGAGGACACACACACACACATTTATATTATATTATATTACATTACATTACATTACATTACATTACATTACATTACATTACATTACATTACATTGTATTATATTATATACAGTATATATTTATATGGAGCAGTTATTACCAAACATTTACAGAACAGATTATCTACTGTACAAATGCATCCAATTAATATGTAAATACAGTGACAGCTGGTTTGGTTTGTTGCATATCTAACCTTCTGATGTTCAATTAGGAAGTTCTGGAAGTCCTCCAGTGAGATCTTCTGTTCGGGTCTCTCAATAAACCTGTCAGAAACACACAGATCAGTGTTACAGCTAATGTCTGAAACCCAATAGATGTTCTGGGATGTCTGATAACAATTTAAATACATTACATAAACTAGGGATGTGACACTGAGGAAATTTTCCCACCGGTTAATCAACATGAAACAATTTTTTTTTTTTATTACTAAAATGACATTGGGGCCGATGCTGTGATGGGCAAGAGATGTAATCGGTGTGTGGCCGAACACCGATAACACAGACTACTGCAGCAAGCCCAATATAAATAATAAATGGACCATTTACTAATAGATCTTTATGTGCACAAGTCAACTAACTAACCCTTTCCCCATCTTACATATGGACTCTTTGAGGGTGATTAAATTTATACGCTACCAACCAACCCTTTCCCCATCTATCATTTTGACTATTTAGAGGGGGATAAAATTTATACTCTAACCAAACAACCAAACCTTTCCCCATTATCTAACATTTTAGTTGTTTGATGGATAATTGCTTTATACACTAACCATCCAACCCAACCTTCTTCCTCCATCTAACACAGGGTGTGTAATCCTCCTACTAGAGGCTCACAGGACGTTGAGAGGGATTGATTTTATAAGCTTACTAACCAACCATCAAAACCTTTCCCCATCATCTAACATTTTGGTTCTTTGAGGGAGAATCATTTAAACACTACCCAACTGACTAATCAACCAACCAACCAACTGACCACATTGTTGAAATTGTCAGATAACAACTTGTGAGAGCGTACAAAAATAATGTCATAAAAAACAACAAAATAGCAATAGCCTAACATTTAAATAGTTAAATCAAATCCCAATAAATAAATTCTGCCCTATATTATTTAATACTGAATATTTACTTGTAATTAAATCTTATCATGGAAGTTAAATGTGTTGTAAAATGATCATTTATGTCATTCATAAATTCTTTAGCTTGAAAAAAAGAGAAAAATGAGTGAATACCTTTGCAGCAGTGAAATCTCCATCTATAAAGAAACAGAAAAAAAAAAAATTATTTGAGTAATATAATTAATACCCAATCTTGTAACTGTAGCCATTTCAGCTCCACTACAGTAAAACACCCCAGTTAACATCTGCAGCTCTAAACCGCGTCCATACACAGGCCCATCAGACGCTAATCAACTGATGAGGAGATATCAAACATACACACAAGGGACTCAGTCTACAAAGACGCACACACATACACAGCACTGATGACCCCTGCACTCAAAGGGGAGTGTGTGTGTGTCCTAATGGCTTTTAGCCGATGGATCTTGCGGCTTTTTAAAAGGGCGAGTATTGACGTGAAGGCCATTTGAGAAGCGGGGCAAACTGATGGGGTCGGGGAAAACTGATGAGGTTTAAGTGGCTCTGAGGAGGGGTTCACCTCTCGCCCTGCTCCACCAACATATAAATAACACACACAAATAAATGTGTAACTCACCGATTTCTGTGCGTCAAACATCAGGCTGCGGTACAACTGGGCGAAATGACTATATGACACATCTCCATTCCTCAGCTCACCATCCTAACCAAGACACCACATTAAAAAAATACAATTAATATTAATAATAATAATGAAACAAAAATAAATGTGCTATATTTGTCCTGTAATTACAAATATATTAATAGAGAGCAAACCAATACACAATATCCAGTGATGTTACTGCAGTTAACAGTGTAACAATCAAACCATTGTATAATAAGTAAACAAACATACATACAATAAAAGTCCCCTAAACGATTAATTCTACACTAACATGAGAAAAAGAATTTAGTGTATACAGAAGTGAGTGTGTTACCGGAAGTTTCTCTCGTAAGAACTTCATATTGGGAACCCTGTAGTTGACTTGACACAGCATACTCTTCAGATCCTTACAGGAAATCCTGCCAAAGAACGCAGAAAGTTTGGGAATGTGGTTATGAAACAGCTTCACGTGGTGATGTCGGCATCAGATTTATGAGGACGCCCAGTATCGTTCATTTCAGCACTTGTGCACTTTTCAGAATTTAATGAATAAAAACATTACTCAAAAAACAAACCTGAAGTTATTACATGTATAATATACATACAGTCATCTGTTTTAATGTATACATGTATGCTTGTTAGGGCTGGGTATCGTTAAAAAATTTTCGATACCGAGATGATACCGATACCTTGACTTCGATACCGATACCTAAACGATACCTTTTTCGATACCAATTTTATAAAATCTGTTTAAACAAGATTACATAACCTCAAAAAAAATCTTTGGTTTTATATTTTAACTTTGTTGACCTTTTTTCAGACTCAAAGACTCATCTCCTGAGCCACTGCGGGGAATAATAAAAAAGCACAAATTAACAAAATTTACCCAACACAATAAATCAGTGCAAATAGTTTTAATAAAGTTTAGTTTTCAATGCAAACATTCAGTATGTGAGGCTCTTTTTAAATCACTCAGCAAATGTTCTTCTTCAAAAAATTAATTATTATTAACAAGATCAAAGCGGAAGTAAGAGTGATGCAAGTTCGTTGCGTCTTACCGTGAAATAAGAGTTCTGTGTCTTTATTAAAATCAACACATTAATGATTCATCTCTCATCCACCCGCAATTAATTTGAATGTTATTTTTTTATTACTTGGCCCGACCCGCAGATTATCCGCAGTATCAGGAGGACGCTGATACCTCTTTTTCAGCAGAATTGTTCGCGTTCTGGAGCCAGAGGCAGAGCCTGTGCTCGTGCAGGCGAACGAGCCAGTCACGAACCGGTCGCGTGTTTCCATAGACTTGAGGGACGAAAGCTGTAAAGCTGCTGTGTGTTGTACCTGTCCATAACTAGTCTAAAAAACATCGCGCGTTCCGCTGTTTCTGCAGGCAGTGCGACACTTTTGTTTTCTGTTAACAGTATCTGTAGTGAACCGGCTGCTCAGATAAACAGCCGTTTCTCACCCGTCCATTCGGAGATAAACTAAAAACGAAACCGTTGATTCACTCGCCCTCTCGTACATAGGGTCTCTCTCGCGCGTATAGTTTTATATATTTAGATACAAATAATAATGTAGCGCAACGTTACTTGCTCCTCAACGAGACAGCGAAAGCATTTCTCCGCCCCTCTCCTCGGCTCCATTCTGAGGTACCGAAATTTGGTACCGAATGACAAGACACTTTTCGATACTCGATAGTATCGAGGCAGTTCGATCGGTACCTAAAAAGTATCGAGTTCGGTACCCAGCCCTAATGCTTGTAGTATGTACAAATACACTACTGTTCAAAATTGTTCGGTCAGTAAGATTTTTTTTTGAAGAAATTAACAAATAAAAAAAATTAATACTTTTATTCAGCAAACTGATCAAAAGTGATATAATTTATTTACATTTATAATTTTAAGATTTCTATTTCAGATAATGAAAGCAGCACAACTGTTATCATTGATAATCATATCAATAGTGATTTCAAATTGTAATAATATTTCATAATATTATGTTTTTTTGTATTTTTGTCAAATAAATGCAGCCTTGGTGAGCAGAAGAGACTTTAAAAAAAAACTTTAATAAATAAATAAATAATCCAAACTTTTGACCAGTAGTGTATAAAAAGACATTGTTAGTATGTATGTGTGCAGAGGCAGGTTTCCATTGTGAGTGGAACAGATTATTAATTTCTGCTGTGCACGTCACTTATTTGATTTAGTCACATACGTTGACAAACTGAAAATGTCATGTTTCTCATCTACACACGACCACCATTTCATCTGAATACAACACCTCAAACAGAGCTCATGTGTCTTTCACCCGCACTCTGTGTATTTACCTACACACACGTTGTGAGCTTTGTTTCCTGTTGCAGGATGTGCCGTCTCTGAGCTCTATTTACCCAACAGGAGTGTGTGAGTGTGTGCGAGTGTGTGTGTTTGGGCTGATAAGGCCCGGTACCTCTGAGTCAGCCATTTTTCCCCTTAAGGCATACATCATAACACAGATATATCGAAAGGAAGATGAGATTAAAAGAATCACTATGGCAGGAAAACGTCTCAAATGCACATTATCTATCCATCTACGTATGCGTCCCTCAACATGATCGCACGCTACACCAGTTTCTCTACAGAGAGCCGGAGCGCTCGATTACTCAAATGACATTGACACGTAACATACCTGTCTTCTCTGTTGCGGTCCACTGCATAAAACTGTTTTCTCAGCCACCTGAGTTCAAGAAAAGAAAAAGGGAAAAAGAATATAAAATATACAACACTTTAAGGTTTCAGGGTTTTTTTGTTTGTTTGTTTTTTGCCATTTTAATATTTGCGATTAATTTTCAGTCACGTGACTGTCACCGAGACCTGGAGGGCAAAACATCCATAGAACTGCGGCACAGGCCTGTCGATTTTCAATTTCAAAAGGAAGAAAAACTTTTGGGAAAAGTTTTGGGAACTTGTGATCCATGTACAGCACCTGCTGCACGACTTTATAAACCGCTTAACGTTAAAATATAGTAGAGCTGCACGATTCTGGAATCAGGATTGTTTTCGTTTTAAATAAAAATTGCAATTCTCCCACGATTCTGAATAGAGAATTAAACAAAATAACATGAAATTTAAGAGGTTCTGAAAAAATGTTGATTGCTTCAAGTGTATTTAAAAAATATTTAATTAACTTCAATTAATATATATTTATTAAATTGGTTTAAATGAATGATTCAATGACTCACTACTTCACTTGTTTCATTATTGGATGAATCAGCATTTTTGAATGAATCTCTTGAATGAACAATTCAATGACTCACTCATAAAAACTTTACTTGTTTCATTAAGCCCTGGGTATACTTCGTTTTTTTACGCATACACTAGTGTATGCACACAGTCGAACGCACAGCCTTGCAAAGCATACTTCACTTGACTAGTACGCGTACACAGGCGTTCAACATTTTTATCTCGCCACGAGTTACATCCCATGTAAACATTGTATTCGAACTTTGTATTCTTTCAGGCTAGAGTTGTACAAATGAGGGTACTTTCTAACCTCTTTGCACAATCTCTCGTCTATGTAGGCCTGCATTGTCACTGTAGCTTGCATGTGTTCCAGTCTGTTCTGTTTATGCCGTTTATTTGCAACTACCTTGTGAATTAATGGCCCCAGGGCATGGTTGCTACCTTGTGGATAAACTAATTACTGCAATACATACATACATACATACATACATACATAAATAAATACGCATGTGCAACCTGCATCTACAAAGTATGCACGGATACAAAAATCCGGCGGTGCGCGTACAGTACGCCCATACTCTTCTGATGACGAAATTCACATCACACACACTGATACGCTGACCCTCGCGTCTGCATAAAAATATAATTTAGGCTTTACTGGATAAATAAGCTTTTTGAACAAATCTTTTGAATGAATGATTCAATGACTCACTCAATGACATCACTTGTTTCACTACTGGATGAATCAGCTTTTTGAACAAATCTCTTGAATGAATGATTCAATGACATGGGTAACTGGGTACTGGGTAATAACTAGGGGTACTAACCCAAAAGCTAACCTTAACCCATGTAATAACCTTATATTACCCAGTATTTTCTTAGGCAAGTACACTGCACACACTGTAAAATAAAGTGCACCACGAAAGCCTTGTTTTGTCCTCCAGGTGGGTGTTCCAAGGGCGTGATGTCGCATGAAAACTATTGAACACAGGCCGAGCTGATTTTAAGCACTTTTGACACTTCACATGTAAAACCAGACCTTAATGGTTAGCATCAGTCAATATCTAGAGGGAGAGGGGCACATAAAAAGGTCAAAAGGTCACCTTTCTATCTGCAGGGGTGTGGGGGAGCGTAATGTATCTGACACCAGCCAGGTCAAACCTTTCACCCACATGACCATCTCCTCATCTGAGGTTGCTGCGGGACAGAGAGAGGAACACGAGCATTAATATGTGTGTACTGTAACTAATACGGTTTCATTTCTTACAGAGGTTTTGCACATATTTCTGCCAGTAGATTTATCTGGACGGTTACCTGCCAGACTGAGTGCTTTGAGCCGAAACTCTGTCCCGTAGAGAATGACGAAGCAGTGGGCCTGGTCCGGCCGCGCAGCCGAGTCCTCCACATACCGATCAAAGTCCCGGGACTTCTGCCCCGTCCGGATCTCCTTAATTTCCCGAATATCAACTGAAGGGGACACAAGAGACAGACTTGAGCGACTCAAAACAAGTCTTTTCTGATGTCATTTACACATTCACCACAAGCGTTAAACTGCACTGATATATAGTGAGATGTTTTCATCAATGTTTCACCGGAAAGAAACAAAACCATTTTTCTCTTTATCATTTTATCTTTAACTACGGGTGTGAATCTTTGGGTTAAAAGTGTTCAGTACATTCACTACCATTCAAATTTTGGGGTCGGTAAGATTTTTTTGTTCGTTTTTTTTTTTAAAGAAGTCTCTTCTGCTCGCAAAAGCTACATTTATTTGATCATAAATACAGTACAAATTCCATTAATACTCTGAAATATTATTACAATTTAAGATAACTGTTGTCTATTTGAATACATGAAGAAAAAATTGTGCTGCTTCATATTTTTGAGGAAACATGATATTTTAGTATTCTTTGATGAAAAGATAAAAGAGAATTTATTTAGAAAAAGGAACTCATTTGTAACACTACAAGTATAAATATCAATTTAATGCTTAATGCCTTGCTGAATAAGTATTCAATTCCTTTAAAATACTAATATTAATTTTACCGTTCCCAAACTTGAACAGTAGTATAGTTCAACAACAATTCGATCAACACTGCTATTATTTGACTGACAGACGGCAGCGGTTGCAGTTAAAAATCATAATTTGCGTTCAACTGAAGAAAAAAAGTCCTCTACATCTTGGATGCCCTGGGGGTAAGCAGATAAACATCAAATTTTCATTTTTGGGTGAACTATCCCTTTAATACAGGGTATTTGAAATACAACAAACAGTGCAATACCAACAGTGTGTAGATTACATGGGTGACCAGAGAAGTGAGTGACTTTATAAAGCAACTCTAGTTTTATAATACTACAAATGTGATCAGTAAAGCAAAACACCACAACACAAAAATAAAGCAAATAATTTGACATACATATACACACACACACATATACATTATATATATTTTAAGGAAGGATCTTGAATAGGATCAGTTCTCTCCATAATAATATCATATTGGCGAACGATCTAGTGCACTTTGTTGATTTTTTGGATGCAACCTTTTTAATTTGTGATTATTTTGCACTGATAAAGGGACAACACAAACTACGAAAACATTATATAAAAACTTAAATTTTCGATTCATCAGATTATCCACCATTAGCAGCTATATTACCTAAACTGGTTCATTGTATTCTAAACTTAATTGGCAATCAATTGTGGAAGCTATCAAGGTGTGATGACCCAAAAATCTTTTACAAACCATCACAGCTAGCAAAGGGGCATGTCTGACTTCGACATGTATATATTGCCATTATTATGTAATCAAAAGGAAATTTATTATTGCTGGTCTTCAATGATAATGTCAAGTTACTGTAATGTATTTGCACCAAAAAAATAAGGATTTATGCTGATATCATCCAAAACCACACTTTGCCAGAGGTGTTTCCAAACTTTTGGAGGGCAGTGTATATTGCGTTATTATATGTAAATAAGAGATTCATGGTGTCGTGTAGACCGCTTCATTGATTATAATGGAACTTTATTAGATCACGCAAACACTGGACAAAGATTAAACTTTCTAGAGCGCATGTGTTCACGCCAGCTATCAAACAGAGTATACTGTGAAAGGACACGTTCGTTAGTGTACAAAGTATACTTTGTGCTTTAGAAAACAATGTCTTGCTTTTAACTGCTGTCACTTTTTTTCTTATATTAGAAAATATTGGAAAGTTTTGAGCATATGATTTCATTATATGCCAGATAAAAACTTTCCAAACATCCAATGCAGCAAATTAGAAGCTTAATTATTTTTGGGACACATCTGAATGGTACTATCAGAGATATATGGACGTGTACCTTGGTAATAAGCCAGTATCCCTTATTAAGCACCTTAGTAATACCACAGTATTACATCTGATACCATCAGATCCATCTGTGATACATCTGATACCATCGATGTACCATGATCCCACCACAGTACAGGAAAGCAGCAGTAAAAATAAAAGCCTCACATGCTGGAATTGAACCTGCATTACAACTTTTTTTGGTTTGGTTTTTCTCAAGGACTACAGAAAAACCATCAATGTTAGTGATGTGTCTGCCTATACGTAATATACATAATATACTGTAAACATGAAGAACAAATAAAAAGGTTAAAATACAGGTTCTAGTGCACTAAGTAAGCCTGTATGTTAGCAAAGTCTAAAATTAACTGTGGTTTTGGTGCATAAATAAAAAGTTATTTCACTCGCAGTACCAGAAATTCATTAGAAACTACAACATGTTTAAGCCAAATTACAACATTAGTTAAAGTTCCCCTATTATGCCATTTTAAAGGTTCCTAATTTTATTTTTGGAGTCTCCTACAACAATGGTTTATTGCATTCAAGTTCAAAAACACTTTAATTTTCTCATAATATGCACTGCCGCATCACCATGTGATTGTGATTGGTCAGCAACTCTACACTCTAAAAAATGTTTGGTTAAAAACAACCCAAGTTGGGTTGAAAATGGACAAACCCAGCAATTTGGTTGTTTTAACCCAGTGGTTGGGTTAAATGTTTGCCCAACCTGCTGGGTAGTTTTATTTAACCCAACTACTGATTAAAAATGACTATATGGCTGGCTTAAAATGAATCCAAAATAGGTGAGAAATTAAAAATCAGAAAAAACAATTACTAGAGGCAACAATAATAATCAAAAGGTGTACATTTATTAATAAGCAATTTAATAAATGTTTATTGTTTATTATTCATTATCTTATTAATAAATGCTCATTTATTAAACATATTAATAAATGTTAATTTCCAGCATATTTTGGGTTCATTTTAAGCAAGCAATACAGTAATTTTTATACAATATTTGAGTTAAATAAAACTACCCAGCACGTTGGGCAAACATTTAACCCAACCACTGGGTTAAAACAACCCAATTGCTGGGTTTGTCCATTTTCAACCCAACTTGGGTTGTTTTTAACCCAGCATTTTTTAGAAGACACAGAAATCTGAAGAAACAGATGTGTGTGTGCTTGCCAACACACTCTCCTGTTTCTCCTCACTCTTAACCACACTCATCCTGTGCAGCTCTGACAGAGATATGCAAGAGAGATGCAGGTGTCATTAAATAAGACACTGAATGAATAACCAACAATTTCCCAGTAATGACACGTCAAACACTGGCAGACCACAGCATAAATGTTATTGTTATTATTATTATTATTATTATTATTATTATTATTATTATTATTATTATTAATAATAATAATAATAATAATAATAATAATAATAATAATAATAAGTTTGTATAATTCTGGATCTCTGAAATCTTTTTCTGGATTTACTCTATCTGGATTTTTTGGCTCAGGAACACAACACAACATCCCATCTACACCTGTGAGCGAGTGATGCCGCAACTACACCGATCCCATTATACTGTGTAACACAGAGCTGATCACGCTGTGTTGTGACTCGTCTGCTTGACTATAAGAGGAGTTTTCTGGAGTGTGCATGTGCATTACAGATACAGACAAACAATTCTGAAAGATTATCTAATGAGACCTCCATTTATTATTATGTTTTCTCTTCTGCAGTGCTGCTTATAGATGAATCAACTGAAATTATTTCATAATTGAAATAAACTTTGCGAAGTTATTGAACTGAATCAACGCTGAACTGACTTCAGCTGAACAACGACAATGTTGTCTCCTGTAGAGCTGCTTCACAACACAACTGAATTGGTCTCGTATTTGATCATGGTGGCATAACTGATCATTATTTTCATGTTTATCAATGTGAAGCCGCTTTGAAACATACCTGTATTGTGTAATGCACAACATAAATAAAGGTGACTTGACCTATAAAGTACTGTAATGACAGTTTTTTTTTTTTTTTAGTTTTGTAGGTTTTAATAAGTACATTTTTGTAAGATTGAGACATGATGGTTCCATGAAGAAACTTTAACATTCATGGAACCTTTGAATTGGACAAAAGGTTCTGAAAAATGATTCTTTAGATTTTTTAGAATGTTCTTCTATTCTATTCTGTACAGTTGTGCCAATACAATCCAATATAGTGATTTTTTTATGATATTGTATTGATTATGGCTGTCGCTGGGGCTGAAAAACCATTATTTATTTTTTAAATATTTAAAAATAAATTGGAATTTCTGAAAGACATTTGAATTTATTATTTTATAAGCACACATTACTTTTGCTTATGCATTACTGCAAGTTTTATGCATGTGTAATAGGCAGTGCTGAGTAGTAACTAGTGGTGTAAAGGGTGCTTTATACTCAACGCATCTGCAAGTTTGCTTGGGTGTCAAAAAAAGACGTCATCGCGGTGTTGGTGGAAGTGTGCATTCAGTGGGTGCGAACCAAGCGGCAACCTCCCTCCATTTCTCTTGAAGCCAATACGGAAGTGACTTGGACTGCAATTCATCGATTGACCATTAGGGGCAGGCTCCAAAAGAAAGCAGAATCTCATTGAGTCCCATGTTAAAATGCCCAACTTAACAGCAGAAAGAAACACGTTTAAATCTGGTACAAATTGTGGTTTTGATCTATATAGCTAGTTTTGCCCTTCATGACAACTGTGAGGGGGGGAATTTTTTTATAACTCATCTGTTTAAATTATATTAAGCCATAATTAAGGGCGCGGCCACTTGAGTGACAGGTGGATTGTCGCTGCTGTCCCCACCAGCCGTTTGTCTGCTGCCATCACGTCATCTCAGCTCCACTCACGTCCCACCTCTTTGCCCATTTTCTGTTATTCGGGAGTGACGCGCAGTGACACGTTGCCAGGCTGGCTTTAGGTTTCAAAACTGCTCTTCAGAAACCTACAGGTGACGTCACGGATACTACGGCCATATATATATTATATATTATATATTATATATATATTTTTTTTTTTTTTTTTTTTTTTTTTTTTTACAGTCTATGGCCCGAACCAGCATCCGAAGATGCACAAATGCGAGGCAAATCCGGCTGAGCATGTACAACTCGCCACACCAGCACCCAGTTTGCATGTCTAAATTAGTTGCTTACATTTACAAAATGTGCCAACAATGCCAGAAATAATCCCTTTTAATCAAAATAAAAAGGTCCATGTTTACGAAACTAAATGAAAATGTTTAGTGGAATTAGAAAATATTTAAACATTTTTAATTTAGTTCCCATATCCAAGTTATAATCTAAAAAGTTTACTGGGTTTTACACGATTCGTTTTGCTGTGCGGTTTTGGTGAAGGGTAAAGCTGCGTCTGAAATCGCATACTGTTGAGTAGGTACTACATTTAAATTTAAATTTACTTCATGCCCATTGAAAAAGTATCTTCTATATAGTACGAATGTGGATGTAGTATGTCCGAATTCATTCATACTACATAGAACAATGTTACTGTCACATGACCTACCAGCCTAACTATGACCACCTCACATGACCACCTAACTAAACAGTTCGGGAAAAATACGTGTACCATTACACCCCTAGTAGTAAACTGATTACCTGTAATCTGGATTACTTGAAATTCAAAAATCAGAATGATCTTTATTGCCAAGTATGCTTACATATACAAGGAATTCGTCTTCATGACAGAAGCTTCCAGTGCACAGACAGAATGAAATCGACAAGATAAAAGTAAAATAAGTGAATAAAAATAAATATGCAAAATAGACTATATTTTTGTACAGGTATGTTATATACAATGCAGGGGAATGTGAATAAGAGGAAAGATAAATATGAGAAATATATGCTGATATGCTAAATAAATATGAGAAAGAAAAACTTTTCTTGTGCCTGGCTGTTCTGGTGCTCTGTAGCGCTGACCAGACGGCAACAGTTCAAAGAGGAAGTGGCCTGGATGTGAGGGGTCCACAGAGACTTTGCCAGCTCTTTTACCCACTCTGGATGAGTACAGCTCTTGGAGAGTGTGGGAAGGGGTGTACTGAAGATTCTCTCAGCAGTCCGGACTATCCACTGTAGTCTTCTAATTAGATTATAAAACATTTTTAAATACTCTTAATCAAACTACAGTTACTTTATTGATTGCATGTTATTCTTACAATGGCAGTAAATGAATCATAACTCATGTATTGTCGAAATAGTATTGGGTAAATTGGCAGTGGACAGAATTACACAGATGAAAACAAAAACAGACATTTCAAAGTAAAATAACTGGCAAACAATTATGTGAACTTATGTTTCCTAAATATCTGCAAACATAATGGTATTTTTATGTTTTAGTACAGTCAAAAAAAATTACATACAGCGCCTTTAAGTTCTCAGACGTCGGTTAAATGTCACATGACATGCAGGTAAACAAAATATCTTTTTTAGTAAGTGTTTTATTTTGATTGTTTTTATTTTAAATTCAAACATTTTCTATGAATTAATTAATAGCTTTTCATTAAACTCACAAACCCCTGCAGTTCCTTCATGAATCCCAGTCTTGGAAACCCTGACATAATGTAATACTTCATGCACTTCTTGTTGTTGATAAAGCAGTGCTTCCCACACATAGACTTTACTTGGGCGGGCCGCCCACATATAATAACGGCCGCCCAAGTACATTCGGAGACATTTTTGCTTTTATTATTTTTATCCTCTTATACTTTTATATCCACACAAGATAATGAAACTATCCGCGACTGATTAACTAGTCGTTCCGTACCTGCTCATTATTGTGTGCTTCAGAACTGTTTACTCCCGCTAACATTCAAACGGGCGCTGCATTTTGCAAAGTCACAAGGGGGCGCTGTTTTGTGTTCTACAAGCTCGCGCAACAGAGCTTCAGACTGCTTCAAAGTGATTCCCAATCAATGAAAAGCGCAGAATTATGCCAAGCGATTGCAAATGAACTC